>NW_027186296.1:35257347-35438353 GCF_028583685.1 Petaurus breviceps papuanus | reverse complement strand
CTTCCTTCCTTCCTTCCTTCCTTCCTTCCTTCCTTCCTTCCTTCCTTTCCTCCTTTATTAGAATGTTAGGCTGATCAGTGAAAAATGGGAAAAGTTTATATAGTCAACAAAAAAGCATTTATTAATCATTGACTATGTACCAAGCCCTGTGCTAAGTGCTGGAGATACAAAGAAAGGCAAACAAATAAACAAACCAAAAAGCAATCCCTACCTTCAAGTAACTGCATCTTGGGCCATTGCCAATCATATTTACTTTTGTCTTGCCACTGGACTTTTGATGACTGGAAAGAGAGCAAGGCTGATAACATTGCACAACTCTGTCTCACAAATCTAATTTACTCACAAGCCAAGACATCACTCTCACTCTTTGAAAATGAAGGACAAATGAACAACAATTCTAATGGGGAAGAAAACATCTAAATATCTAAGGACATATAAGACATATACAGAATAGATGGAAGGTAATTTGAAAGGGGAAGGCATTTGCAGCTAGAAAGTTCAGAAAAGGCCTCCTGCAGAATTTAGACCTTTCAGTGGAGTTCTTGAAGGGAGCTAGGCAAATTAAGAAGCAGAGGTTGAGTGGGGGATAGAGTGGGTGGAGGTGGGGAAGGCACAGTATTCCATGCAAGAGGACCAGCAAAGTGGAATGAATAGAACATTTCACACAAGAGGAAAGGAATGTAGAGAGGTAAGTCAGAAAAAAAGCATATTCCTAGGAGAGTGAGGATTCCAGTCCTGTCTGACTAGAGTATGTTTGCATATAGGAGTAGTAGAGACATACTGTTCAAAAGGTATAGACTGTACCATGTAGCAGAGAGCCTTGAATGCCAGGCTCAAGAGTTTTGATTTTAATCTGTAGAAATTGCTTGCTGAGTAATTAAGAAGCAAAACTTTACCCAATAGTTACAAGAAATACTAAAAACATCCTTTGTTCCATATGATAGACAATTAAAGGAAAGAGCCAGACAGTTAAGGGGAAAAAGAGAGAGATTCAATAAGTTCTAACATTTGTTAGTGCTTATTGGAAATAAATTGCTCTTCTTTCACATTGTTATCTACCTAGGTAATGTGTTGCAGCTCTCAATACTTGTATAATTTATGCTTTGCACTTCCACACTCTAGACTTTGCTTTCACAAATGGAGTTCAATCTTAGAGGGACATGATTCCTACAAATAACTCTTAGGCTGATGTTTAAGTCTTTACAGAGATGGGTAAAAAGACCCTCAGCTCCCATGCAAGCACTCAGAATAACACACACACACACACACACACATACACACAGATACATGTTATGTATATACATACAGATCTAAATATTAATGCAATATATCATTACCATTGTTAATAATAATAATATCAAAGCTATTAATAGCTTAAATTGCACAAAGATTTTTAGAACATTCTGTTTATTGGGGTAGCTAGGTGTAATAGTAGATAGATCTCTAGACCTGGAATCGGGAAGTTGTTCAGTTGTTTTTAGTTGTCTGGCTCTTTGTGACCCATTTGGGGTTTTCTAGGCAAAGATGCTGGAGTAGTTTGCCATTTCCTTCTCCAACTCATTTTACAGATGAGCAATGGAGGCAAATGGGATAAATGATCTGCCCAGAGTCACACAGCTAATTTCTGGGGTCAGATTTGAACTCAGGAAGATGAGTCTTCCTAACTCCAGGCCCAGCACTCTATCCACTTCACTACCTAGCTGCCCTGGAATCAGGGAGACTTGGGCTCAAATATGATCTTAAGCACTTACTAGCTGTGTGACACTGGACAAATGACTTAACCTCTTTCTGCCTTGGTTTCCTTAACTGTAAAATGATTCCCAGGATTGATGTGTGGATCAAATGAGATAATATTTGTAAAGTGCTGACACATAGTTAATGAATGATTGTTTCCTCCCTCCCTCCCTCGCTCCTTCCTTCTTTCCTTTCTTCTTTCCTTCCTTCCTTCCTTCCTTCCTTCCTTCCTTCCTTCCTTCCTTCCTTCCTTCCTTCCTTCCTTCCTTTATTGGATATAGAATAGTCTTTATGTTATCTCATGGAAAGAATGAACTTCCCTCTCCCCAGCAAGAAAGGATTCACAAGAGCTCTTAAATAATTAAGAAAATGCTCCTCCGATTTTTGGTGAATCCTATTTTCCCTCCCTAGGATCAGTCCTCCAGGCTTAGTGACTCTCCAGGAATGAAATCCTCCCAGTTGGAAAATGCATTTGAGGCTAATAAAGAGATAACTGCCTCATCCTCCAGTGAGTCTTACCCAATCACAGGTGTATATAAAGTCATACATAAAGACTTAAGAGTACTATTCAAACATAAAACTCCCCAGAAGAAAATTTTACATTTGCAATTTTTAGAAAATAACTTCTGACAATGTCCCTTCTAGAGAATCTTGATGAGGAAAACAACATTTAGCAAAATGAACCAATACATTGACTACTTTGGTACTATGATGCATTCACTTACAATTTGAACTCAGAATCTAACTTAATTAAAAAAAACACTAACTGCCTTGTTCTTCTCACACCTTTAGCCTTTTATATAAAAGCAAAAATTAGTTTAACAAATGCTTGCTGACTTGAATTGGTTTGATTCCATCCAGATCAATGACATGATTTTGAGTAAGCCCATCGGACACCTATTAAGAGACTACTATATGCAAGGCACTGTGCTAAGTACTGAGGGCTACAAAAGCAAAAATAAAATATTCCATGCCCTCAAGAAGTTTATATTACATTGGCAAGACAAACACAGCACACAAGTAAGTTAGTGCAAAATAATTTGCAGAGAAAGAACTTAGACATGTGTTATACATATATATTATATATACACATATATATGTATATACATATTTTGTTTTAATTAGCCAAGATTCACTTTCTACCATCTCATTGAGAACATAAGATAAACAAAGACAATTATACATATATATATATAGTATGTTGGCCATGTCCTAAAAAAAATATTTGTCTCATTCTGTATCCTGAGATCTTCACCTCTCTATTAGGAGAACCTGTTTAAGAGAGTCTACTGGGCAGCCTGTTTCAATATTAGTCCTCTGGAATTCTAGTTGGTCATTACCCTAAGAGTTCAGTACAACAGTATTCCACCATATTTTTCTAAGAAATTGCTTGTAGATGTTTTGGAGTCATTTTATTTTGCCTTTGTGTCTTGAGCAGCCCTGCCATTCTTCCAGACTACTTCCTAACCTCAGACTTGATGTTAGGCCTGGGTTCTGTGGCACTTCTGGAATGAAGTTCTGGGCTGACACTGTTGTGTCTTTCTTTGGGTTTTGAATGTTGTGTTTATTCCAGGATCTCAGGGACAGCCTGGTGTCCTACAATTTTCAGTGCTTCCAAAATGGTCCAATCAAAGGCAAAATGTTATTGCTTCCCCTGGTCTGAGCTCTGCAAGTTCTTGCTGGGTTTGTTATTGTTGTTCCTCCTTTGTACTCAAAGAGGACCAATGACATCAGGAAGGTGATGTTTCAATTGGCAAATAAAATTGAATTTGTGAGACAAAGCTGCACAAAGTCATCAGCTCCACTCTCTCCTCCAGAGTCACTGAAATACAGCAACAACACAACAGTCAAGATGACTGGCAATGGCCTGGTATGCAGTGATCCTACTGGGGATGGGGAATCTGTGGCCTCAAAGCCACATGTGGCCCTCTAGGTCCCCAAGTGTGACCCTTTGACTGAATCCATGTGGCCACGTGTGACCTCGAGGCCTCAAGTTCCCCACCCCTATGCCTTTCTAAATTAAGATCTTTCACACTACTTCTAGATTCTGCCCCAACAGACAACTGGAGAGCTTGTTGATTTAGAGTGACAGAATTATAGGTTTACTTTCGTTCTGTGATTCCCAACCAGTTATTCCTTTGCAGGCTAGGCTAGATATTAGAAGTGAGACCCTGTTTTGGGCCTGAGGTATGAGTCATATCACTGCTCTTGCTGCTACAGCTTCTGGTTTCTGAACTTCCTCCTTTCTCTGTATACTGCCCGGGGCCTCCTTACTGGAGACAGCACTGCTGGGCACAGGTCCCCTTCACCCTCTGTCCCAGATCTATTACCTGTGGCTGGGTAGTGGGTGACAAAGCTTCCTGTAGCCATGGTGTGAGTTTGGGGGGCCCAATTATGGATCTGAGACCTCTTGTCTTGGTGCACACTTTCCCTGAGTTCTGGAGTGTTTTGTTAGCAGAGTGCTCCTGGCCTGGCCTAGCCCTCCAGGGCCCAAAGACCTCCCTGGCTATCTCTCCCAAGATGAGCTGGATAAATGACTAAATGTGACTTTTTCTGGATTTCCCCCTAACCATTTGGTCTGGTGAATTTTCTTGCTCTGTTAGGAAGATTCTGTGGAGAACGGCTCATTTACATTGCTTCCTATAATTCCGTTGGCTTATCCTCCTCCACTCTACCTTTCGAAGTTCACAGAATACTTTTCTGTGTCCCAATTCTTTTGAATTATTGTTCATCTTGTCAGTCTATCCTTTGTCTACCATCCTGTCCAATCCAACAAGCTTTTGTGTCTATTTCTATTAAGAGTCTATTCCTACTATATGCTAGGCCTGGGGAATATATAGTAAAAAATGGAACAATCTCTACCCTTAAGAAGGGATATCATCCAATTGAAGGTTTAGTTATTTCCTTTAGCCCTTTCTCTTGGTCTCTGGAGGAGCAAAGTCCTGTTCTGTTTGGGTCTCGGGGGATTTACACTCTTTAGCCTCTAACCAGAATTATTATTTGATCAGCTGGCATCCTTATAACTCAACTGGTAACTTAGAGGTTCTGACCTTTCTTTCAGCTATATCCTTCCTGTAACCCCCTTCTATTTCTCCCCCCCTCCCATTCATTCATTCATCAACTATTTGTTGAATGGCCTTCTATTGTGCTAGGCCCTAAAGGATAAAGATAAATAATATATAGTTCCTGTAGTCAAGTTGCTTACAGTCTTAAAGGAGAAAGGAGCCATATACACAAATAACTAGAATTAAAGAGAAAATGTGATAAATACCATTTGAAAAGTATACATGAGGCTCTATATTAGGGGGTTTTAACCTTTTTTGTGTTATGAACTCCTTTGACAGTTTGATAAAACCTGTAGAGCCTCCCAGAAAAATATTTTCAAGTAAAAATAAAACATATTGGATTACAAAGGAAAACAATTATGTTAAAATTATTATCAAAATATTTTTTTAAAAGCAAGTTCATGAACCACAGGTTAAGAACTTTTGCTTTATAGGCTTTTAAAAGGAGAGATCACTTTTGGTTCAGGGTATCAGGAAGGCCTAATGGAATGGTCTTTGAACTAGGATTTTGAGAATGTATAGGATTTGAGAATGTATAGAATGTATAGCTAAAGTGGGGAGGATGAGATAGAGAATTCCTAGGCGAACATGTGGTATAAGCAAAGGTTCAGAGAGTGGAAATGGAAAGTTTTGGGGAGTGAGTAAACAATTTGGTGGTAAGGTAGTAACAGAGGACTGCTACTGTGAATAGCTTTAAGGTTCTGATCACATGGTATAGTGAACTCTCTATTTATTCAGCAATAAATTAAAGCAAAACATTCATAGAAACCAAAGTACAAGGTTCACAACAACATCACATAACAACTTATTACTGAAGTGGTCACATAGTCGTAAACAAAAGATATCCTTCAGTAAGTCCTTAACTCGATCATCCTTAAGGGGTAATCATCCTTAAGGGATACAAAGTACAAAGGTCTCCCACACCTAGGTCACATTGTCTTAATCTTGTAAGTCAGAAAGTCTTCTTTCATCTTGATTGGAGACTAGCTTCCAATTATCCTTAATTCAATCATCCTTAAGGGGTACAAAGTACAAAGTTCTCCCACCCCTAGGTCACAGTAAATCATGATCTTGTCAGTCAGCACTAAGTATCCAAGGAAAGGTCCTTTCATCTCAACTCTCCCAAACTCCATGGTTCCTCTTCCATGTTCCCAGTTCTTGCCTGAATTCACCCAACCATTACCTGGATTCACAGGTAGGTAACTCCAAGCTCCTGGTTCAGTTCCTGGTTCAGATCCTGGTTCAGCTCCTGGTCCAGTTACACACATCAAGCTTAGCAGAGCCACAACAACATTCATGCACGTTGTGGGCACCATCATCAATTCATTTTCTGCCTATGAAATCAACACAGACACACAAACAGGGTCTCTGTCTGAGAAATCATCAGTAAAGTCCCAGGACCTCTGAAAACATCCTCCTACAGGACTTCTGTAAACAGACAACAAGAAAGTCTTCTTTCAGGGCTTTCAGGGCTTCGGAACAAGCAGGAAGGTCCCAGGGCTTCTGTAACAGCAGCAACATCCTCTGTCAGCAGACAGATATAACAAAGTAACATCGATACAGACAAACAAAGTATGGGCACCACAGCCATCCTTCTTCCCAGTTCCGATCGTCCCCAGTTTGTGCTCCTGCTTTTATATGGCAAGTTCCTCCCACTGTGGGTTTCACAGGTTCTGTTTCTAACAAAGACTTGCTATAGTCACAGGTAAGGCTTAAAAACACTTGAAGAACTAAAACAAGGAGCTAAGTACTGAAACAAGGAGCTAACTACTCCTTTGTTTGCCATTACATGTGGCTACATAAAAGGAAGTTTGAGGAGCTAGGACTGGGAAAGGTAAGTTAAGGTTATATTGTAGTGAATCTTCAGTAATTAGACTAGATGAACTCTAAGGTGCCTTCTGACTCTAGATGTATGATCTTATGAATGACACAAAATATTTAGACTTTACTCCCCATGTGTCACTGAAGGTTTCTGAGCAGGGCAGTGACATAATCAGAACATGTGTTTTTAGGCCTGTCAATCAACTAGGGGGTGGCTGAACTATTTATGGTATTTTAATATGATGGAATACTACTACACTATAAGAAATAATGAAGGGGATGGTTTCATAGAAACCTGAGAAGACCTATATGAACTGATGCAAAATAAAGTAAGTAGAACCAGGCAAATAATTTATACTACAACATTATAAAATCAATACAATATTGAAAGATAAAAACTCTGACCAACATAATTATAATTCCTATTTTCAGAACATTGATGATGACACCTAACAGAAAGGTGACAGACTAAATATGCAGAATGAAACACACATTTTTTTTAAAAACATGGTCATTATGGGAATTTACTATACTTGACAATGCATATTTGTTATAGGGGTTTTTTATTCCTTTTTTTTTTTCCCTGAGGGGCCAGTGGGAGGGGGGAGGAAAGAAAGAAAGCAAATGCCTGTTAATTTTTAAAAATGTTAAAGTTAAATACTGGGGGGGGGGGGAACCTTGTGTTTTAGGAAGATTAATCTGTCAGCTATGTGTGTGAAGGAGCAGATACTGGAGGTAGGGAAACTTAAGTCTGCTATAAATAATCTAGACAAAAGGTAACAAGGTAGCTGACCCAGAGCAGTGAGGAGAGGAGGGAACAGATTACAGTAAAATCTTGGAGACAGAGTCTAGGACTTCCCTACTTAATGGATTAAGGTAAGGATCAGTGTAGGAATGGGCAACCCAGAAAAGGGGATTATTGAAGAAGGCTTTAATGTTGAAAGCCTTGGTGCCTTGAGGAATGTGGTCTGTTAATAAAAATAGATAAATCAGAAGGAAGAAGAGGGTTAAAGGGAAAGGGGGTCTGGTTTTGGCTTTACTGGCTCCACTACCCTTATCTTATACACTTTTAATCTGAATCATCTCCTTTTGTCTTCTTAGTTTAGCAATAAATTAAAGCAAAACATTCACAGAAACCAAAGTACAAGATTCACAGCAATATCACATAACAACTTATTACTAAAGTGGTCGCATAGTCTTAAAAGATATCATTCAGTAAGTCCTTAACTCAATCATTCTTAAGGAATATCTTTAAAGGATACAAAGTACAAAGGTCTCCTACCCTTAGGTCTCTTCTGTCTAAGCAATTTTCCCAAGAACCCTTCTTTGTCCTTCACAAATTCATTCCTTTCATCATCAGTTCACCTGCCCTAGACAAAGGTTTCATAGTTTTAAGATCTTATGACTATTGATTTGAGGCTGAAAGGGACCTTGGAGGTCTTCAAATTACTCATTTTACAGATGAAACTGAAACCTACTAAGGGAACATGACTTGTTCTCAAGGTTTTCATACCCTGAATCCTTGGTAATAATTATCACAACATCCCCTTTATAGTATTAAAAATGTTTATTTGCCTATTAGTTATGTTTATCATAAGGAGTGTGGTATATATAGTAAAAAAAAAGAGCGATGAACTTTTAATCAGGAAACCTGAGGTCAAATCCTAGTTCCAGTCATTAATAACTGTATGATTGTGAACAAATCACAACTACTTTGAATGTCAGTATCCTCATGCATAAAATGGGGATTAATAATACTTCCACTACCCTACTGTACTGGGTTGCTAAGAGGAATGGATTTTGAAAGAATTAAAGTACTATATAAATAAAAATTATTATGATTCTTTTGACAAAAATCACAAGTCCTAGATATTATTGGTATATTTTGAAAAGAATGAGTTTTATAAATATAAATGATTATGATGATTTCTTCTTAAAAAAAAAAACAACACTCCACCATTGTCTCATAAATTTTAAAATTCTTAAGACAGCACATTTACATTTTGTCTACTCTAATGGTTCCTCAATCTACCATAACTTTTTTGGGGGGGATGGGGGTAGGGCAGGAGTTCCTTTTATTAGTTTTTGAAGAAATCAAACTGTTCTTGCAACTTCATTCAAAAGCTAGGTTTTCCTGGCAAATTTTTAACCTAGAAAAAATAGTTTTTGCATGCTAGAACAGCTTACTTAGGTTGGATCCCTCATAGACCTCTGTGGCACTGACTCAATCCATTAATTTCATAAGCACCCACATAATGTTATAGGGGGGATATTTTAAAAGCCATAAAAAACCAGATAATTGCTATACATGTCCCTACAGTCCTGACACAGTAATAACTTGCCTACAAACAAATTCCTTGATAATGCGTGTGCTACAGGTAAAGTGTATGAAGGGTGGTATAGGGAAGCAAACAGAGCTCAAGAAGTCAGAAGACCTAGGTTACATACTTTGTTTTCCCCATTCACAATGGGAGATATCTCCTAGTACCTTCTATTTTGGTTATTTAACATTCATCTTACCAACCAGATACCAAACTCCTTAAAAGCAGATGATATTTTACATGCAATTGGGGGGAAAACCAATGCAGGAAAAAGATACAAATTTACAATAAATAATTAAATTTAAGATGCATCATTTTTAATAAGTATTTTATATTTTTTTGAAATGATGCAAAAATTTAAAAATGTTAAAGGGTTAAATATTTCCAGGGGGATGCTGAGTATTTTTTTTTAAGGGGCAGCAGACCAAATAAGTTTGGAAACCTCTGGTCTATGGGCAATGGGAGTTACTACAATGGTTTTAAATTGATGAGACTGACCTTTAGGTTAATCAAGTTTCTTTGAAAAGTGGGTGATGTGTGAGATTATGAGAATGGGGTTTTGTTGTTGTTGTCGATCATTTGTTTCAGACTTGTCTGACTCTTCATGACCCCATTTGGGGTTTTCTTGGCAAATGTACTAGAGTAGTTTGCCATTTCCTTTTCCTTTGCAGAGGGGGAAATTGAGGCAAACAGGGTTAAATAACTTTCCCAGAGGCAGGGGCAGGCCTGGAAGCTATGCTCAGGGACAGGCCAAGAGGAGGCCTGACCAATGAGGGGGCAAGTCATCCCAACAACCACAAGGGTCACTTTCGTCCCAACAACCACCAGGCCTTTCACCAAAGGGCTGGGACTGGTGTAGCAGCAAGCACCCCAAGCGTCCTCAGGGTTTGCAGCTACCACAGGTTCTTGGATCTGCTTTGTTAAAGGAAAGCAACTCAAAATGGGTTAACAAGCTTACTTTAATCAGTCAGACATATATCGTTTACCTTGTTCAGGAGAAAAGGTCAGCACCCTGAACCTCAAAGTATACAGGCATAATTATCAAGACAGAAACATCAAGTAGACAGATTTCCAAACTGTCCAACCATTACATCCATACCCAGTCAACATCTGGGTTTCCACATTCTGGGTTTTTCAAAGCCGGGGGACTCTCAACAACGGCTTCCCAGAATCCAGATCAGATCACAGAACACTTCTCAAAGTGAGTCCCAAAACAAAGCTACACATCAGGGCTTATATAGCCTTCCCCTGGCTCAGAGAATGTAACAACCTTATTGACCCACTGGCCAATCAAAAAGTATCTACTGAAAAACAAGCCTCCCTCCCCAGGCTTCTGCTGCACTTTAGCCTAGGGGCAGGGAAGATCTTTAAAATTTACATTCGCATTACAACTGGAAAGAGCAAGGTAAGAACCAAATGCAGGGCCCCTGTCCAGGACAGCAAATACTCCTGGGGCTACCACTCCATAGCCCAGAAATTTTTTTAAAAGCCCCTATCAGGACCTCCAAGGACCAGGATGGTGGAGTGAACCCAGCCTGCTCCAACCCGCCCCCCCCCACCTCTGACCCTGAAAACATAGTAACTATTGCCCCAGGGCAAAACCCTCAACAGTAAAGGCTTGGGAACTCTAGAAGAAGGGCAAGGCTAGGGCCCTGCCTCAAAATGGGTAGAAAGCAGACTACAAAGACTCTGGAGTCCTACTATCCTCATAGAGAGGAACCAAACTCAGAGGGAGACAATGTGGATTCCACACCCACAGCTGAAACATCAACAAGAAACGGGACCCAAGCACAGAAAGCTCTCTTAGATGAGCTCAAAAGGAACTTTGAAAACCAAATGAGATAGAAGACAAAATGAATAATTTTTTTAAAATCAAAATTGCAGAATTAGAAAAACATTATAATGAAGAAAACAGCTCCTTATAAAGAAAAGTGTATGATATGGAAAAGGAGCTCCAAAAAAACTAACCAAGGAAGATGATTTGCTAAAAACCAGAATCAACCAAATTGAAACAATAACTCTATGAGGAACCAAGAATTAGTCAAACAAAACAACAAGAATGAAAAATTAGACAAAGGGGTAAAATATCTCAATGGAAAAATAACTGAGTGGAAAACAGATCCAGGAGAGAAAACCTGAGAATCATAGGCCTACCAGAAAATCATGATGAAAAAATGAGCCTGGACAACATTCTCCAAGAGCTCATTAAGGAAAACTGCCCTGAGATACTAGAACCTGAGGGTAAAATAGAAATCAAGAGAATCCACCAGACACCTGCTGAGAGATCCCCAAATTGAAAAGTCCTCAAAATGCTGTGGCCAAACTCAAGAACTACCAGGTGAAAGAGAAAATACTTCAAGTGGCCAGAAAAAAAACAATTTAAATATCGAGGAACCACCGTGAGGATTGCACAGGATTTGGCAGCCTCTACACTGAAAGATCGGAGGCAGTGGAATTCAATTTTCCACAAGGCAAAAGAGCTCGGGTTACAACCAAGGATAACCTACCCAGCGAGACTGTGAGTATATTCTTCCAGGCAAAGAGATGGTCATTCAAGGATATAACAGATTTCCAGACCTTTCTGATGAAAAAGCCAGAGCTCAATGAAAAATTCAACCTCCAATTATGAGATGCAAGAGTGACATAGAAAGGTAAACAAGAAACACACACACACACACACACACACACACACACACACCCTGTTATTTAATAAGAGCAAACTGTTTGTAGACAAGTAGAGGGTATGAGTATAAATTACACAAAATAATGATTAAAAAATCTTATTAAGGGCTACAAAGGGACTGCAATGGAAGAAGAGGAATGAATGAAGTGGAAAAGGGTAAATTATGCCACACAAAGAGGCATAAAAACAATATAGCAGAGGAAAAGAAGGGAAGGAGATGAGTATTATATGAGCTTTTCCATCATTGGGTCTGGTGCAAGGAGGGAATAACAACCCGTTAAGCATCGGACTCTATGGAGAAGAGACACAAAACATATCATATTAGAGGGAAAGAGGGGAGGGAGAGGAGCTTCGCATGATATTTGTTCCTGTCACTCAGTGCGAAGAAGAAATAACATACTTCATTAAGTATAAAAATATCCTACAGGCAATAGGAGGGGGAAAGGGCTATGAAAGGGGGGGAGTTAGTAGGGAGGGAAGAAGTAAGGGGGAAGGGGAGGAAAAGGGAGGGGGGCTGATAAGGGAATACTGAGGGAGGCAGTGGTCAAAAGGAAAACTATTAAGGAGGGGAAGGGAGAAGGGGAGAAAAAACATAAGCATTAACAGGGGAGGGAATAGGATGGAGGGAAAGAAACAATAATCATAACTGTGTATGTGAATGGAATGAACTCTCCCATAAAACAGAGGTGGATAGCAGAATGGATTAAAAATCATAATCCTAAAATACGCTGTTTACAAGAAACACATCTGAAACAGAGGGATACACACAGGGTAAAGGTAAAAGGCTGGAGTAAAATATATCATGCCTCAGCTAAAGTAAAAAAAGCAGGGGTGGCAATCCTTATCTCAGATAAAGCAAAAGCAAAAATTGATCTAATTAAAAGAGATAAGGAAGGAAACTATATCTTGCTAAAAGGCACCATCGAGAATGAAGCAATATCATTACTTAACATATATGCACCAAGTGGTATAGCATCCAAATTCCTAGAGGAGAAGGTAAGGGAATTAGAGGAAGAAATAGATAGCAAAACTATACTAGTGGGAAACCTTAATCTCCCCCTCTCTGAGCTTGATAAATCCAACCTCAAAATAAACAAGAAAGAAGTTAAGGAGGTGAATAGAATTTTAGAGAGGGTAGGTATGATAGATTTCTGGAGAAAACTGTGGTATATGGCACATACACAAAAATTGACCATGTATTAGGACATAAAAACCTCACAATTCAGTGCAGAAACTCAGAAATAATAAATGCATCATTCTCAGATCATGATGCAATAAAAATTATATGCAATAAAGGGCCGTGGAAAGACAGACTAAAAACTAATTGGAAATTAAACAATTTAATCCTAAAGAATGAGTGGGTTAAACAAGAAATCATAGAAACAATCAGTAACTTCATTCAAGAGAATGACAATAATGAGACAACATACCAAAATTTGTGGGATGCAGCAAAGGCAGTTCTTAGGGGAAGTTTTATATCCCTGAGTGCATACATGAATAAATTAGAGAAAAGAGAGGTAAATAAATTGGGCATGCAATTGAAAAAGCTAGAAAAAAAATTGAAAATCCCCAATTAAATACTAAATTAGAAATACTGAAAACCAAAGGAGAGATTAATAAAATTGAAATTAAGAAAACTATTGAATTAATAAATAAAACTAAGAGCTGGTTTTATGAAAAAACCAACAAAATTGATAGACCCTTAGTCAATATGATAAAAAAAAGAAAACCAAATTATGAGTATCAAAAATGAAAAGGGTGAACCTACCACCAATGAAGAGGAAATTGAAACAATAATTAGGAATTATTTTGCCCAGTTGTATGCACATAAATTTGACAATATTAGTGAAATGGATTAATATTTACAAAAATATAGGTTGCCCAAATTAACTGAAGAGGAAGTAAATTACTTAAATAACCCCATCTCAGAAAAAGAAATCGAACAAGTCATCAGTGAACTCCTTAGGAAAAAATCTCCAGGGCCAGATGGATTTACTAGTGAATTTTATCAAACATTTAAAGAACAATTGATTCCAATACTCTACAAACTATTCAGCAAAATTAGTGAAGAAGGAGTCCTACCAAATTCTTTTTATGACACAAATATGGTACTGATACCTAAATCAGGGAGAGATAAAATGGAGGAAGAAAATTATAGATCAATTTCCCTCATGAATATGGATGCAAAAATTTTAAATAAAATATTAGCAAAAAGACTACAGCAACTGATCACAAGAATAATACAGTTTGATAATGTAGGATTTATTCCAGGAATGCAAGGATGGTTTAATATTAGGAAAACCATCAGTATAATTGATCATAACAATAAAACTAGCAAAAACGACATGATTATCTCAATAGATGCAGAAAAGGCTTTTGCAAAATACAACATCCATTCCTATTAAAAAACACTAGAAAGAATAGGAATAAATGGAGCCTTCCTTAAAATAATAGGTAGCATCTATTTAAAGCCAACAGCAAGTATTATATGTAATGGGGATAAGCTAGAAGCATTTCCAATAAGATCAGGGGTGAATCAAGGATTTCCACTATCACCCCTCTTATTCAATCTGGTACTAAAAATGTTAGCAGTAGCAATTAGAGAAGACAAAGAAATCAAAGGAATCAAATTAGGCAAAGAGACCAAGCTATCACTCCTTGCAGATGATATGATGATATACTTAGAGAATCCTAGAGAATCAAGTAAAAAACTACTTGAGACAAATAAATTTTGCAAAGTTGCAGGATATAAAATAAACCCACATAAATCCTTGGCATTCCTGTATATTTCTAATGAAATTCAATAGCAAGAGATAAAAAGAGAAAAGCCATTTGAATTTACTGTAGACATTATAAAATATTTGGGCATCTACCTGCCAAAACAAACCCAAGACCTATATGAACACAACTACAAAACACATTTCTCACAAATAAAGTCAGATCTAACTAATTGGAAAGACATCAATTGCTTGTGGCTGGGTCGAGTTAATATAATAAAAATGACAATTTAACCTAAATTAAATTATATATTTAGTGCCATACCAATCAGTTTACCAAAAAACTACCCTATAGAGCTAGAAAAAATAGTAACAAAATTCATTTGGGAGAACAAAAGGTCCAGAATATCAAGGGAATTAATGAAAAGAAATGCAAGGGATGGTGGACTAGCTATACCAGATTTTAATCTGTACTATAAAGCAGCAGTCCTTGAAACTACTTGGTACTGGCTGAGGAATAGAGTAGTGGATCAATGGAATAGATTAGTTACATGAGACTCAGCAGTCAATGACTATAGTAATCTACTGTTTGATAAACCCAAAGACCCCAGTTTTTTGGGATAAGAACTCACTATTTGACAAAAACTGCTGGGAAAACTGGAATATAGTATGGCAGAAACTGGGCTTAGACCATTATCTAACACCATATACCAAAATCAAGTTTAAATGGGTATATGATCTAGGTATAAAGGCTGATACTGTAAGCAATCTGGGAAAGCAAGGAATAATTTACCTGTCAGATTTGTGGAGAGGGGGAGACTTTATGACCAAACAAAAATTAGAGGGCATTATAAAATGCAATATGGATAATTTTGATTACATTAAATTGAAAAGCTTCTGTACAAACACAAGCCAATGTAACCAGGATTAAGAGGGAAGTGGAAAATTGGGAAAGAGTTTTTACAACCTATGTTACTGATAAAGGACTCATTTCTAAAATATACAGAGAACTGAGTCAAATCTATAAGAATACAAGTCATTCTCCAATTGATAAATGGTCAAAGGATATAAACAGGCAGTTTACAGAGGAAGAAATTAAAGATATTTATAAGCATATGAAAAAATGCTCTAAATCACTATTGATTAGAGAAATGCAAATCAAAACAACTCTGAGGTACCACATCTCACCAGTCAAATTGGCTAAGATGACAAAACAGGAAAATGACAAATGCTGAAGAGGATGTGGACAAATTGGAACACTCATGCATTGCTGATGGAGTTGTGAACTGATCCAACCATTCTGGAAAGTGATCTGGAATTATGCCCAAAGGGCTATAAATAATTTCATACCCTTTGACCCAGCAATACCACTTCTAGGGTTTTATCCCAAAGAGATCATAGAAGTGGGAAAAAGACCCATATGTACAAAAATATTTATAGCAGCTCTTTTTGTGGTAGCAAAAAATTGGAAATTAAGGGGGTGCCCATCAATTGGGGAATGGCTGAACAAGTTGTGGTATATCATGCTATGGAATACTATTGTGCAATAAGAAACGAGGAGCAGATGGACTTCATATTTACCTGGAGAGGCTTATATGAACTGATGCTGAGTGAGAAGAGTAGAGCCAGGAGGAATTTATACACAATTACAGACACAACTGTGTGACGACCAACTTTAATAAACTGGACTCTTCTCAGCAATCCAGAGTCATAAATCAATCCCAAAAGACTCACGATGGAGAGTGCTGTTTACATTCAGAGAAAGAACTGAGATTGAACCCAGATTGAAGCAAACTACCTGCTCTTTTTTGTTTTCTTGTTTGGTTTCGTTTCCTCTTTCCCATTCTTCATTCCATCTGTTACAATCCTTCTTTATGACCTGACTAATGCCTAATGTGAAAGTATTTGCCAATACGATACTTGATTGTATGCCGCCATGGGGGGGGGGGGGGGGGGGGGGGGGGGGAGGGAGAGAAAATTTGAAACTCAAGGAATTGTGGTAATGAATCTTGTAAACTAAAAGTAAACAAATTAATAAAGACAAAAAAAACCTTTCCCAGAGTCACACAGCTAGTAAATATCTGAGGCTGAATCTGAATTCAGATCTTCCTGATTCCAAGCCTAGTACTCTAAGGGTGGGGGTACAAGTCACAATGTAAAGGTTGGCGTACAAGTCACAAGAGTAGAATCATTACCCAGGCGACCTGAGGTAACCTGAGTATACTTTAAAGAGTGAGGAATTTAGGCATATATAATGGGGGAGAATATTAAATCTATGCTAGGTTGATTAAGTCTTAACAAAATAGAATTAAAATCAATTTTCAATTTCATACCTCTTTCCTGGATCTCATAATTGATCTGCTTCTAGCCTCTTCCCTCTCCAGTCTGCCCTCCATAAAGCTGCCAGGGTGATAATTCTATAATATAGATCTCCCCTATTCCCTCCTCAGAAATCTTGAATAGCTCCAGTCAACATATAATATTCTCAACCTAACATCTAAAGCTCTCAGTAATATGACTCTCGCCTCCATTTCTAGTGTTATTTTATATTACTCTCCCTCACACTCATCTCCCAGCTGTTCTTGATAAACAACGTTCCATCTCTTTCCCCCATGCCTTTTGTACATCCAAGTGGTTCCTCATACCTGGAATGTACTCCTCATATCTCCTAGAATCCCTAGCTTCCTTCTCAGCTCAGGTGCCATTTTCTACATTAAATCTTTCCTGATTTCCCACAACCATTAATACTCTGTCCCTGTTAAAATTATTTTGTATTTATCTGTCCCTAAACAGATTGTATACCCCCTCCCAGCATGTAATCTCCCTGATGAGAGAAAGTTTTCCCTCCTTAGTATTCCCAATGTTGAGACAGAGAGAGAGAGAGAGAGAGAGAGAGAGAGAGAGAGAGAGAGAGAGAGAGAGAGAGAGAGAGAGAGAGAGAGAGAGAGAAGAGAGAAGAGAGGAGAGAGGAGAGAGGAGAGAGGAGAGAGGAGAGAGAAATAGACAGAGACAGACAGAGACAGACAGACAGAGTATAAAGCACTTACTAAGGGCCAGGAGGAATATACACTTCAAATATGAGCAAGTAAAACAAGCCCCTGTCCTCTTATTGTAGGGGAAGACAGCACAAAAGTGGAAAGTGGAATGGGGAGGAGGTTGAAGATGATGGTGGTGGGAATGCAGGAAATATGGAAGAAATATGTAGAAATAGGAAGGACATTATAGATTTGTATTAAATTTTGGTGGAACTGAATTGAATTATTGAAATGATTTAAAATCCTCCATGGGCTGATCTATATTTTTATATAAATTTTATTTATAAAATTATATATTTATACATATAAATACATGTTTTTCACATTCTGAAAAATTTAGATTATCTGAGTTTTAGTGGCTCTAGTCTGAGCTTTAGTAGTTCTGAGTTTCTCAGGCACCCTTATTTAAATGAACCCCTAACTTTCACTGTGACCCTGGGATGTTTATCAATTTTACAGAGACTTTGCCATAATTTTACCTTAAGAACAAAAATATCCTAGGGTTATTTTTGCTTTTGAACTCTTTCAAAAGTCTGTTCTATGATCAGATCCCTCCATGAAGCCCACCACATAAATCCCCCTGATATCAGGAAACTAAGTAGAATTTCAGAGGGGTGCAGACCACAGCTGTTTCTTATACGTATTTTGTGCCCTTAAAAAAAAGTGCAGAACACAAAACACCTCCACATATCCCTCTACCAGCACCCCATTGCTGTGGGTGTAAGGGTTATCTGAAATTGTTCAGATCCATTTTCTTCCTATTGGCCATATATCTAAGGGAATGATGTCATGGAGAGAGGCTCCAGGGGGGTATATCTGATTCAATTCAATTCAGTTTTTGGAGCAGGAAGCCAACTGTGAGGTCAGGTCTTCAGAAGAATTGTGCATCAGCTGTGTTTGGACATTTGCTGTGGATGAATAGGTAAATAACTCAATATGTCAAGAGTAAGGAGGCCTTGAGCCTGTCAGGGCAAGTGACATGTCTATCTGTTGTGTTGTGATTTCAGGGATAACAGGGAAAGGGCCAGGCTTACATTTCCTTATCAATCAATCAATCAATCAATATGTCCTATATTGTTTTAACTTGGAGCAAAGCTTTTCATGCTGTAATGAGAAATAAAGCTTTAAATGCCACAATGCTAAGAAGAGAGCATTTTGCTTTAATTCATTCATGGTAATGTGTTACTGAACTGACTCTTCAGCTATTAATGTTTTCTTCTTACTAAACTAACTTTTATATAACTTTATACATAATTTGTATCTATTTATGTATCTATTTGTTATATTCCCCCCAGTAGAACATAAACTTCTTAAAAGTAGGAATTATTTTGTATCCCTGCATCTTTGGAGGACCTTCTCCACAGCCTCTTGCCCACTCCAGAGATGCCCTGGATGAAGGGGTTCATAACCTGGGATCCATGCATAGATTTTAGGGGGTCTATGAACTTAGGGAAAAATACATATTTATTTTCACTAATTTCTAGCTGAAATTTAGCATTTCCTCTCATTGCTAATGAGAGGCAGCTAGGTAGCAAAGTGGAGAGGGCAATGGGCTTGGAATCAAGAAGGTTCATCTTTACGAGTTCAAATCTAGCCTCAGACACTAGCTGTGTTACCCCAGGGAAGTCACTTAACTGTTTGCTTTAGTTCCTCTTCTGTAAAATGAGATGAAGAAGGAAATGGCAAGCCATTCCAGTATCTTTCCCAAGAAAACCCCAAAATGGAGTCATAAGAATCGAATATGACTGAACAAGCAATTGTTAATATAGGCAACAAAACATTATTAAAAGACAGGGTGTATGTAGGCTTCACAAGACTACCAAAAGGGTCCATGACACCAAAAATTCTAATATGGAAGAATATTTTGCTCAGTGGTTCCCCCTCCTACCTATCTGACTAAGTGACTATTTTAGGAAAGCTCTAGCTTTGATTTGCTTTGCTCCTCTCCTGCCTGTTCCTCTGTAGCCTCCTCCTCCTTCTCCTCAGCATTATACTCTCCCCTTCTCTCTCCAGTTCTGGAATCTTGAACCATGTAGTCAAATCAACTCTGCCATTTTTCCTACATGGACTATGTCACTCTATTATTCTGTTGTGTTAAAAGAATATATGTGTCAATCTATCTTTTTAAAATATTTTATTTTTAGTATTTAATTACATGTAAAAGTTTTTTAACTTTTTTTTTAATTTTGAGATCCAAATTCTCTCCCTTACTCCCCACCTCCTCATGAGAAGGCAAGCAATTTGATATAGGTTATACATGTGCAGTCATGTAAAACATTTCCATATTAGACATGTTGTGAAAGAAAACACAGACCAAAAAAAAACCAAAACAAAACCCACCCCAAAACCCAAACCAAACCCAAGAAAAGTAGAGTTGGAAAAAAGTATGCTTCTATTGTATTCAGACTCCATCAGTTCTTTCTTTTGGAGGTGGATACCAGTTATCAATTGGGAAATGACTTGTATTCTTATAAATTTGATTTGGTTCTCTATATATTTGAGAAATGAGGCCTTTATCAGAGAAACTTGCTATAACATTTCCCCCCAAGTTTTCTGTTAGCTGCATTGGTATTTATTTATGCAAAACCTTTTAAATTTAATATAACCAGAATTATCCATTTTACAACCCATAATGCTATCTCTTGTTTGGTCATAAATTCTTCCCTTATCCATTGATCTGATGGGTAAATTATTCCATGCTCCCCTGATATGCTTATGGTATCACCATTTATGTCTAAATCATGCACCTATTTTATCTTGGTATATGGTATGAGAAGTTGGTGACAGTCTTTCTTTATATATGTCAATCTAGTTCTCTTAATATCCCAGTACCTTTATGAATCAAAGTGCACCTGCCTGGTCATAAACTTTCCAATGTGTTATGCTTCTCCAGTAGAATGTAAGCTCCCTGAGGGCAGGGAGTAGTTTTTTTGTTTGTTTGTTTTGTTTTGTTTATCCCCAGGACTTAGCACAGGTCTTGGCCCATAGTAAGGATCCAATAAATGTTTTTTCATTCATTCTTCACAACCCTATCAATGAACACAGTGCCTGGCATAATATTAGATGTCTAATAAATATTTATTGTATAACTGAATGACGTTGGCTCAGGAAAAAAGTTGGCATAGAAATATTAAGAAAGAGCAGAAGTAGGACACTGGCAGAAGAGGCTGAAGACCAGAGAAAGGGGAAAGAGTAATGTAGGGAAAACTTGGGGGACAATTTTATTGACTTCACAAGAACAAAGAATTCACTTCAGAAGTATTTGTAGAGAAATTCAACTTTCCTGGCTTCCTTCAAGTCCTAGCTAAAATCCCAAATTCTACCCGCAGTATTACCTGATCTTCTTTAATCCCACTGCCTTCCCTCTATTGATTATCTACAATTTGTCCCATACATGCCTTATTTGTACACAATAGTTTTCATGTTGTCTCCTAATTAGACTGTGAACTCCTTGAAAACAAGAACTTTTTGTCTTTCTTTGTATTCCCAGCTCTTAGCATAGTGTCTGGTACATATATAAGCTTAAAAATATAACATATTATAATAAATTTAATAAATACTTATTGACTAACTGCATAATCCCATTTCCAGGATTGTGGAGAACAGAAGAGCTGTATAAAATAGAAAAGTAATATCAGACAACACTCCTGTTCTCCTAAAATATCTTTTTGGTATGAATTGGCACAGTCAAGAAAAATTTAAGTAACAGAAAGCAGCATGGTGTTGTTCAGTTCTTTGGACTCTTTGGTGCTCCATTTGGGGTTTTCTTGGCAAAGAAACTGGAGAGATTTGACAATTTCTTCCAGAACACATTTTACAGATGAGGAAACTGAGACAAACAGGGTTAAGTGACTTGCTCAGAGTCACATAGCTAGTGTATAAGACTGGATTTGAACTCCATTCTTCCTGACTCCAGGCCTGGTGATCTAGACACTGTACCACCTAGCTGCCCCAGAAAGCAGAATTTAATTAAAGGAGAAACAGGCACAAAGATGCTAAGTGGGAAATAGTTAAGATAGTCCCAGGCATTGGGGATGCCAAAAAGGATCTGGAGTCGGAAAACCTGAATTTGAATCTAGATTGATTCCTATCCTATGAGGGAAGTCTTTTACTTAGGAAACCATAATCAAAGCTCTTATGTTAATACAATAACTTCATTTATATCTCACATCTTTCATCTGTGTTCCGACTAACGCTTCCCATTCTGAGATCCTGTGATTGTCTATTATATATTTAGTTCTCCAAAAAATTTGCTAAGCACCAACTAGACATTATTCTAGTTAGGTCCTGAAATTTATGATAACAGAAAACTCCCAGGTCTCTAGCTCAAGGCGAACAAAGCTCCTCTGAGCAGGTATGGATAGAGAACCAGCCGGAGAGCCCCTAAAACGTGTGTTCGAGTCTCGCCTCTGAAATGCTGGCTGTGTAACCCTGGGCGGGTACCTTTATGAGCCTCCCTCCATCCCCCCTTCCTGAAAGTGGAAGTGCTTGGCTCCATAACAGAGGGAGTGACCAAGAGTGGGGATGACTAATTTGCGCAAAGCCGTCCCCACTCGTGGCCACACCAGACCCGGTGTTTCTGCTACTGAGCAAGAAGTCATTGATGCTCTCTTCCTGACATTATTATTATTTTAATAGGATTCCTTGGATGATGACTCGTGAGTCCCACAAATCCGCACCAGGGTTCACGTCCGATGGAGAAGACTGCGAGGTGGGAAGTTGCGTTCAGGACCTACACTCACTCCCCCCTACCCAGAACAGACTGATTACCTGGGGGGCGGGGCGGGGCGGAGAGAGGAGGGGGAGTAACTGTCAAACCAGTCCTCTTGGCGCCATTATTTAAATAGTACGTGCCACACTCGTTGCTGTGCGTGCCGGGGGCGGGGCTCCAAACGCATTGGGCGGGTTCGGGGGGGGGGGGGGAAAAGAGAAGGGGCGGTGACAAGGGCGGGACCAGGCTAGGGGAGGGAGCGGGACTAGCCGCGGCCCCCGGCGGGGTTCATTGCGCTTGCGCTGACAGTCGCAAGATGGCGGACAGTGCGGAACTAAAGGTAAAGCGCAGCTCGAATTCACTTCTAATATTCGGCCGCGGAGACGGCGCTGCGTGTGCCAGGGGAAAGGGGGCTAAGCCCCGGGGGCCGTCCGAAACCGGCATATCTGAGCCTGGAGTTGGGGAGCTGGGCGGGCTCGGGTCTGGAGGAGGGGGCCGGGTAGATGCGGGCCGCGGGCCCCGGGCTGCTCGGGGGCGCTGACGGGTCCGGTCCCCGGCGTGTTATTGTTGTGGGCGCCTCGGGCGGGGGTGGCCGAGGAAGGAGGCGGGCAGACGGAGAGCGGGGTGCGGAGGCGTCGGAGGGGGGGAGCTCGGCCGCGGCGCTGACGGCCTTCTCTTCCCCTCCTCCCCCCTGCTCCCGGGCGCCCGGGGTTCGGGGGCGGCGAGTTCGGCGGGGGTGGGTGCGGGTTTGGGGAAGCTCCCCGCCGCTTCCTCTTCCTCCTTCCCAGCCCCGGGCTCCTGTCAGGGGCTCGGCTCCGGCCCCTCTCCCCTCCCCCGGGGAACTTGTCTCCGGCCGCCCCGCCCCTCTCCTCGCCTCCCCCTCAGCCCGGGACGCGGATCTCCCCGGATCCCCCCGGCCCGGCTGCTGCCGGAGGAGGCGCCTCGCTCGGCCCCCTCGGATGCGGGGAAGCGTGGTGCGTGGGGGAAAAGGAGATCCTCCAGCAAAGTTTAGCGAGCGCCAGGGCCCGCGCCTCCCGCCCCTTCCCTTCCTCCCTGGGGCCGGGGATTCCTGCCTGCTGCGGGCGAGCCCCCTGCTAAGGGTGCCTGCCTCTGGCGGTGGGGGGAAACGGCGATGCGACACCCCTCCATCCTCCCCCGCCCCCCAGTCCCACGCGTGGTTTTCAGGGCGAGGTCAGCCTTTGGGGCGTGGGGGTCTGCGCCCACCATGATGGCGATGCTCTTGCTGGATGGAGGTGAATGGTCGGTGTTTATATCCCGGGTTGCCTTTTGTTTGTTGGGGACATCTTGCTGGCCATGTTGGTTGGAACGAGCTCCTCTCCTCCTCCCCTCGCCAACCCCCTAGTCAACAGCGCCTCCTCCGCGCTCCCCCTCCCACCTGTGTCAATTTCTCCAGCTGCGCGAAATGAAAGGCGAAAGCTTGACTTTTTCACGTCATTATTTTCCCGATAGACCTCCCCACTCTTCTACTTCTTTACCTGACGATTACTTCTGCACAGCAGCGAATACAATGCTGCACGAGGCGGGTGGAAGGGGGTAGGTAGGTAGGTAGGTGGTGAGTAACAGGCTCCTGATTGGATTTGGATATATGCGGTTCTGCTTGAATAATTATGTTTTAATAGCTAGCCTTATTTAAGTTACAGGTCTGTATTTTGAGGCGTCGAACCGGATACTCCCTTTTCACAAGTGGCTTTGCGTATGCAAACCAAGTAGCCGGCACTCTCCCCGTTCGAGGAGGGGGCTGACAATGAATTAATATTGGGATGTGTAAATGGTAAAATCTTTGGTGGAAGCCTTATTTAGAATAATTGATAGGGTGAATTCCAGTGTGAGGTGAGAGATTAAGGTGTTACACTTAGGTTTTTCTTATAAAATTAAGCTTAAAAAAGTCAAATCTTGTATTTGTGTGTTTTTTTCCCCTGAGCAAAACACTTGCTAGAATATATTTCCCACCCCCCTCCCCAAATTACTTGTCAGCATAAAACTTCCAAGTATATATCGAGACTTTAGCCTTGAGTGGTCATTACATTAGCCTTGAGTTTATTTCTGATTTTACATTTATTTGAAAATATCTGAATTAGTGAATGCTTTGTGCTTTCAAACTAGGGGAAATTTGTGTAATGGGAACAACTAAAAAGACTAATCAGAAAGTCTTGGGAATTTGATGGAAAACTTCCACTGTAAAAACTATACTTGAGACCAAATTCGCAGAAATTTTTCTATAGGTTTACACACTTGAAAATATAGTCAGGTTGCTCTGATCTTTGCTTTCTATTCATCATTTGGAAACCCTTTTGAATGTTGGCTAATGAGTTCTTTTATACATGGATCACAGAATAAAGCAGGAAAGCTTGTGCTCTATATTGTCACCCTTGATGCTGTCCTAAGAAGCTAGTATGGGAAGCACATGCTGGGGAGGTTTCCTTCTTTGTTCTTTCACATTTTAAGAAAATGCCTTTGGGGATAGAGCAGATCCCTGGTGTGATTCCTGTTAAGTAAAATCTCTATTTACAAAAATGAACCGGTATTAGATTGAAGCTAAATACCTGAAAAGGAACTGTCATTTCCACACCAGAAAAAGTAAGGTATAAAATCTCTCTACAATCTCAGATACAAATTTCAGATTCATTTTGTGCAAAGGAATTGTTGATGCCATGACACCTTTATTGTTTAATTTTAAGGAATTGTTAGGATAAACTATTTTGTCATTGTGAGAAATACAGGAGCCTTAAAAGTTGTAAATGCTTAATTGATGTAAATCACATAAACAAATCATGTTAATATTTGATTATAGTTTAATTTGTTGACATTTTGGGGACTGTCCAACCATGGTGTTCCCTTTAACTTAAAGATTTCTGTGAATTGAAATTTAAACTATTTTTAGAAGAAATCTTGATTTCTTTTTAATGCTTCAGTTTTAAAAAATTTTCTGATATTCTGTTTTTTGGGAAGGTGCGATTAAATTTATGGCTTTCTGTGATGTCAAGGGACTTTTTTGGAATTCTGAGCAAAAATACTTTCTTAACAGAGTTCAAAACCTAAGTAGGTTTTGTACCCAATTCCTTAGCTCACAAACCTACTGTGGCTTTTGCTCTTGTCTATACTTGTGGATATTTTTTCACCCTTCTCTTTTCTTTGACCTCTTTTAAACTTATAATGGACTTAAAAGATCAAATGGTTAAACCTGACAGATCTGCATCAAGATCTATATTGCCATCAATATCAGTATAATATAAACTACAACACTTCAGGATATTGCCAATAAAAATTAGATTGCAAATTGTACCACACATCAAAATGAATCTTGTCTTCACATTTGTTCATAAAAGGTTCAGTCTTTTATTAGAGGTCACCCATAAAAGATACTTGCAAAAATGTGGGGGGAGTAAGAATTTTATTATACAGACTCTTAGATCAGGAGGTTATAAGGGCCAGATCATTTTGGCAGTTAATAATCTGACAGCTTCATGTATCTCTACTTTGTACTTTAAAAATATTTGTACAGATGTTTTCAACATTAAAACTCAAACCAAATAGTATTACTACTTTAACTCAAGAAAAGCAGTGGGAAAGGCAAGGCTTAATGATGTTTTTTAAAGGATAGAAGAATGTATGCATTTGGTGACAAAATTAGAGAATCTTTTCAGGATGACCTAGGAGTATGAGTAAATTCTGTTGCTCAAATTCTTTTAAAGTAGTGACCACTTAATTTTAATCTTTGTGGTTTTTAACTTACTTGCTGTTATTTTAGCTAGAAACATGCATGTACATCTGACAATATTCATGGTTTTTATTTAAATTTTCATAACTTGCTTTTAAGTACCGCATTTTGACAATTTTTATTCTGTCATTAAGAACAATATTTTAAAACAATGTCTCAAAATACTTCACTTTTCAAGTATTTCACATAATTCTTTTGAAATACCTCTTTTACTTTCCTCCCACTTTCTCCTCCTTAGTGATTGTATTGTCTTTCTCTTCAATGAGACTCTTGTAATCCCTGTTGATTTCAGTAGTGCTTAGTGCTGGGTCCATAGCTGATTAACCTTGGGCTTCTGCTGGTGAACTCCATCAACATGCTGCTCCAGGGTTTCTTGCTGAAGCTTTTGAAAGTTCAGGGTAATTGTACCCTTTCTTGCTGGTAGCTAGGGATAAAAATAAAGTGGGCCTGGTTAAAGTAGGAATTAGAAAGAATTATTGAGACCCCAGATTTGAGAAAGTCTATGCTGGGATATAATTTTTTTAAACTTGCATTTTGCTTCTTCATGATAGTAGCTTATATTTCTTTAACTTTGCTATATATTATCCTGTTTGATCCGAAGAACAAACTTGTGACACTGATTGAACAAGTTATTACTCCTTGTTATTACAAATGAGGAAACTGAGATACAGGAAGTTTTGTGACTTGCCCAAGATCCCAAGATAGCCATCTCCTTTCCTGTACTGTTGCAACATATACCAAAATTGGTCTCTCTGCCTCTAAACCATCCTTCTTTTCCCTAAGGTTCCCAAAGTGAGTGATAATGCTCCCTTGGGGGGGTTCTGGAATGATCCAGGGAGCCAGTAGTAATCTCGGATGCAATTGGAGGGCATTGAATAAAAATAAGGGGGCAGTGGAAGCATAAAGAAAGTGTATAAGAAAATTTTGAAAAACTGTTCATACATGTTTCATCTGTTGTGTTACAGAGTGATAACATTATCTTCCAGAAAACCACACAAAATGCAAGTTATAACTGATCAGTGGTCAAGTTCCCTGACAGGTCTTAACAAGCAAGTGTTGGCAGGCAAACATGTTGTGAATTGGCAGGAAAATGTTTGTGTAATGACCTGTTTACAATATGATACTACACGGTTACACGACACAATATTGCATCATCAAAATTTCAGTGCAGAAAAAACCTCAAATTTACAATAAATTATTAAATTTAAAATGCATCATTTTTTAAAAAATTACATTTTTTGAAATGATGCCAATTTCAAAAAAAAACATTAAAGGATTTGAGAAAATAGATTTCTAGAGGGGTGCTGAATAATTTTTTTTTTAAAGGAGGTATTAGACAGAATAAGTTTGGGAATCTCTGCTTTGTACTATACTCAGTAGATTGGTGGCATAGTGGGTAGAGGGCTAGGCCTGGAGTGAGGAAGTCCTGATTTCAAATTTGACCTCAGACACTCTGCTTTAATTTCTTCAAATGTAAAATGGGATAATAATAGCATCTGTTTTTCAGGCTTATTATTAAGATCAGATGAGAGAATATTTGTAAGGCACTTAGCACAATGCTTATTAAATCTTTGTTCCTTTTCTCTTCCAGTCACCCCCTTCCCCTAATAATGAACTAATTTTTCTAATGAACCACTATGATCAATTCATTCACCTCCTCAAATACTGCCAGTGAGTCTGCCAAACTCCTTAATCTGACTTTCAAGACCCCTCCAATCTGCCTCCCTATCTGAGGATTTTAGTAGGATAGAAGCTCCCTGTGAATCAGTAGTGTAATATGACAGTAAAAAAAGTTAATGTGACCACTTTTTGAATGGACCATGAGCTAAGCATGGTTTTTACATTTTTATATACAAGAAAACTTTTTTCCCTCTCAGGCTGTACAAAATTGGCAGCAGCAGGCCAAAATGACCTATACTTTGCTGACCCCTCTGTTCTTAGCCATAGAAGGCAAAACTATGAATAAATGTGTAAAAGTTGCAAAAGTGGAAGGGGCTGCCTTAATGGGCAGGAGTAACTGGTGGTCATTTACAATCTGAAAGCCAAGTCTTCATGACCATTTATTAGGTATTGTAGTAGGAATTTAGTTATGATTTGGACTTGATGGCTGCTGAGCCTTCTGTAGCCCCAAAAGTTGGTGATTCTTCTGATTGTCCAGGCTTCTTTTCTGTTCTTTCTACTGTACCCCACACTAATTTCCAAAACACAAAACCTCTTTCAAACAATGGGCCTCCCTACCATGAAATAACACCTAAGCAACCATAGTGTCATAGGACATGAAGCCAAAAAGGGACTTTAGATAATAGAGTTCAGGACTTCTTGACCTTCAACTTTAAATACATATACACACACACAACTGTATTTCAGTATAATTGATTCCTTTTGTAGTTCTATGTATTTATTTTATGTATTTAAAAATATTAGCCTGAGAAGGGTTTAACAGATTATGAAAGTGTTTTCATGACACAAAAAGGCTAAAAACCCCTAATATTGTTTAGCTCTTTCATTTTATAGATAAAGAAACAAAAGCCCAGAAATGTGAAGAAGCAGAGGTGGGATTCTTTGACATTCATTATCCCACTTTTTAGTATTTAATAAGATCCTGAATAATAGCTGTAGGGACAAAAAAACCCTAACAATTTCTAGTCTTCTCATTGGACAGGCATGCTATATACTCGTTACATTATAGCAATGAAATAGCCTTAAATCCCTATCTTGGCCCAGTGACTCAAATCAGGGTTAAAAAAAAAACAAACCTATCTGTTTAAAAAGAATATTTAATGCATTACCTTCCAGAGTTTTTTTTTTTTGGGGGGGGGGGTTAACTTTCATGGCTTTGGTTAATTTTTAGAAGTACAGTAATCTGTCCTTCTGGTTTGATTTTTTCCCCCTGAGGTTAGAAGCTAGTTGTGTGTGTGTGTGTGTGTGTGCTAGTTGTGCGTGTGACCACACATACATACACATGTACACATACAAGTCTGGATGGGTTGAAGTAAAGAAGAGTTAATGTTGGTGCAGCCAATACAGAATTTGCGATACAAATGGAATTTTTGTGGGCCCAGTGACTTTAAAACTGATTAAAAGATGGCTTTAAAATATATGTACTTTGGTAGAAATATTGTAATGTAACTTATTTTTGAGCCTTTAGGGGTGCAAAAAAGCTGGAACCATGAATAGAAGTGGTGGTGTAAGTGGCATAAACAGTGCTTTCTAATTGCCAAAGCCATTACAGACATTTCTTGAGCTGTCTTCACAAGAAAGGCCATGTAAATTTATAAACAGTAATCAGATTTTTCCTTTTTTTACATACATGTCTCATTTTAGGAGACTCAGTGAGACTTTTTTGGGAAGTATAGTGGGTGAATATTTTCATTAGATGAAACATTCTTGGTGAAACTTAAGAATTTTCTTTAACTCTTGTTTTGCATATGGTGGTTTAATATTATTTCCACTACCGCTAAATAACCCTGAGATTTTAAAAATTATGAAGAAAAGCAATAATTCAGAAGGTAAAGATAAAATTCCTTTATAGATATCATTTGTATATACTTGACAGATTAAAAGAAAATTATAAAATTGGGGGTAACTAGGTGGTACAGTGAATAAAGCAGCAGCTGTGAAGTCAGGAGGACCTGAGTTCAAATTTTGCCTCAGACACTTAACACTAGTTGTGTGACCTTGGCCAAGTCACTTAACCCCAATTGTCCTGCCTTCCACCTCCAAAAAAGACCCAAAAAGTTATAAAATAGGCTTATTTAGTTTATGTTTACTTTGGAAAATTATTAAGTCAGGCATAGATAGCAAGGTGTTTGTTTACTGTGTTTTATATCAATTGGTCAGTAAGCATTTATGAAATGCTTACTAAAGAAGTGAAAAAAAAATTAGATGGTCTGCTCTCAAGGAACTTACCGTGTTTCCCCAATAATAAGACACTGTCTTATTAATTTTTTTGGAAAGAAAAACACCAGAAGGCTTATTTTCAGGGGAGGGCTTATGTTGTCCTGCCTCAGCTCTCCTCCGCGGCACTGCTCTCAATGGCGCCAGCAAGCAAATCACTGGGGAAGAACAGGATGACATGCTCACTGCTGCAGCTCTGATTGGATGCAGCTCTGAGCGCGGGCGTGTGTTTGGGGGGGGGGGGGCGGGGACGGGGACGGTGCTTACAGAGGGTACCGTAATGTAGCGTGGAGCGCAGGGGATCACCTTCACTACAGTAGCAATCTCGATAGGGCTTATTTTTGGGGGAGGGCTTATTTTAGAGGAATCTTACACAGTAAGGGGAGGGCTTATTATGGGGGAAACACGGTATGTTCTATAGCAGACAACAGGTGTGTATAAAATATATATACAAAACAGATGTAGATGGTCCTCTTAAGAATGTGCGCTCAGAATTGAAAAAAAAAAGCATTTAAGTACTCAGTCATAAAAGATGTTCTTTTTTATTCATGTGGAAGAAATTAAAGCTTGATGAAACTTCATTAAAAATTAGCTAAACTTTAATTTAAAAATATACTTTAAAAATGAGACACTGCCTTTTTTTAAGGGAGGTGGTGGTGGTGGGGTGTAATAGAAGTTCTTAGCCTTTTTTTTTTTTAATATCCTATATGCCTTTGGCAATCTGTTGAAGCCTATGGACTCATCAAAATAATGTTAAATGCACAAAGTGAAATACATAGAACTGCAAAGAAAGCAAGTTATATTGAAATACAGTTAATCAGAATATTTTAAAAATGAGTTCATGACCCCCCAGGTTAAGAACCTGAGTTGATTGGATACATTTTGTATTCACACCTATCTAGAAAACAAAATTAATCTATGGTAATTTTAGTGGGGAGGCACTAGCCCCTGGGGTGGATGGTATCTGGAAACACCTCCCCATAACAAGTGGCATTTGATCTAAGCTTTAAAGGAAAAGAGGGATTTTTTTTCATGAAGACCATAATTCCATATTATCCATGTTGCAACCCCCCCCCCCAAAAAAAAAAAAAACAAGCAAAAAACAAAGCGGAAAAAAGTTATGTTTCAATCTGCACTCAGAGTTCATTAGGTCTCTCTCTCTCTGGAAATCGATAGCTTCTTTCATCATGGGTCCTTTGGAATTATATCATTGTCTTGATTCAGTTGTCTTGTGAAAACTAAATCTTTCACAATTGATCTGTGTTACAATATTGTTACTGTGTCCGATACTCTCCTGGTTTCTGCTCAGTATCTAGATGTATCTTCCCAGGTTTTTCCAAAACTGTTCTTTTGTCATTTCTTTGCATGATAGTGTTTCATCACAATCATATACCACAACTTGTTCAGCCATTCCCCAGCTGATGGGTATCCCCCCAATTTCCAATTCTTTACCACTAAGAGCTGCTATAAAAATTTTTGTGCATCTAGGTGGAAGGAAGGATTCCATGAGTCAGAGCTGATGAGCCTAGGGCACGATTACCTTTGCAAAGGTATTAAGATGAGAGATGATGTAATGTTCTGTCCAGTTGAGGTAGACCACATAAGTGCAGTAAGTCAGTATGGAAAGTTAAAAGGGGAGCCAGGTTGTGAAATGCCAAACAAAAGGAGTTTATTTGTATTTGGTCCTAGAGAAAATAAGGAACACTACAGTTTTTTGTAGCTGTGTGGAGGATGCATTGGAAAAGAGAGAGACTGGAAACAGGGAAACCAATTTGGAGGTGGCAAATCTAGTCCCACAGAAAGGTGATCTGAGCTAGGGTGGTAGTCATTTGAGTGGAGAGAATTGGCTAAATCCAAGTTGTATTGGAAAAAGACAGGGCAAATAAATGGATACGTGGCATGTATATAAATTTGGAAATTACTTTTTACCTCTCTGTTCTTCTATTTCTCATCTCTGTGACTTGGCTGTTTTCCATGATTGAAATTTTCTTCCTCCTCTGTCTCATAGAATCCTTCTCTTCTAGCTATTTGCCAATAGATAAATGGTAAAAGAACATAAAAGGGCAGTTTTCAAAGGAAGAAATTCTAACTGTGGATAGCCATATGAAAAATGCTCCAAATCACTAATAACTAGAGAAATGCAAATTAAGGAAAGGAGCATTTTGGTTCTACCTCACACCCATCAGATAGGCAAAGATGGTGGACTCTTTTGATCTAGTGACTCTGTCTTTCCTCCTGTTTCTTGAATAAGATATTTCATCTCCTCACATTACCCCCCTCCCAACCCCCAGCATTTTCCAGCTTCCTTGGCTTCATTCAAGTCTCAGCCAAAGTCCTGTATTCTGCAAGAAGCCTTTTCCAGTCCTTAATTTTAGTGCCTTTCCTCTGAGATTATCCCCAGTTTATCCTGTATATACATAATTGTTTGCATGTTGCCTCCCCCAGTTAGACTGTGAACTTCTTAAGAGCAAAGACTTTTTTTTTTGCACCTACATCCCCAGTGCTAGCACATAGTAAGTGCTTAAAGCTAACTGACAAATGTTGTAGGGTCTTGAGAAAATAGGTATAATAATGCACTGTTGGTGGACCTGTTAATTGGTCCAGCCATTCTGAAAAGCAATTTGGAACTATGCCCCAAAAGTCACTAAACTGTGCATACTCTTCCACTAACTAGGTCTATACCCCAAAGAGATTAAAAAAAAAAAGAAAAGGACCTATATGTACAAAAATATTTCTAGTAGTGTTTCTTATAGTAGCAAAAAACGACAGGAAATGAAAATGTCCACCTATGGAAGGATGGGCTAAATAACTTACCCAAATGAATGGAATGGATTATTATGTCCTAAGAGATGACAAAAGGGATTGTTTCACAGAAAACTTTGAAGACCTGTATGAGTTGATGCAAAGTGAAATGAGCAGAACCAAGTAAAATAATTTCTACACTCGCATCATTATTACAAAGAAAAACTTTGAAAGATTTAAGAACTATCATTGCTATAACAAACCTTAATTCCAGAGGATCAAAGATGAAGCATGCTACCTACCTCCTGACATAGAGATGAGAGACCCTAAAGTCAGAATGATACATAGCCAGTGAGGAATTTGTTTGACTCTGTATGCTTGTTATGGGGTTCATTTTATCTGTTTGTTCAATTAGGTGGAAAGAAAGGGAGAGAAAATAAATACTTGTTATTTGGGGGAGGGGGAAGGAAATAAAGAAAGAACATCTTTGGAAGTGGGGGAAAACAAAATACCTCTAGCTCTTGCTTCAAGAACTTGAACAGCATCTATGTTTAGACTTTCCTAATTCCCTAGCTACTTTGTATTTATTTTGTATTTTACATGCTTATATATTTGTGTTTCCTTAGATAAAGTATAAGTTCATTGAGAGGAAGGATAGTTTTATTCTTTGCATGGGGGGTGGGGGTGGAGTAGAATAAACAGCTTTACAGAAAAAACTGGAATCTAAGATGAACCAAGAATGATAAGGATTCTGAGAGGTAAAGGTGTGATGAGAGGGAGTATATTCCAGATGAAAGAAGGCTTGTGCAATTTATGGAATTCTAGAAAACAGCTAGAGGCTAGTTTGACTACATGCATTTAAAGCATGTGACTGGGAATAGAAGGATAAAAGTTGAGAATGGAGCCATATTATGAAGGGCCTTAAGAACCAGGGTGAGAATTTTATATTTTAACCAGGAAGCAAGCAATAGAAAGGCTTTGAAGTGTTTTGACCAAAGCGGTGATATGGTTAATCCTTTGTCACAGAATGTGCAAACTTTCTAATTGTGTCTCCTAGCAATAAAACATTTTGAGCACAGGCTCCAAATATGTATGTGTACATTTATTTATAAATTATTTATATGTAATACTGTACTAATAATTGTGGACATTTTAAAACTTAAGCAAAAATAGATGTTAAAGGATAAGATAATCCTAGAGTCAATAGGGAATCACTGGAATCAGTAGGGAAGCAACATGGACAAACATTGCTTTAGGAAATTCATTTTTGGCAGCCATATGGAGGATGTATTACATTGGGAGCCTATTGCAGTAGTCCAGGCAAGAGTTAATGATGAAGGACTCAACTAAGGTGCTGGCTGTGTAAGTATAGGGAAGGGATGTGGAGATAGAAAAGACAAGATTTAGCAGCTGATTTCAATCTCTGGGTTGAGGAGATAGAAGGTGTTGTGAACAAAATGAATGTTGTGAACAAAAGTGGCTTATGGGAAAAAAGAAATTAGGACTATAGCACTCAAAAGTTTTATCAGTGACAAAGAATGGAACCTAATAGCAATAGAAACACAGTTTTATACATATTAAATGGTTAAGAAATATATTATTACTATAATAAATAGTGTTGGCAGGCCCTCAGGCTGGCAGAGTCAAAGTCAACTTGAGAGCAAGAGTAGAAGGCTCTGGGTTGGGGGAGGGGTGTGTGTGTTAGGCCTACCTTTCCTCCTACATCTCCTACTGCACCAGAAGATACATGTTAAATATGGCACTTTACCTTGATAAAGACCTAAAGTTTGCTCATTGAAGTGGGCATGGGAAGTGTTTTTACCTTGTGAGTTATTGTAAAATGGTACAGCTATTTCTTGAGGAGGAAATCCTACAAATGCAAATATGAAAATCACACACAAATTATTTCCTACTATATCAATTGGGTTAGAACAAATTTAGGTTTTCAAAACAAACCTTATAGTAGAAATTACTGTCATTTTTTAAAATAAAAAATTAATGTTAACAGGTAGTGGGTTTATTCTTACTTTTGAATGAATAAAATTACTTTTAAAATTGATCAGCTTTAATTTCTAATACAGTTAAATATTGATTAAATATAACCCATGTAAAGAAAAACTCAATTTTTTAGAATATAAAGGGGTCCTGAAACCAAAAGGATTAGATTGAAGAGAGAGACTGAAAGCTGACAGCCTTGTCACTGTAGGAAAGGTCTAGTTCTAATTTGAGGTCTGGTTAACTCACTGAATGAATAACTGAATAGGTACCTTACCCTTCTGACCCTCAGTTTTCTCAGTTGTAAGACTTTTTCTCTCCCAATTAATAGGCGTTTATTTTCTCTCCTTCCTTCCCTTTCCCCGTTGAAAAAAAGAAAAACAGATCCTTGTAAAAAAAATATGCATAACCAAGCAAAAGAAATTTCTACTTTGGCTGTGTCCAAAATTAGCTCTTGTTCTGAATCTTTTCAGGAGGTGGATAGCATGTATCATCATTAGTCCCCTGGAATTTTCATTGCATTGATTGAGTACTTAAACCTTTCAGATTTGTTTGTCTTTACACTATTGCTATTCTTGTATAAGTTGTTTTGATTCTGCTTACTTTATTCTTCAACAGTACGACTTGGCAGTTAGGTGACACAATGGATAGAGACTTGGACCTGGAGTGAGGAAGATCTGAGTTCGGATTTGGCACAGACATTTAGTAGCAGTGTGATTCTGGAGCAAGTCACTTGACTTATGTTTGCCTCAGTTTCCTTAACTATAAAATTAGGATAATAATAGCATCTACTTCCCAGGGTCTGGAGTAAAGAGACACTTTTTCTAAAGCACTTAGCATAGTGCCTGACACATACTAGGCACCATGTAAATGCATATTCCCTCCTTCATAACAATTTTCCCAGGTTTCTTTGAGACTATCTCTTTCATCATTTCTTTTGACCATTTAATAAATGTTTAAATTGAATGGAATTAATTAAACTTTTTATTTTCCTAGATAGCAAGGGATGAAACAGCATAAATCATAAATTCAGAGATGTACCTGACTTAATTTTTATAATAATTCACACTAACGTTATGTTTTTCCTGCATTAACTTGGTGAGGTAGGGGGTAAAAATATTATTGCCATTTTACAAATGGAAAAATTGATGGCCAGAGATGTTAATAGATTTGCTAATGGTTCTACTGGTTAAGTGTCAAAATGGAATTTGTATCCCTTTCTTCTGACTTGAAGTCCAGGGCTCTTTCTACTTCACCAGTTTAATTCCCATTAAATTTGGGAGAAGGAAAATAAGGTAGAAGGCAAATTAGTCATTTTAATTTCTTGGTAGTAGCTCTTGCTTAAATATCATAACTTAAGAAGGGGACCCACAGATCTTGAGGACACCACTATCTTTTCAGTCATCCAGGCTCACAACTATACTCAATCCTTGACCTTTATCTTTTCTCCCAACCTGATGTCCAATCAGCAGCCAATTTTGTTGATTCTCTCTCTAAAATGTCTCCATCATCTATCCTTATTCAGACCTTGATAGCCTCCTAAGTGGTCTCTCTGTCTCCAGGCTTTCCCCTCTTCAATTATTCTTCCACACAGGTGTCAAACTGATATTCCTAAAGCACAAATTTGACAGTGTCACTCACCTGCATAAAAAGCTTCAGTGGTATTTCAAGCCTCACATTCTTGCTGCAGTCTACCTTGTATTTCTATATAGTTCTTTCCTTCATTCACACTACATTCTACCCAAACAGGTCTTCTTGCTATTCCCTGAATATGGCATTCCATCTCCCATCTTTGTGCCTTTGCACACTGCCTGTCTACTGTACGTAAAATGAACTCCCTCCTTTCCTCTGCCCTGCAGGATCTATATGGTTTTTTGTTTTGTACTCATACATTATAGGGTAGTGCCTGGCTATAGTAAGAGTTAAATGTTTTTTTGAATTAAATTCAATTTCCCCCATTTTACCAGTGAGGAAACAGAGGCCCATATTTAATATAAAGGGGTTTGGATATGTGTGCGTATGTGTGTATGTGTATGTATTTACCATGCAAATGCAAGTTATATGTACTCCTTGTATAATCGTCTTAGAGATTATATGTCTTCACAGCAGGAAGTGATAAATTCCATTCAGAATAATTAAAGAATGTACAAAATATCGAGGAGCCTGTCTACCAAGACACACAGTAACTGTGAATACAACTACAAAACACTCATAACAGAAAGACAGATCTAGATAATTAGAAGTATATTAATTGCTTATGGTCAGACTGTTCTAATATAATAAGAAAGATACTTAAATTGACTTCAGTGCCATATCAAAATACCAAAGAATTACTTCCTAGAACTAGGACTAGATAAAATAATAACAATTCTTCTGGAGTAACAAAAGGGCACAAATCTGAAAGAAAATAATAAAAAAAAGTTGGGTAGGATGGGGACCTAGCAGTTACCAAGTCTCAGACTATACCACAAATCATCAAAACTATTTGATACTGATTAAAAAATAGGGATTGACCAGTGGAACAGATTAAGTACCCAACAGACAGAAGCAAATTACATAGTGACATATGATTCAGTAAACCCAGAGATCCCCCATTACTGGGTAAAGGATTCATTATTTGAAAAAAACTGCTGGGAAATCTGGAAAGCAATTTGGAAGAAATTAGGTATAGATAAACACCTCACAACATTTTCCAAGGTAAGTTCTAAATAGATATGACTTGATTTAAAAAGTCACATAATAAACATATTAATAGCATGAGGAAAGAAATACCTTTTGCATCTTAGGATGGGGAGGAAGTCATGACCAAGGGGTAGATAGGATCACAAAAGAGAAAATGGACAATTTTGATGACATAAAAAGCTTTTTTGCAAACCAAACCTGTTAGGAGAGAAACAGTTAAATGGGTCAAAAAATATTTGCAACAGAGGTATCACATTCAAGATATATCATTGTTTCTTTAAGAACAAGAGCCATTCTTAAGTGACTAGATTGTGCAGTGAATAGAATGCTGGATCTGGAATCAGGAAGGCCTGAATTCCAATAAGGCCTTTGTCTGCCTAAGTTTCCTCAGAAAATGGGGATAATAATAGCACCTGCCTCCCCACAAGATTTCTATGAGGATCAAATGAGATTATATATGTAAAACATTTTGCACAGTGCCAAGTGCATGTTGTTCTTCAGACATTTCTGTTGTGTCCAACTCTTTGTGACCCCACGTGGTATTTTCTTGCTATAGTCATTTGCTGTTTCCTTCTTCAGCTCATTTTACAAATGAGGAAACTGGGGCAAATAGGGTGAAGTGACTTGCCTGAGGTCATATAGTTGGTACAAGTCTGAGGCTAGATTTGAACTCGACCTTCCTGACTGCAGGTCTGGTGCTCTATCCACTTCAGCTAGCTTTCTGGTACATAGTAGGCACTTAATAAGTGCTTATTGATTGACATATAAATCCTAGCCATCATCATCGTTATTTTTATTATCCAACAAATAAGTAGTCAAAAGGATACGAACCTGCAGTTCTCAAAGGAAGAAATTTATGCTTTCAACAATCATATAAAAATGCTCCAATCTCTAATATTAAATATAAATTAAAACTCTGAGGTTCTACTTCACACCCACCAAATTGGTAAGAAAAGTGACAGTTGTTGGAATGGCTTCAATAAAACAACTGATTTACCCAAAAAATCAGAGTTGTAAGATGTTTGTGTTCTTGGATCCAGTACTATCACCACCAGTTCTATTGCCCCCAAAGAGATAAGAGAAAGAGGAAAAGGACACAAAGGATGAAGATATTTTAGAAGCTCTTTGTTATAGCAGAGAATTAGAAATTGAGTAGGGTTGCCCATCAGTTGGGGAATGGTTGACCAATAAATTGTTTTTTTTTTTTAACATAGTTAAATAATGCAACGTGAGAAAGAATGGGGAAAGTTTTAGAGATACTAAACTATGATCAATGCAATGACCAGCAATGCTTCTAAAAGACTTACAGAAGCATCCTACCCACCTCTGGACAGAGTTGTTGTTATCAAGGTGCAGAACAAAATGGACATTTTCTGATCCTGCTAATGTGGGATTTGTTTTGCTTGACGCTGCATATTTATTATAAGAATTTTTTTTAAATGAGGGAGGTGTAAGATGGGAGTGGATTGGGATTGGGTTGCCAGAAAGAAAAGAAAGTATTTTTTTAACCGTACAGAAGAAAACTGAAGGAAGGCTGGAAGGAAATAGACACAGGCAGAAGAGCTTGGAAAGTTACATGTTGAATTTATTATATACTTAAGAGGAAAAGGAAACTATTTGATAAAGGTTTGCAGTTTCATGTACAGCCCTCTTTTCTACACAACTTTGCATATGAAAAAGCTTGTTTTATTTGGTGTTGAAGTTCAGAATTTTAAAAAATAAGTATATATGTCTTTTAAGGCTCCTTGCTACAGCATTTTTAGACTCTTAACATCTTAGACCTTTATGTTGCTATTAAGGAGGTGAATTAATTCAACTACAATCTACCTTTTTTTTGCTTTTCTCCTCCTTCCCCTTCCCAGCATACGAAGATAGTTCCTTTTCTATCATTTTGGACAGTATTGCTTGCTAATTTCCTTATGCTTGTGCTGTGCTCTATCAAGTGAGTTCTTATTATTCCCCTATATCTTTCCCTTGTGGTTGGTGTGAGCAAAAATAGTAGAGGAAGGAAAAATGAAGCTGGGAAGGTAGTAGGATAAGATCATATAGAAGAACTGTGAATATTATTATATTTTGCTGCCAAAAAGATCCTCGTTCAAAGGTGAAAAACATTTTTATTAATATGGATCTTAGTCCTAGGTGTTCCACTGCCTGAAGCCCTGACTTTAGAATACAGATACCTTTCAGAAATTCAGCCGACTTGGAAATATGATCAGTTAAATCAGTACTTGGAAACTTGGAATTTGTGATTTCACAAACCTGGGTACTCCAGTCATTCTGTGGATGTCCATCCATAATCCATTGTGAATAATCTCCAAATCATAATCCATGCCCACCTTCTCCTCTGGTCTTACTTCCTTTGAATCTTCCACACTTCAGTGACTTGGTTGGAGGTAACTGTGTGTTTTCACAGTCTGTCACTATAGTACAGAATTTTTTTAAAAGCTTCTGCCATTTTGAAAGAACTCCAGGCATCTAGCTGATTGTCTTCTTTCTGAGGACCAACATAGCTAAAAGCAGAGGCATATCCTAGCCACTTGTTGATGAATTCTTTGGTCATTGAAATTAGTAAAATTATAAATATATTATTTCAATTATTGTGGCAGCCCATTTCTCCAAATAGCAGGTCTGCTATGCAGAAGTAAAGAATGATTTATTTGTAATTAGTCTGTGGACAGTGCTACTGCCAAAATTTTTGAACTATTCTTTTAAAAGTGCCTTAAATAGTTTCATTTGCAGTAATAATTTACTTAGCCAATCCTTTCTTGAGGTACAAAAGCAAACTTTAAGCTTAGTAAAATTAAATTCTGAATTGGAGACTTTAGTGTATTGTATATTGTTTTCTTGAATCAAAAGCTTTTCCTGAATGGTTGGTTAATGTTAATTAGGTGAGAGTGTTAGCATAATGTGTTTTTAAGTGACTTTTTTTCAAGCAAATTTCTAAAATCTATAGCTTTTTATAATTTTCTAGATTATTTAAAATAGTTAACCTGGTGTTCTTTCATTATTAAAGTATATATATATAATATATAAAGTATATTCAGCTACTCCTGTAGCTGAATAAACTGAAGGAAGAACAGAATTTGAAAAGGTGGGGGTTGGGGTCTGTTGTCTTTTGGTGATTGGGAAACTGAAAACAAATCTGAAGTGTGACCACAATTTAAGGCTGTTCCACCAGTAGGTAAATTAATTACAAATTAAATTATGTTAATTTAAGCTACAAACAGATAAACTCCAGCTTCTGTTATTTGTGGAGCTTAGAATATTTAAGTGAAGAAGTAGATATTCCCTTGTAGGTGGTAAAATGCTTGCTTATTTTTATTTTTTTAAAAACTAGCTTTTCTTTAAATATGTTGACTAGCATTTTTATCCTTGATAAAATGGGAAAAAATCCATCTGAGGTAAAAATTGTGGGAACTGACTAGGTGTCATTTTGACTATTCATTACTGCTCTAGCTCCCTGCTGAGGCTGTTGCTAATGTTCTAGGTACTGTTGGTAAGTGGAAATACTGATAGAGGTAAGAGAGAGGAAACATGTTTAGCACTGTCCATCACAGATTCCTTTGCCATAGTAATAATAGCTAACAATTAAACACATACTACATGCCAGGCACTATGCTAAGCACTTCACAAGTATTAGCAATTTGATCCGTACAGCAACCTGGGAGATAGGTGCTGTTATTTTCCCCCATTTTACATATGAGAAAACTGAGACAAACAGGTTAAGTGACTTGCCCAAGGACACACAGCCAGTAAGATACTAAAGCTGTATTTGAACTCATGTCTTCCTATATCCCAATGTCTGGAACATTGTAAACAGTTAATAAATGCTTGAGTCAGTTGAATGACTGACTGGAGTGTATATAAATGTTAATTCTTAAGTAGAAGACAGTATGCACCTTCTGACTCCCTGCATTTGCCCAGGTTGGTTCCTAGCCTGGCACACAGTCTTTCTCTGCTCCTTAGGATGCATTTCTTTTCCAAGAGTTGGTCCATCTGCTTCCTCCTGCAAGATAACTTTCCTGGTTGTCTGCTCCCAAATTTCTTAATAAATATATGTACACACATTGTTTCCTCCTATAAAATATAAGCTTGTTTTGGGGATTGGGTTGTGTATGGTCACATTGTCATTATTGTCTTTGTTTCTGTAGCATAGTATTTGACATATAATGGTTTCTTAATAAATGTTTATTGATTGATTGGTAGTCTGTGGGAAATAGATAAATTAGAATTTAACTTGAGTTCTTATAAAGGGGTTGTATTTTTAGCTGAAACTGTATGAGGCAAATGGAAATAGTTCTAGAATTTGAGTTAATATACTTCAGTTATCCTAATTTTCCCATTAGAGAAGTTAAGATTTGATTGTGATGTGTACAAGGTCACACTGTTAGTGGCAAAGCCAGAACCTGAGACCAGGCTATTTGATTGGCAGTACAGCACTTTTCTTACCAAGGTGTGCGATACCCTTTCTGTGGTAGGAGTTTAAAGGGGAGACAGATCATTTTTGAGTAGGGTGATTCTGGGAAAGCTTAATGGAGTAGAAGATTACATTTGATCTGTGTCTTAAAGAGTGGATAGTGATGTGTGACAGATTTTATTCTGCTCGAATCAACAAGGGCTCAGAGGTTGGGGAGTGCAAAGCCTTAGGGTGGAAGTGGGGGGAGGGGACCTGTGAATAATCCAGTTTAGCTGGATATATATAGGCAGTAGTAAGAAATAGGGTAGGGTTGGCTAGGCGGCACAGTGTGTAGAGCACCAGCCCTGGAGTCAGGAGGACCTGGGTTCAAATGTGGCCTCAGACACTTAACACAAAAACTAGCCGTGTGACCTTGGGCAAGTCACTTAACCCCAATTACCCTACCTTCCCTCCTCCAAAAAGCAAAAAAACCAAACAAAAGAATAGGGTTGGTGATTTTGTAAACCATACATGCCAAGTGAAGAAGCCTTAGATTTAATTTGGCAGGTGATGAAGATCCTTGAAAACAAATGAGTTGGGAAATGACATGATCAGAATAAACTTTAGGAAGATTAATCAGTCATTATATGTAGGATGGATTGGGAGGGGAAAAAACTACAACTAAGGAGATGAGTTATTGTAATAGTTTCAGATGCATGAACCCAGAGTATTAAGAGAAAGAAAGGAATGGGTGTGAGACACTGTAGCAAGTAAAAGGGCTGCCTCAGTGCTTCTGATGATGGTACATCTGGATGATATACTATGTATTGAGAGTCAGCAGATTAGATGTAAAGAATGGGGGCTGGGTGTTAGAGCCTAAATGCTTGGGGAAAGGGTGGTACCATGAACAAAGATAGAGGAGGAGGAGATTTTGTTTGGGAGATGTTGAGGTTTGGGTTTAGTCTTTGGATTTTTGAGGTGCTGGTGAGACCTCTAAATGTCCTTGAAGACAGTTGAAAATGCCTTACTTTTTTAGTGATGTTGCCTGGAGAAAGAAACTAGGAGTCAACACTCCTTGTTCTATTCCTAGACCATTGAATTTGTGAATTATCTGGTTCTTAGAGAGAATGCTCCATTAGCACATACTTTGAAATTAGGACCATACAGAGAAAATTATCATGGCTCCTACACAAAGATGACTTGAAAGTTCCTGAACTAGGTTACCTTTTTGAGAGAGGCAGCCTGATGAGAGGTGGATTGAATGCTTTTTTGGAAAATTGGGAAGACTTGGGTCCCTGATGATTACTAGATGTGTGACCCTGGGCAAATCGCTTAACACTGAGAGCTTAAAGGCCATTTAAGACTTACCCTCTGTACTATAAACAGTTTGGAGGAAGTTTGAAATGTAGAGATTAGAAATTGTGAAAATTAGTTTTCTAATTGTGGACACAATCATTTTATTCAATTGTTGTGTTACTTAGATACTTGACTTTAAAATTTTCTCTTAACTCGAATCTGTTTCCCACCTTTTATTAGGTTGGCTTATATGAATGTATAATTGCAAAAAACAAAAACAGACCTAGCATATTGAGGCAGCTAGGTGGTACAGAGGATAGAGCATTGACCCTGAAGTCAGGAGGACCTGAGTTGAAATCTGGCTTCAGACATCAGTTGTGTGACCCTGGAAAAGTCACTTAACTCTGGTTGCCTTCTCTCCCTGACTCCCAAAAGGAAAAAAACCTAGCAAATCATTGAATATGGGTTCAAGTTTTTGCTTTGCTGCTTTACTAGTTGTGACTGTGACCAAATTACCCCTCCCTTGGCTTCAGTTTCCTCATCTATAAAATGGAGGTAATAATACTGTCTTTACTTACTTAATTATACTTGCCTATTACCTTCCTCATAGAATTGTTGTGAAGAAGTTGCTTAACTGTATAAATGAATTGTAGATGTTATTAATTACATTGGGGAAAATTGCTTTAAAAATTTTTGTATCTTATTTTTATTGATAGCTTTTGTTTTTAGATTACTTTCATATCTAAATATGCCAGCAAGCATTTATTAAGCACCTGCTATGTGCAGGCATTGTTCATGGTTCTGAGGATACAAAGACAAAAAAAAAATTGAAACATTGCCTTCTCTCAGGGAGCTTATTTCTATCAGACAGACATGTTTCTATATCACTATAGACAGATTACATTTATGCAAAATAACAAGACTTTTTAAATACAGGAGAGAAAAGTAATTGAATCCGGATTTGAATTCTTAGATCTTCCTGACTTCCTCCTCAGTGTTCTATTCCCCTGGGGTCTGAGGAAGATCAGAAAAGATGTAATAAAAGGTAAGGTGGGGCTTAAGTTTTGAAGGTCAGGGAATTCTTTGAGTTGGAGGTGAAGAGGGGAGTGCATTCCAAGCATAGGGTGTGGCTAGTGCAAGGTATAACTGATGTCATGTCTATGAAGAACTGAAAGAAGCCCAGTTTGTCTGGAACATAGAGTATGTGAAGAAGAGCTGTATAATATCTATGATGTATAATGTATAGAGTATATATAATGAGGCTGGAAATTGCCTAACTTCTTGATAAATAGTCATCCTTTCTCTCCTCAACCCCTTGCAACTTGTCTTTTACCCCCATCAACCAGTTAATCATCACATTTAATGGTTTGATTTCATTGGCTTTCCTCCCTTGGCTTTAGAGTTGATGTTTTCCTGATTTTTTTTTCCTTCCTTTCTAAACTACTTTTTCTTTGTTACTTTGCCTTCTTCCTGATCTGTTAGGAGGGGTGCTTAAAAGCTCTGTGATGGGGTTTTTTTTTACAACCATATTTCAATATAATTGGTTTCTTTTTTTTTCTTTTTTGTTTTTGGCCTTTTGGAGGGCAATTGGGGTTAAGTAACTTGCCCAAGGTTACAGGCTAGTTTTTGGGTGTGGGGGTGGGTGTGTTTGGGTGGGTGTGTGTGGGTGTTAAGTGTCTGAGGCCAGAACAGAACTCCTGACTCCAGGGCTGGCGCTTTACTCACTGCGACACTTAGCTGCCCCTATAATTGGTTTCTTTTGTAATCCTATATGTTTTGTACATTTTAAAACATTGTTTTGAGGAAGACATAGACTTTATCTGATAACAAAAGGGTCCATGACACAAAAAATTAAGAACTTTTTGCTTTAAGGTATGTGCTTTCAATTCTTTTTTTGGTTGTTTATACTTCTCTCTTGATTAGTAATTTCATTTATCCCTTGGAAGAGTCTATGTAGATGACTTCGAAGCCTGTATCTCTGAATCAATATTGCCATCTAGGTTTTCCACAAGAATTTAAATTCATTATGTCTAAAACCAAGGTGCTTATCTTTCCCACAAAATCTGGTCTTCCTTTTAGTGTTGCTTTTTCTCTTAGTACTACAACTGTTGACCCAGTCTCCAATCAAAATCTTAGGTTTTATTTGACTAGGTTTCATTTAGTCCCAAACTTTTATCAATTCTTTACCTCTGCAATACTTTTTGAATCTTTTCCATTCTTGCCTCTCACTATGGCCACTACCCTAGTATAAACCTTTATCTACTACCCACTCTGGATTACTGCTGTAGCTGTCTCAAATTTCTTCAAAGCCTCTTCAGTCCATTTTTCCTATGGCCCCTAGACTGACTGGAAACACAGATTGGGGTGTGTCGTGCTGCCTTCCAAGTAAAGTTTCAAACTCCTTGACCTCATAGTCCTTTCACAGGCTGATACCACCCTGCGTTTCAGCCTTATGGAGGAACAGGATGCCCCTCCCAGGATCAGCTCATCTCCTTTAATCACAATGCTGCTAACTCATGCTTTGACTTGTCAGCCTTCTCAGCCTTCCTTCACCTCCTCTCCTCCCTGATCAGAGGGAGAGTGGAGCACCAAACTCCTCCCAATGCCTTCCTTTTTAAAGAGCAGAAACTGGACTTAAAAAAAAAACTCATTCCATCTGCTACTCTGCTTGGTTTCTGCTCCACAGAGCAAGATGCTCCCACTGCCTGGTAACCCCTTGTGTGTCCCTACTCCTCTTTCTTTCTTTTGTATGTTATTCCTCCCCTTCCTCAATTAGATTATAAGCTCCTTGAGTGCAGGGACTTTTCTTTTAATTAATTGTATCCCCAGAGCTTAGTTAAATGCTTTTACCAAGCTCACAGGTAGTAATTAATTAGCAGATTGGATTCAAACCCAAGTTCTCTGACTCCAAATTGGCATACTTTCTAGTGTACTAAAGTTAGTAACCCGTTTGTTGAATTGCTAAATTGTTGCAAGCCTAATTTGGTTTGAAATAATAGACATGTCAAAAAATAAAGACTTAAGAAATGTGCAGCTGAACTTTTTTTTCAATCTATAGTAATAAGTAACACATAGCATTTTAAGGTTTTCAAAGCATGTGAGATATGCCTTACATATTTTGTAGTTACGAAGTGCTTTACAGACTTGGTTCTTCATATTAATTGTGAGGTAAATAATGCAAGTGTTGTCATTTACCCCTATTTCACAAATGAGGAACCTGAAACTAATTGAGGGCAAGTGGTTTATTTGAATTCAAGTCTTTTGACATAGAATTCAAAGCTTTTTTTTTTTTCCATTTTACACTACTGTCTATACTTATTTTAAAATAACAGATATTGACATTTCAGCATCTTTATGTAATCCTTTTTAAAATTTGCAAATGACAAGTTGGCATGGCAACACTTTTGATTTCCTTGGTTTACTTGCATGTACACAGCAATGTTTTGTTTGCATTTTCTTCCACTTTAAAAATGCTGGGTTTTCATTAATGTGGTTAGGGTTTAGCATAGATTTAGAAGTGAAAAGATATCACAGGACACCTAGTTAAACTTGCTCATTATTACAGATAAGGAAAAGTTAAATTACTTGCCCAAACTAGAATTTGAACCCATGTTTTCTGATTCCAAAATCTAGCATTTTATCATAGTGTCCTGGAGTACAACTGCTAAAAGAATTATCCTTTCAGAAATGTAGGAAAAGGGTTAGAAATGAATAATCTGAAAACACTGATTATTCATGATAAATTTGTCACATAGTGAAGGTTATTTCTTCCATGATTTGTAGTGTACACTTTCAGTTTCATCCTTCTATACTTAAAATGAGATCCATTTAATTTCAGGACAGCTTGTCTTCCAGATTAAATTTAGCCTATAATGTCAGGCTCTAACTAGCAACAGTAAAAATAAGCAGTTTTGGTAAAGAAATAAGTAATCTTGGCAGAGAGATTTTCCACAATCAGTGAAATCCCAGGTTCAGTTCCTGTTCCTAATCTCAAAGTTGGAATTTTGTAAACATGTCTGAAAATATTTCAGATTGTTTTTAGGAAGGACAGTTGTTTTAAATTTTTCTGCTCCTTGGAGACAGGGACTATGTCTTATTCTCAGTTGTTTCCTCTTTAGCTCCTTATAGAGTACCTTACGAAGAAAGGGATTGGGAGAGAAAGTTAACCTGTGAGGATTTGTGATTTCTTGCTAAGGAAACACCAGAAGGAACCTCTTATTCTTCATAGGAATTTGCATGTTTATTGAATGAATTCATGATTACAGTTTAAATTTTTAAAAATTTCATTCTGAACTTAAACATCCCAAAAATTTTGAATGGACCAAATAGAAGCCTAGAAAACTAGAAATATTTAAAAAAAAATGCTCCCAAAAGACTGGGGAAAAAAAAAAATAGAAGAGAATGTAAGATATTTCACAGTAAAAGCAGTTGACCTGGAAAACAGATCAAGGAGACAAAATTTAAGAATCATTGAGCTACCTGAACACCATGACCTAAAATAATCCCCAGATACCATATTTCAAGAAATCACAAGGGAAAACTCCAGACCTCTTAAAACAATAAGGCATTGTAGAAACAGAATACTACTGATTACCTCTCCAAAGAAGCCCCCAAAATGAAAACTCTCAGGAAAATGATACCAAATTTAATCTATGGCTTCCCACTCAAAGAAAAAAAAAATACTGCAAACACCTATAAAGAAAACTCCCAAGTATAGAGTAACCACAATCAGGATCACACATGGTTTGTCAACTACTATTGTAAAGGAACAGAGAACTTAAAATATTTTTATTCTAAGTTTAATACTAAAAAATAGTATTCCAGAAGGCAAAGAATATAAACTTAAAACCAAGTGTAACTTACTTAGAAAATTGAACATAATCCTAAAGGAGATAAAATGTGTTTTTATGGAAATAGAGACCTTCCAGGCATTTCTGGTAGAAAGACCAGAGCTATGTAGAATCTTTGCTGTTCAAACACAGGAGTTAAGAGGAACATGAAAGGTAAATGTGAACAATGATAAAAAGGTTAAAGGATAAATTTCTTAAATTCAAATACGGAGAAATAATATATGTGTCACCTCTTATGATTGTCAGGTGTCATAGTGAGAGGCTAGATAAACAAGATCTGGGAATGGTTCTCTTATGCCTTGATGATCCTAAGGGAAGAATGGAAACATAAGGGGAAAAGAACACACTGGGGGTAGAGCATAGAGAAAGGAATAAAAGATTAAGGGGGAAAACAATCTCATAATTGGAGTATGCAAATAGACATCTATAAAAGAGGGTAGGGTTGAGGGTAGCTTTTGACATTTGAAAGTTCATTCTCATCTGAACTGGTCAAAGAAGTTGGGTTCAGAAATGTATTTCATTCAGCAGGGAAACAGGAAAGAAAGGTGAAGAGGGTAAATTAGAGAGAGTAGATTAGTCCTGAGTGAACTAATTCTCTTAAAGGTGTATAACTCTTTTTTGAGTTAGAAAATAATGGGAATCTGAGGGGAATGACTGAACAAGTTATGGTATATACGTATGATAAAATACTGTGCTGTAAGAAATGAAGAAATGTTGAAAATGGCAACAACAAAGAAATGATGAAGGGAATCGTATCAGAAAAACCTAGGAAGATTTCGATGAAGTGCTACAGAGTGACATGAGTAGAACCAAGAGAACAGATTACACAATGACAACATGGTAAAGATAAATAACTTTGAAAGAATTAGGAGTTCTGATCAACCATTATTCCAGAGAACTGATGATGAAACTTATTAATAACTTCCTCCTGATAGAAGAATGGACTCAGAATACAGAATGGGATGGTTTTTTTTTATATGACCAATGTAGATGTTTGTTGTGCTTTATAACCCATATTTGTAACAGGGATTTTATTTTATTTTTCTTCTCAATAGTGAGGTTGGGGGCAACTGGAAGATGAGAAGGAAGATTTTTCCTGATTGAAAAAAGTATAATTGAAATGCTGAAGTAGTGTCATCCTCAGATGTTATGGATATTATTGCTGTGTTTATTTGACTTTTCTTGGTTGTTACCTTGTTTATCTATTGAATTATAGCAACATTCTGTCGATGAGAGATGTTTAACTTTAGAATTTTAATTCTTGGTTTACCTTTCAATTCATGAATTTCAAGGAGAGTGATTTTTAACCTTTGGGTCTAACTTGTTAATATATTTATTCTTTTATTAAATGAATTAACCAAGAAGTTAACTTGTTTCTTGTACCTTTTGTCATAATTTGGTTATTAGTAGTAGTACAAATCTAAATATTGATAGTTTTTATTACGTTTAGTGTTTTAGCTGTAATTGGTTAAACCTTTATTCAAGACAGCTAGGTATATAGGAGTGGATAGGGTGCAGGACTTGGAATCAGAAACACCTGAGTTTAACCTTGTTTCATATATTCTCTAGGTATATGACTCTGGGCAAGTCACTTAACCTCCTTGTGCCCCAGCTTCCTCCTCAGTAAAATGAGGAAAATAGTAGCACCTACCTCAGAATTCTTGTGAGGATCAAATGAGTTACCATATGTAAAGCACTCTATAAATCTTTAACTCACTCATTCTTTAGGATTAGATTATTTAGTTTTCAATTTTTAATCTATGTTTCCATAACCCTTTGTGGAATGTAATTTTTATTGTTTTATGGTCTGAAAGGGATGCCTTTAATGTTTCTACTTCTCTGCATTTGGTTATGAAGTTTTTGTGCCCTAATGCACAGTCAGTTTTTATGAAGGTACCATGTGTAGAAGCTAAGAAAAAAAAGTGTGCTCCTTTTTATTTCCATTCATTTTTCTCCAGAGGTCTATCACATCTAACTTTTTCTAAGATTCTATTTATCTCTTTAACTTATTTATTTTATGGTTAAATTTATCTAGCTCTGAGAGGAGGAAAGTTGAGTTCCCCCACTAGTATAGTTTTATTGTTTATTTCCTCCTGTTATACATTCAACTTTTCCTTTAAGAATTTGGGTGCTGTACCATTTGGCACATATATGTGTAGTATTTATATAACTTCTGTATGGTGCCTTTTAGTAAGATGTAGGCTCCCTGCTTATCTCTTTTAATTAGATTTGTTTTTGCTTTTGCTTTGTCTGAGATTCATCTGATTCTGATTCATCTGATTGTTACTTCCTGTCTTTTTTTTACTTCAGCTAAAGCATCATAGTTTCTGATCTGACCCCATATTTTAACTCTGTATGTCTTTCTGTTTTAAGTGTTTCTCGTAAACAACATATTATTGGATTCTAGTTTCCAATCTATTGTTAATCCACTTCCATCTTATGGGTGAATTCATTGTATTCATAGTTATGATTACTAACTGTGTATTTCTTTTCATCTTATTTTCTTCTGGTTATCCTCTTTTTATCCTGTTACTCCTCTAAAGTTTGTTTTGCTTCTAACCACTGCCTTCCTTTATCTGCCTCTCCTTTTATTACCACCTCCCTTTTTATTGCCACCCCCTCTTTCTCTTATACGCTTTTTCTTCCCTATCTGGTAAGATAGATTTCTATACACAATTGAGAGAGAGAGAGAGTCAGTCTATTTCCCTTTTTTAGACCAGTTTAGACAAGAGTGAGGGTCACTTACGAGAGTAAGGCCTGCCCCTTACCATTTCTCCCTCCACTGTTAAAGTTCTTCTTTTTCTGCCTTTTTTTATATGAGATCATTTCCCCCATTCTTTCTCTTCCTTTCACCTTCTCCCAGGGCATCCTTTGTTCTCACCTATTTGTTTATTTATTTACATCATCCCAACATAATCGACTCACTTTTGTACCTTCTATGTATCGTTCTAACTGCCCTAATAATGATAAAATTCTTAAGAAGAGTCTTATGAGCATCTTCCCATATAAGAATATAAGCAGTTTAATTTTATTGAGTCCCTTATGATTTCCCTCTCATGTTTAACTTTTTATGTTTCTCTTGAATCTTACGTTTCAAAGTCAAATTTTCTATTAGCTCTGGTCTTTTTATCAGGAGGACTTGGAACTTTCGTTAAGTGTTCATTTTTCCCCCCAAAGAATTATGCTCAGTTTTGCTGGATAGGTTATATTCTTGGTTTTAATCATAGCTCTCCTGCCTTCTGGAATATCATATCCCAAGCCCCCTGCTTCTTTAATGTGGTAACTTGCTAAGCATTGTGTGATCCTGATTGTGGCTCTATGATATTTGAGTGGTTTCTTTCTGGCCGCTTGGAATTCCATTTACCTTGGGAGCTCTGGAATTTGGCTCTAATACTCCTGAGGATTTTAATTTTGAGATATCTTTCAGGTGATAATTGGTGACTTTCAGTTTCTATCATACCCTGTGGTTCTAGGATATTGGGACAGTTTTCCTTTATAATTTCTTGAAATATAATGACTAGGTTCTTTCTTTGATCATGGCTTTCAGGTGGTCCAAAATTCTCTCTTCTTGATCTGTTTTCCAGGTCAGTTGTTTTTCTGATGAGGTATTTCACATTTTCTATTTTTTCATTCTTTTGACTTTGTTTTATTGTTTCTTGATGTCTCATGGAGTTATTAGCTTCCATTTGCCCAATTCTAATTTTTAAGGAATTATTTTCTTTAGTGAGTGACTTTTTGTACCTCTTTGCATTTGGCCAATTCTGATTTTTAGGGAATTATTTTCATCAGTGAAGTTTTGTACCTCTTTTTTAAGGTGTTATTTTCTTCAATATTTTTTGTGCCTCTATTACTAAGCTGTTCATAATTTTCTTCCCTTGCTCTCATTTCTTTATCTAATTTTTCAAAATAATTTTTTAATCTCTTCCAGGAATTCTTATTGGGCTTGTGTCCAGTTCACATTCCCCCTTGTTACTCCCCTCTCCCTCCCTTCCCTCTTGAGGCTTTGCTTGTAGCTGTTTTGATATCATTGTCTTTTTCTGTTTGTGCCTTGATCTTCTCTGTCACCACAGTAACTTTTTATTGTCAGGCTGTGTGTATGTGCGCGCGTGTGTGTGCACCCGCGCGTATTTTTCTATTCTATTTCTTAAACTTTAACTTTATGCTTATGTATGCTCTGTTCCTGGCAGAGTGGAAGGAACGTTAATAAACTTAAGGCTTTTTGCAAACTACTGCTTACAGAGCTATTTCTTGGGGTTTGGAAGTTTTTGGTGCTTCCAAGATGATGTGATCTGGGGAGAGGTGTGGTCATTCTACTTCTGGTTTATACTCAGGTATTTGCCCAGAAAAGACACCTGATTCCTTTGGATTTTAATTGATACTGCTTGTCAGAGCCTCTAATCCCTTGGGACATGAAATGATATTGCTCCTTAGGGTCCCTGCAGTCCTTTGTGACCAAAAGTGCTCCTCCCTGACCTTGAACTGTGACCAAGATATGAGTATAGACAATGGGATTGCCAAACAGCATCTGGTATCCAGTGTTAACTCTGGGGATCCTCCGTAATTTCTTTCTGACCAGTTTCCAGGACCTGTTACCATCTCTGCCTTGAGAACTCCTGAGGCTGCTGCTACTTCTGCCACCACCACTTAGTTCCACCACTGGTATTATATCCATGTGGGCTCTAGGCTAACTTCCTCCATCCCAATGCCACAGATCTTGCCTTCCAACCTCTTAAGTTGTCTTGAACTGGAAGAATGTCTCACCCTGCCTTTTTTTTGGCTCTTTCACCCCAGAATTTCATTTGAGGCATGATTTTAAAGTTGTTTGGAGGGAAATGTTAGGAGAACTCACCTGGGTGCTTCCTCATCTATTCCATTTTGGCTCTGTCCCCAACACTCTACAGGTTTTAAAGTGCTATATAAATACTATTACCATTATTGTTGTTACCATTTTATTTTATTTTATTTTTTTTAAGCAATTGGGGTTAAGTAACTTGCTCAAGGTTACACGGCCAGTTATTTCTGGGTGTGGTGCTGAGTGTCTGAGCCCGGGATTCGATCTCCAGGTCGTCCCAACACTGGAACCGGTACTCTTACTCGTTGAGCCACCTGGCCGCCCCTAAGCAATTGGGGTTAAGTAACTTGCTCAAGGTTACATGGCCAGGTGTTTCTGGGTGGGTGCTAAGTGTCTGAGCCCGGGATTCGATCTCCAGGTCTTCTCAACACTGGAGCCGGTGCTCTTACTTGCTGTGCTACCTTGCCGCCCCTAGTCAGCAAGTTTTTAAGTGCCTACTGTGTGCCAAGATACTGTTCTAAGTGCTAGGGGAATCAAAATCAAAAAAGTCTCTGAACTCATGGAACTCATAGTCTAAGGGGGAGACAACATGCAGACAAATATGTACAAATTAAATAGATACAGGATAAATTGGCAGTAATCTCAGAAGGAAAATGCTAGCATTAAAGAGGAATCAGAATGGCTTTTGTCAGAAGGTACGCTTTTTTATCTGGCTAGGGAAACCAAGATGTCAAGACTAGGACCAAGACCATTGTAGGCATGGAGGACAGGACATGAAAATGCACACAGTTGAGAGATAAGAGTGTCTTATATGGGAAATAACAAGGAGGCTGTTGCCATTAGATCATAGAATATGTCAGTGGTTCTCAAATTCTGTGGTCTCAGGATGCCTTTACACTCTTAAAATTTAGTAAGTATCTCTTTATATGTTTCTTGGTAGGTTATACCTGTAGATATTTACTATCTTAGACATTAAAAGATCTTAGTATTATTACAAAAATAGTGTTGACCTCCAGACTTCCTGAAAGTGGCTTGAGCACCCTAAGTATCCCCAGGCCATACTCTGAGAATTGTTGAAGCATGTGGAGAGAAAATAAGAAAGTTAAGAGGAATTCAAGTTATAAAGTACTTAAAAAACCAATTGCAGAATTTTATATTTGATCCTGAAGGTAATAGGGAGCTGCTGAAGTTTATTGAATGGGGAATGGGGGACTGTAAAGCATGGTGAGTGAGACTTGTGTTTTAGGAGGATCCATTTAACAGCTGAGTCTCTCGAGGGTGGACTGGATCAGGGAGAGACTTAAGGCAGGGAAGCCAGCTAGAAGGTTTTTGCAGTAATATAGACTTGACACAATAAAAAGGCCTGCATTAGGATGGAGGCAGTGTCAGAGGAGAGATATACATGGAGATGAAAGATGTTATGAAAGTAGAATGAACAGTATGTGGTAACAGACTGATGTGGGTTGGGGAGGTGAAAGTGAGAAGTTGAGAATGACACTTAGGTTGTGAGCTTTGGTGATCATGAGAGTGTTGGCATCCTTCACAGCAATAGGAAAGTTAGGAAGAGGGAAGGGCATGTAGAAATAATGAGTACAGTTTTGGACATAATGAGTTTAAGATGTTTATAAGACATCTACTTTGAAATGTCCAGTAGGCAATTGGGGTACAAAAATGTAAGCTAAGAGAAGGGGAAGCTCCTAGTTACCTTAGCTACCTTGCATGGCTCTGTTAGGCAGCTAGATGGAGCAGTGGATAGAGTGCCAGGTCTGGAGTCAGGAAGATTTACCATTCAGAGTTCATATCTGGGCTCAGATACTTACTAGCTGTGTGACCCTAGGCAAGTGACTTAACCCTGTTTGCCTCAGTTTCCTTATCTGTAAAATGAACTGGAGAAGGAAATGGCAAACCACTCCAGTATCTCTGCCAAAAAAAAAAAAACCCAAATGGGACCATGAAGAGTTGGACATGACTGAAATTACTGAACAACAGCAAATGGAGGCTAAGAGAAGGGTTATAGCTAGCTAGGTAGATCTGAAAGTCATCAGCACAGAAATGATAATTCAGCCTGTGAGAGTTGACATTGGCAAGTTAAATAGCATACAGGAAGAAGAGAAGAAGGCCCAAGACACACGTTTGGAGGACATCCACAGTTAGTGGGCGAGATGAAGATCAAGATCTCTAGCAGAGGAGGCTGAGAGGGAGTGGTCAGGCAAGTAGAAGAACCAGGACAGAGCACTGTAGAAAAAACTTGGAAAGAAGAGAGTATGAAGGAGAAGAGAGTGATAATAGCATTAAATGCTATGAAGAGATCAGGAAGGATAAGGATTGAGAAACGGCCTTGATTTAGCAATTAAGAAGAAGCCATTGGCAATTTTGGAGAGAACAGTTTCTGTTGAATGGTGGAAGTTAGAAGCTAGACTGCAGAGTTAAGAGAATGAGAGGAAAGGAAATGGAGGCACCCATTGTTGACAATCTTCTTGAGATTAGCCAGGAAAATTGGGAGAGATAAAGGACTATAATTAGAGATGAGTGGGTCAAGTAAAAGTTTTTTGAAAATGAGAGAGACATGAGCATGTTTAGAAGCAGTAGGGAAGCAGTAGAAAGAGATGAATTGAAGATGAGTGAGAAAGTTGAGATAATAGAGAAGATGGGTGTTTTGTGTGGGGATGGAAAGTAGGCCAGTTAGGCAGGAATGAAGAATTTCTGAGTGGCAGTGATGTATAGTCACCCTGAAAATATAGGCTGGAGCCATATTGTGACAGGCTTTAAATGGAAAACAGTGAAGTTTGTATTTTAGCCAAAATAGAGTTGGTAGCCACTGAGGCTACTTACATAGTCATTTATGATGTGTTTTAGAAATATCACTTTGATAGTTGTTTGGATTATGTATTGGAAAGGGGAGAGACTGGTTACAAGGACACCAGTAAGAAAGCTATTTCAATAGTCCAGCTAAGAGGTCATTAGGTATTAAACTGGTATGGTTGTTGTGTGAGTGTAGAGCAGGGGATGAAGGAGGAAGGATGTTGAGAAGGTTATATTGACAAAACTTTGTAAATAATTAGCTGTGTGGAAAAAGAACGAATGGGGTCATGTGATTCCTTGAATTTCAGGATATGTTTTCTAGCTCTTTTGGGGCTAACTCCGAAGAGATCTTGGATTAGTTGTATGAGATGTAATTTAATTTTAAGCTTTAGATAAAAACAGTAAAAGAATTGGATAACCAAGGGAATACTGGAAAGAAACTTCTTGTCTGGTTTATTTATCTACTCTTTCTGAATAGCATAATTTAAAATTATGCCATGCTTCTGTAATTCCAGATTTCATATCATAGTTTGAAATCTGTTGTTTGAAACATTTCTTTTTAAATCTCCTAACATTAGCTTATATTTATGTAGTGCCTTGTGGTTACAAAGCCCTTTATATACATTGTCTAATTTGATCTTTAAAATATCTGTGTTAGGTAGGGAGGTATTATAAATATTATTCTCATTTTATAAAAACAAACTCATAGAAACTATGATTTGCCTAAGAGTCTCATGGCTGGTGGATGATAGGGCTTGCTCTTGAATTCAAGTTTTCTGAATCCAACTGTCTCAAACTCCTCCTATATCAGACTGCTTCTGAAATTAATAATTTTAGTGGAAAAATAAAAGCTCAGAAATTGTACCTTTCTGGCATGTTTCTTCAACATACTCTTTCATTCACTTTATTTTTCACTCTATGATTTTTTTTTTTTTTGCAAATACTTGGCCTCTTTTTCTAGGATTTTCCTCCCTAACTTTATCTGTTTTATTTTTATTGCCTTTTGTTTTGTCTTTAGCATATATTAGATGGCATCTCAGTATTTCAAATTCAAGATTTCTTTTGAAGTTGGCCTATGGAAGATTAGAAAATAAACCATGCTACCTTAGAATCTGATAAAAAAAATCTCTTAATGCCTTGGGTATCATTTTCATATTCCAGAATAAATCCACAGTTAAAAAACTCAAGGAACAAAGCAACAAGCTAGTAGAGAAAGAAATAACTAAGATCAGGTCAGGGATAAATATAATTGAATGTTAGAAAATAATTGAAACTATAAATACAGGAACTTTAAAAAAAGTGCTAACAGTTTTGATAAACAGCTAAAAATAACAACAACAACACTCTTTCAGATCATTAGAATTAGAAATAAGAATAGAACAATATCAGAAAGGCAAAAGAAATTAAGATAATTACCAGTGGTTACTGTATACTAATAAATTTGATCATCTAAAAATTGAAATGACTGAAATGACAAAACATTGTGGATGGCCTAAAAACACCATTCTCAGGTTTAGATGTCTGACTAACCTTTTAAAAGTTACCCTGTGCCAAGTCACTAATTGTAAGAAAAATACAAATTAAAATAACTTTGAATTTCTCCTCATTTCTGGCAGATTGCCAAAGATGGAGGAGAAATGGGAATAATCAATTTTGGAGGGGCTCTGGAGTACAGATATAGTGAGTGCCATGTACCTTAAGCAGGAAGACCTGACTTCAAATGTGGTCTCAGACACATGCTAGCTGTGTGATCCTGGGCAAGTCATTTAACTTTGTTTGCTCTAGTTTCCTCATCTGTAAAATAGGACCAATTATAGCACCTACCTCTCAGGGTTGTTATGAAGACCAAAAGAGATAATAATTGTAAAGTGCTTAGCTCAGTGCTTGGCACATAGTAGATATTTAATAAATGCCTGTTTCCTCCCCTCACCCCCATGCACTGAAAGTAGTGCTGTGAAGTACTTCCCAAGAAAGTAAAAAATGCACTAAAGTTTATGCCAGGATATTCAGAATAACATTCTTTGTGGTAGCAAAGAATATAATTGACTAGTGTTATGAAATGAGAAAGGGTAAAAATGAGGAATTTAGAAAAGCACTGGAAGATTTGTATTGATACTGAGTAAGATAAGCAGAACCAGTTCTAGGTTGTATGTACAATGACTACAAAGTTGTAAATGTTTAAAAAATTTCCAAAATGAAGCTGAACTACTTTTCAGCTCTTGTGCTGGATCTAATGATCCAGTGGAAAAACTAATTAAGACATGAAAGACTGATGATGAAACATACTTCTTTCCTCACTGCAAAGAGAGGTGGAGGGGAGGGGCATTATTTGGGCAGAATATTATATACAATGGCAGATACAGTTTATATATTGAAGGCTTTTGTCACTAGAGAGGGTTCAGGCTGATGGGAGGAGGGAATAACGACTGGTATAAAGACAAAAGACATCAATGAAACTTTTTTTTAAAACTGCCTTGCAAAAAGATGTTTGACCAAGGTAGAATCCCCCAAATTAATAATTGTTCTATTTTGTGATAAAAAAAAACCAACTAATTTTATAAAGCCCCAAGTAGTAGCTAAATTCCAGATTTCTACAGTTTCTTCCTTCTTTTCATAATCAATAAACATTTATTAAATTGATTTTGTTGCTAGGCCCAGAAGGGGAGAAATAGGTTGAAAGTTGAAATAAGACTCCATCCCACGTTTATGAAGCTTATGCTCTGAGTGGGGGGAGGGAAAAACGTACTGTAATACACAGTATTACCCAATTATATTAGGTATGAAACAGTGTTAAATGAAATTTGAAGGCAAAGGTTATTACCAATAAGGAAGTACTCCTGGAAGAGATGTAATTTGAATTGGGTTTTAAAAATGAATTTGAACTCAGATTGAGGTTCATATCTTGGCCCTGATATCCTGAGTGATTTGGGGGCAAGACACAACCATTCTGGGCCTTAATTTCTTCATATATAGAAGGAGGGAGTTGACAAAGATAACCTCTAAGACCTTTCCAGGTCTACATTTGTGATCCTATAACGAGCAAATTTTCTTTGGAATTTGACCACCTTTGTTTCCATGGCAACCCTGCTCCAGGGCCTTATCATTTTACATCTAGAAAGTGTTGTGGCCTTTTAGCTATTCTACTTACCTTCAGTTTTCTCTGCTTTAAAGGATCTAATGTACATTTGCAAGAATAATCCTCCTCACATACTTCTTCAAATTAAAGAATACATATTTCAGTCACTATGTGCAGTCTAAAAATCTAGGATAGTACTGAAAGTCCTCTTGTCAACTGCTTATTCTCTTCCACATCTTTTTATTCCCCTGTGTAGAAAACCCTGTTCCATGCAAAATAAACCTACATTATTATAATTAGCTTGGTTCTTTCTTCTTTGCCTTTCCACAAATTAGTGCCTGATCCTATAGTCCTTAATTATCCTATAGGATACTTAATGTATCCTGCCGATATGTGAGAAATCCTCAGAACTCGTGTCAGAACATGACTCTTCCAGAAAGGGTTTGTAAGCATTCTATGTTCCCCAATACTTACATACATTTAGTGACAGCATAAAATCATGATATCCTAGGATATTAGAGCTAGAAGGAAACTTAGCCCAATCAGTTAAGTGATTTGCTGAAGGTCATAGAACTAGTTTAGGGTAAAATTCTAAATTTAACTGATCCTGTTTTATAATTTAATATTATAAAACATTTCAGAGGAGTATATGAATGAGAAAGATTATGTGCTTCAACAGGAAATGTTTACTTTTTATTTAAAATTTTAACTTGGCCTTTAAAATTTAAGGTCACAACTTAAAGTCAGTAAAACTGGCATTTTCTATTTAATAATGGGATGATATCCTTGAAAGCTTAAATGTACACTAAGATTTTTGGGGCAACCTGTATATTGCTAAGACTTTAACTTGTCTCACCTTTTGGTCTAGTATGGAATACTGTTTTCCTCGCAAATTTGTATCAATAGGATTTCACATATAGGAAAAATTATTTAGGAAGAATTGTGCCTTAAAAAGAATCTTAATTTTAAAGTGATTTTTACATCATCACATGAGTCTGCACAGATTGTTAGTTTATTTCACACGATTTCGCTTTTAGTTTTGGTTAATAAAGTGAACATTTTAAAAAATATTTCAAACTTCCAAAAAGCAAAAAAACATGAAATGTGATAAAGTAAAGAAACTGATTTGAGGATGTGATTAATAGGTTTAAATCAATCCTTATTTCAAGGGAAGCTTTTTTAAATATACTATATATTTTAGATATTCATGTCTCTTCAAGCAGGCAGTTATTAAATACTAGGAACTGTTACTAGAGAATGAAAAGACAAAGTAAAAGCAATTCCTGTTCTCGTGGACCTTATTATGTATAGTCTAATTGGGGGTGACATGTACACATATAAGTATGTACTAAATAGATACAAAATAATTTTCAGGAATTTGTTAGCAACTTGGGGGAGGACAAGACCAAAAAAGGGTTTGTATAGAAGGAAATATTTGAGCTGAGTCTTGAAGGCAACCATCATTTAATTCTAAAGGGTGACGGGGAGGAGAGAGATGCTTCCCAAGCCTGGAGGACAGCCAGTCAAAGGAACAGAAATAAGAGTGTCCTGTGTGAGAACAGTAATGACAGTTTGACGGTGTAAAGGGCTTAAAATGCCAAACATTTGATCCTGGAAGTAATAGGAAGCCCCTGGAGTCTGTTGAGTAGAGAAGACATATGGTCAGACCTTCATAAAATGTCTTTGGCAGTTGTGTGGAGGATGGATTGGGGCACAAAGAGACTTTGAAGGAGGAAAACCAATTAGGAGTCTAATGCAGTAGTCTTGGGAGGAGCTGATGAAGGCCTGAACTGTATTGTACAACTATTATACATATATATATTATTTTGGGGCTCATATGTATTTCTTGTTCCTGATTCAATATTGTATTATTTTGTGTTTTCACCTCATCTCTGCCTTGAAGACTTTTAATTCTTTGATACGCATCTCAAGAATTAGCTTCTTTTCTATAAGAGGCCTATCTTGATTTTTCCTCTCCCTCAGAAATCACATTGTATTTTCTTTTTGCCTACCAGGCATTTCATTATCTATGTTCGTGTTTTTTCTTCCTAATGTAAGCCTGCTGAAGGACAGAGACTCTTTAGTTGTTGTCTGCATGTCTCCACCACCTAGCATAGTGCCTAGTACATGGAATTTGTTTAATAAATGCTTATTGAATTGGATTGTTTTTACTTTAGTTAGTCTAATGCTGGATTGCTTACCAGTTTTTTTCTTTTATTTCCATTTACAATAGGCTATTATCCAAATAACATCAGGCCTATATTAAAAATCTTCATAACAGTTATGGAACCATTAAGTTCACAGACACAATTCCTGGTCTTTTGTTGTTTTTTATCTAAAATAGAGGTGTCCCTTTCACCCCTCATCATTTCTGCAAAGCAACATTTCTCCTTCCAGATATATTGGCCATCATTTTGCCTTGACTCCTTTTTGCCTGCAACTCTTTATCTTGTCTTAACCTGGTTTGATTTTATATTTGTAAGTTGGGGGTGAGGATGCACGTGCTTAGTATTATGGTATAGTGGAAAGAACATAGGATTTGAATTCAGAAGACCTTGGGCCAACCCTATCCTTGACACATATTAGCCATATGATCTGAGGCGAGTTGTTGAACTTCTCTGGGGTTTTCTCATTTGTATAATAAACATATCTTACTCTATTTACTTTATAGAGTTCTGAGGCAAGCCCTCTGTAAACCTCAAAATGCTATAGAAATGTTAACACTGCTTATAATAAATAATAATTTATGACGTACTAGGGTTTGCCATGACCTTAGCTGTGTGCACACATCTACCTATTCATATATGTAACAAATGAGATGAAATTTTGCTAGTAGAATTTCACAATTTGACTGAAAAAAATCGTGCAGTACTTTCAGTACTCTGTGTAACCATGAATTTCCATGCCAGGAGTTCCTTGTGTGGATGAAATTACATAGCCCAACAACAAAAAAAGAAATATAATGCATCTATTAATGTATATAACCTTTCTTAACATATATAAAATAACTCGACCTTATTGCTAAAAACATTAGCATTCAACTTTTGTGCTTTTTCTAAATTGAAAAAGGTAATATCTTCTATTAATTTAGTATTTTGTTGATGAGTTGGCAGAAAATAAAGTTATAGTTCCTATTGTCCAGCCCCTTCCATTCCATTTACAGATGGCACTGCTACCACATATGTCTAAATCATGAAAAAAGCACCATCAAGTCAAAAGACTTGACGTCAAATCCATCTCTGAAGATACTATCTGTATGACCTTGGACAAATCATTTACCCTCATTGAATCTCAGCTTATTCACCTGTAAAAGACTACCCATTCTAACTTGCGATTTAACCCTAATTTTAGGTAGTTTTATTGATCTTGACTGAAAGAAAGTATCACAGACTTCTTTGTAACTCCTAATCTGCCCAAACCAATGACTAGTGGAGGGGAAGGAATGAGAAAAAGAGTAGGCAGACAAGTGACCACATTTTCCCTTATTCCAAGTATCAGTGCCTAGTCAACCCTGCTTGTGGCATTAGGTCTTTATTACATATTTTTACTTGTATGATAAAAAGAGGATTTTTTTTTTTTTTTAGTTACCAAATGCTCTTCCATTTAGAGTATATAAACTGCTCAGGCATTCTGAGTACTGAGTACAACCTCAGCCCCCTACCTCAAGCATCAGGATTCTGAGTACTGCATCAGTTGAGGGCATACCATCAGCAGAGTGCTGAAAAATTCTGGTTGCTGAGGTAATGATTTATTATATAATAGTGGTTGGTGTTATTCTTTACTTGTAAATAGTCATTTTGTTGTAATCCTAATAAATGGAGTTAACACATGACAGTAAAATGCATTGCATTTCAGTGTCTAAAATGGACTTGAATGTTTAATTGTCCCCTTTTAGCAATTTATATTGTGAACTGATTGCTGAATGTTTTTCTGTAGGTTTTAACATTATGTTTTTTTAGTTCTACCTATTCTTTATTTTTTTAATTAAAAGGTTTTTTTTTTCCAATAAACAAAAATACATTTTCTCTTCCTTCTAACTCCCCTTCTCCCCACTGACAAAGAAAAATAAAGCCCACATAAAAAAAGGCAAAACAAATTACCTCATTAGCCATGTCCAAAAAAAAAAATATCTCAACCTGCACTTCTTTGTCAGGAGATCTATCCTCTCTTTAAAAAACAAAACAAAACTTGCTTTATGCAGTCTTTTTAAAAGAGTATGGAGGGAGCCATCCTTGGAAATTGGAGTATTTTACCTGTTTCACCTGTGACTGAATACAGTGGCTAATTGAAATCCAGATATAACCCTTTCTTTATACTACTACAAAGTTTTCTTGTAGCCAAAATGTTGAACCTTGAAATAGAGGCTACATATTAAATTAAATTCTATAGTAAAAGTTGTCTTCACTCCATTTTAAATGTTATTTGTTTTTGTTTATCTCATACTTCAAAGGCAACTAGAAGTATATTTTAGTATTGTCAGGTATGGTACCTAGTTTTTTGACCATCAAGCAGTTTTGATTTTATAAGATTGGGCATCGTGTATTTCCACTAAAATGAATGATAAACATGCTACATTTAATTCCTTTTACCTAGGCAAGCAGAACAAAAAAAGGTCAGCTCTGGAGTTTATTCTAATCACTGAATTTTGTATGGTTGTGTGTAATTTAAAATAAAATTGAATGGCAAGAAACTGCTCTCTATACAAATTATATATTGTAGTTGTACAAATGAATTAGACCAATGCCTATTCGAATGCATTTTTAACCCTTTATTGGCTCTTTGGGGAACGTATTTTGTGTGGTTGTTTCATTAAAGAATAAGCTATCTAGTTTAATAATCCTTTATTTCTAATCTGAAGGTCTTATTTCTTTTAAAATCATTTACTGGGGCTTTCAGCAAATGTGTCTTGTTTACCCAAAAACTAAATAACATTTTATAATTTGAATATCAAGGTTTGATATCCAATTAGTTCTAAATTGTTGATGATTTCATATTCAATCAGATTATTTTCTAAGAAGGGCAAATTCATAGGTTTTTGGTGATGCTTTTTAAGTTCTGCTACTCTGTTTGCCTTGATCATTCATGGCAGAAATACCAAAGCTAAAAGTATGCTTGAGTATGTCTGATACCTCCTCATACCCCAGTCCTGTACTTCTGTCTTGAATATGTCTTCATGGCAGAAATACCAAAGCTAAAAGTATGCTTGAGTATGTCTGTTACCTCTTCATACCCCAGTCCTGTACTTCTGTCTTGAATGTGTCTGTATTATACTCAAGATTATAGTCATTGTTCTTTTTCTTTCACTTAGCACTGTCACCACCTGAGAGAAAACTATTAAGGATCCCAGTGGTGGGTTTTGGAGAGTATTGGCAAGGAAAGAATTGGTAGGAGAGGAAGAAGTTAACTAAGTCAAGCCCACAATGTGTGAGGTTTACAAAGTTTGTCATCAGTTTGTGATTCCATGTCTCTAGCTTTAGTCTTGACTTAATTGGTCACTTGAGGGCTAGAATATAGGAAAACCACTGAAGTTTAAGCTGTTTCATATATTTTTCTCTAACTTTTCACTTTGGTGAATTCTCAGTACTCTTATAGTCTATACCAGTGGTTTTCAAAGTGTGTTCTGTGGGAGTTTCTCTAGGTGTGCCATGAAAATTTTAATATATTACTGCAGATAAAGGAAAATTTATAATAAGTAATTTTATTTAACAAAAATTTTACTTGTCCAGCATACATAGTATGATAAGTATAGTATTCACAAAATAAACAAAACTTGCCTATTACAGGTACACAATATCCTCAAAATACGCCAGACCTTGAACTCGCAAAGAACTCAACAAAAACAGCTGCTCTAACTGAAGGGAAACTGCGCATTTGTGAGTCTCTCGACTCTCCCATAGTGTTGCCAACTTAAACATTCAGTGTGTTTCTTATGAAAGAATACTGTGCCATACTCCCCCCCCCCCCCAAAAAAAAAGTTTGAGAAATATTGGTATATACCATGTAATCTAGCACTTGGTTATTGATTTTTCTCTATCTTTTATTTATGTTTTCTCTCCTTATTTTCTAAGCTCTGTGAGGCCTTGTGGTTATCTCTTTTGTCATTCCCATAGCACCTAGCATGGTGCTAGACACTAATGTCTTAAATAGTTGATGACTTGATTGCAGCAGGGAAATATAGGACAGACTGTGATGTACTGTATTAATGCTTGGTTTAAAATCTCTAGTACTGGGCAGAAGCAGTATCTTTAAAAACATTAATTAAATATTTTAAACATTTAAGTACTTGAATTTTAAGTTTGACATTTCCAATTCATTGTAAATAAGCAACTATCTTTTAAACTGCAAACATTAGGATTAATAAGGAAACAAAGCTTAATGTTGGAAATAAAGTTATTGCTATACTAATATTCTTTGCATTTTGTTTGTCTTCAAGCAAATGGTTATGAGCCTTAGAGTTTCTGAACTGCAAGTACTTTTGGGCTACGCCGGAAGGAACAAGCACGGGCGTAAACACGAACTTCTCACAAAGGCACTGCATTTGTTAAAGGCTGGCTGCAGTCCTGCTGTACAAATGAAAATTAAAGAACTCTACAGGCGGAGATTTCCCCAGAAAATTATGACACCTGCTGACTTATCTATCCCCAATGTACACTCAAGTCCCATGCCAGCAACTTTGTCTCCGTCTACCATTCCACAACTTACTTATGATGGTCATCCTGCAACATCACCATTACTTCCTGTTTCTCTTCTGGGACCCAAACATGAACTGGAATTACCCCATCTTACATCTGCTCTTCACCCTGTCCATCCAGATATAAAACTTCAGAAATTACCATTTTATGATTTGTTGGATGAACTGATAAAACCCACCAGTCTAGGTAAGGTTTCAGTGATCTTTAATGATGATTTGGATTATTTTGATATCTTTGGGGGGGAATTTTTTTATTTTAGATCATTTCCTTCTATGATCATGATTAATTATCCATGAAAACTTATTTGATTAACTTTTGACACATAGCACAAGTATCAGAACTTCTCTTTTTACTTTATGTAAAAAATAAATACATAAAATTCTAAGGGATTTTTATTCTTTAGGAGGACAGTTTGACTTAAGATGTACTCAAATGCTTCTTAATCTGCTTCTGGTCAATAGTTGGAGAGTGGTAGTTGATGACAAAAGAAAACATTAAAAAGATTAAATACAGGAAGAAAACCAAGCTAGAGCTTAATATTTAAAACAGTTTATTAAAATAAGTTACATATGTAAACTTTACTGATTAAAAAGCTTAACTAAATAATGTTTAAAATCAGTTTCTGCTAATACCAGTTTCTGGATACATTATTTTTCCTTTTAACATTTGATGACATCTATAACATATGGTAAATGGTTTTGATTCTTCAGATAGGTAGTTTCAGTTATCTAATAGAAGTTTTTCTATTTACATATATGATCTAAAGAAACTTGTGATCTATTGGAGCTTCTGTATTAACAAAAGAAATATTTCAAGTTCTCAAATTATGTGTGTGGTTTGGTAGGTAACAAGTACAGTGAAATTTCATTCATTGAATTTTTTAATCTATTTTTTATCATGTCCATCATATCATAGTTTATGGACTCTGAATTTGGAATTTTGCTTGGTATACTATTGTTCATTATTAAATATATCTGACTTTCTTTGATTGCCTTACTTACCTAGGTAGATTATTAAAATATTTTTTATAGCATTAAACAGTTGTTATTCTATTATACTGGTATTATATGATTTAAGAAATATTAAAGTGCTGTCTTTTAGCTGGGTAGGGTTTTAAGTTATTATAAGTCATTTGAATAAATGCAGATTCCAGGAACAATTTTTAATATAATTTCTGCCCACTTCCCTACACAATCTTAAAATTGCTCAAGTACCAGGATTTTTGGTTGGTTGTTTTTTGTTTTTTAATTATAATTATGCTTATTTTTTCCTTTAACTCCCAACCTTCAAGTGATTTGCTGGTCTTTGTATAAAACAAGATTCTTATTCATTGTTGTTGTAAATAACAGTTGACGATATTATCATTTGATCCTTTACCCTAGTATTTGATTTGTGTACAGTAGAAATATAATCTAATTATACATTATGATTAAAAAAACATTTTTAAACTAATTGTACATAGAAGAAATAGGTCCTATTTGCTTAAAAGTTACTATAAGTATGATTTTTCAGAGTCTGAAAGGGGATTGAAAGGAGGATCATAGGATTAAGATTGCAGTTGCATATTGATTATCCTTTAGTGTCTAAACAGTTTAAAAGATCTATTAAGCTAATAGGAGCTGCATCCCAAAACAAACAAAAGATTTCCAAGAAAGTACTAGGTCTATAGCTGGAAGGAACCTCAGAGGCAGTCTGCTCTACAGTCCCCAAATTTTATAGGTGAGAAAACTGAGACACAAGCAGGTGAAGTGACTTTGCTTAAGGTCACACAGATAGAATTAGGGTTGCGATTCAAACTCAGGACCTGTATCTCTGAGTTTGTTTTTTCCATTATACTGCACCAACTCTCTAAAATTCATAGAATTATACATCTAGACTTGAAAGGGACTTTAGAATCATCTAGTCCAGTCCTCTCAATATTACAGATGAAGAGGCTGAGGCTAAGAAACATTAACTTCCCTAAGGTCATACAGGTTATAAGTAGTAGAGCTGAGATTCAAATCTGAGTCCTTGACTCCACATCCATTGAGCTTACTACATGTACTATATGCCTCATCACTCTAAGCAATTTTTATTAAAATATTTTAACTATATATATTGTAACTTCTAGTTGTATTAAAGGCCTTCTGCATTCATTTTCATGCATTAGCCAACATAGCCTGACTTAATCATGATTCATATTGCTTAAATAATACTACAAGTGATTTTTATTGGTTTGAACTTTTAAAATGTAGAAATATATAAAATATATTTTCAGAATATAATAATAAGAAATCTAAAGCAAACATTCCATGAAAGTCTATTTTGATGATCTTGGAAAGCATTTTTACTTTCTGTTTCTGTTAGAATTTTCTGTTTAATATCCTTGTATATACCTTTCTGGTTAGTTGGTAGTGTACTTAGTAACTTTTTCTTTTCATCTTATTTATAAGGAGAGATGAAAAAATGCATATAAGATGTCCACATACTGTCGTGGCTTAATGGATGCTTGTTGAATTGACTTGAATTGCAATGTATTGTGTTAGACATTAAAAATACAGAAATGAAAAGATAACCTGCTCTCTGTTCTCAAAGAATTTTGTAGTCAAGGAGAGGATAAGGCAGACCCATCATCTGGCATTAAGTGCTTACTATGTGCCGGACATTGTGCTAAAGTAAGCACTGGGGATACAGAAGAAAGACAAAAATAGTCTCTGTTCTCTTGAGGAAGACAACATGCGAATAAATGGCTACATGCATGCATAAGAGGCTTGATTGCGATAAGTGCATATATAAAGAAGTAGTGATAAATGAGAAATTGGAAAGGGAGGAGGCACTTCTTGGACAATTCAGGAAGGGTTCTTGGAGGAAGGTAGCTTCTGAAGTTATCTTGAAAGAAGAAAACAATTCCAGTAGGATAACTTTCACACATGTAGGCAGCTAGGACGGGGAGGGAATAAGATTGGGAAATGACCAACAGTCCAATTTGGCCAGAACATAGTGTTTTTAGAGTGTTTTGAGATGGAATCAGGGGGTCTTCAATACCTAGAAATATTCTGAATTTAGATATTTAAAAAATATATATTTAATGGAAAACTCAGAAAAATGTTTAAGGAAAGAAAGATTGTGTTGCCCAAGGATACTTACTCAAATGATGCCATTCCATCCCATCTCCTCCAATAAATTTCCCTGTTTTTCATCTCCAGTCTTTCACTTATTTTTAATCTCTTCCTCTTCACTGGCTCATTTCCTACTGCCAATAAACATTCCCATGTCTCCCCTATCCTGAAAAAACCTTCATGTGATCTTTCTGTACCCACTATCATCCTATAACTTTTCTGCCTTCTGTAGCTAAACTCCTTGAAAAGGCCATCTATAAAAGATGCCTCCACTTTCCTTCCTCTCATTTTCCTTTCTTAACCCCTTATAGTCCTATTTCTAGCCTTATCATTTCACACTCTTTCTTAGTTGCCAAATACAATGGCCTTCTCTCCATTCTCATTCTCCTTGACTACTCTGTAACCTTTAATACTATTTTGATCACACTCGCCTTGATATTCTCTTCTTTCTATGTTTTCTGGACACCACTCTCCCAGTTTTCCCCCTACCCATCTGCATAGAGATGATGTTTAGACCCATGAGCTAATGAGGTCAGAGAGTATAAAAAGAATGTAGAGAGAAGAGGGCTTAAGACAGAACTGTGGAGGGTCTCTCACAGTTAAGGGTTGTGATGTGGATGATGACAACCTAGAAAAGGAGACTGAGAAGTAATGGTCAGGTAGTTTGGAGGAGAGCTAAGAGACAGCAGGAGAAACGGGAGGGAGCAAGCATTTTTTAATATCTTCTGTATGCCAGGCACTGAGCTAAGCACTTTACAATATTATCTCATTTGTCAAATCTCAACATTGTCACAAAAACTCAGAAAGTAGAGAATATCCAGGAAGGCAGAGTAGTTAGCAGTGTCAGATACTGCTGAGAAGTCAGTGGTAACTTTAGAAAGAGCAGTAGCAGTTGACTAAGGTTGGAAGCCAAATTGCAGAGGGTTCAGAATAGAGGAAGTGGAGAAATGGAGGCATTGTCTCCACAACTACCAAGGAGTTTTACTGAGAAAGGAAGATATATTTATTATAGCATACCATATTTCTTAGAAACATAGATGTAGGGTTGAAAAGTTTTGCTACCATTCACTTAAAGTCAATAATATATTAAGCACCTAATATGTTGTAGACAATCACTGCTCTTACAAGGAGCTCACAGTCTTACTGGTGGAGACAAGATACAGACAGCTCTGTATAAATAAGATATATACAGGATAAATTGGCAGTAATTTCAAAGGTAACCAGAAAGGCTTCTTGGATTTTAAACTGAGACTTTACAAGAAACTAGGAAAGCCAAGTGGTAGAGATTAGGAGGGAAAACATTCCAGGTGTGGGGTACAGTCAGTGAAAATCCACCATCAGGAGGTGGTATGAATGTCTTGTGCAAGGAACAACAAAGTCAGTGTCTCATTGTATCATAGAGAAATCTGGAATGATAGGAAGGAGCCAGGTTATGAAGAGCTTTAAAAGCTAAATAAGATTTTTTATTTTTTCCTGGAGGTGATAGGGAACAGCTAATGTTTGTTTATTGAATAGGGAGGTGACATAGTCAGACCTGTGCTTTAGGAAGATAAAGTTAACAGCCAAGTGGAAGAGGGACATGAGGCAGGGAGGCCAACCATCTGGCTCTTGTATAGTCCAGACATGAAGTGATTAGGGCCTGTTAGGATGGTGGCAGTATTATAGGAGAGGAAGGGATGTATATAAGAGATGTCATGGAGGTAAAAGGGACAGTCTGGCGACAGATTGAATATGGTGGAGTAGAGAAAGTATAATGAGTTAAGGATTCTGATAGGTGGGTAGTGAGTTTGAGTGACTGGGAAGAAATAGGAAGAGGATTTCCATCTACTACATTATTTGTTTCCCTGTCCTAAGGATCTCTTCCTTGCTGTAGTCCATCCTCTGCACAACTACCACAATGATTTTCCTTAAGTGTGAAGATATGACTATGTCACTCCCTTACTGAATAAACTCCAGTGGCTCCCTATTGCCTCCAGAATAGAATATGAATTCCTCTGTTTAGCTTTAAAAATCCTTACACTATGGCTATTTTTTCAGCCTCATTCTATGTTACTCCCTTCCTATACTCTGTGATCTAGCCAGTTGGTCTTCTCTCCTTCACACGTGCCATTCTCTCTACCTTTTTTATGCCTTTGTATCTGGAATATACTCCTTTGTCACCTCTGGCTCATAGAGTCTCTTCCTGTAAGATATAACTCAGGCATCACTTTTTATATGAAGCCTTTCCTGATGTCCCTCCAGCTGCTAGCACCTACTCCTAAACTACTTCGTGTTTATTTACATTTTATTTTCTTTATATTTATTATGTATATGCTTATATATGTACTTGTCATCTCCCGCGTTAAAATGTAAATCTTCAGAGTTAGATTTATTTAATTCTTTCTGTTTGCATCCATCCCCATCACCCAGAATAGTGCCTGGAACAGAGAAGGTGATTAATAAATGCTTGTTTATTGAGTGATTGCAATTGTCATTATATGTATATCTCTCTTCTGATTCTACTTATTTCACAACTAGTTCACACAGGCCTTCCCATGCTTCTGAATCCTACTCCATTACATACATATAGTATTTGTTAAAAGCTTAATGATTTTTTTTCTTGCATAGTTCCAAATTATTTTCCAAAACTGCTAGAACAATTCCATTTCACCAACAGTGTATTGGTATGCCTGTTGTACTGCAAACCTTCAGTATTGACTATTTCCATCATTTTTTCAATTCTACTAACTTGTTGAGTATGAGGAAGAACTTCAGAGTTATTTTAATTTTAATTTCTCGTATTTTTAATGTTTGGATCCCTTTTTATATATAACTGATAGTTATTTTCTTTTGGAAATCTTTTTGAGCAATCTGACTTATTTTTTATGTACTTTTGCTGGTTCTTACTGATCTCCATTTACCTTTTTAAATGCAAGAAATTCTTTTAATAACACTATCTTTCAATTTTGCCATGAATTGAATTCAATCTCACTAGTTCAAATATTCTACCACCCTCTGCTCTTTAAAACAAAAACAAAGCAAAGTCAAACACTCTTTGTTTATGGTTCTATGATACTCTCACCATTTACCATGATTTTTCAAAGGTTACCAGCAGCAGCTCTGTAATCACATCTGCCTGTTCATTGAGTAGCCCGCCCCCCACCACATTGTTATATATCTTTGTATGTTTGCATGTGTGTGTATGTACATAGATATACGAAGTGGAATGGCATATTAGCACATACGTATGTGTGTGTATAATGTCTGATATCTACACATACAGACATATATACATACGTAAATACACAGATCTGTGTTAATAGCATGCCATTACATTTCCTCCTTATGAAATCTATTCCTTTTGAATATTCTAATCATCAAGTGTCATTTATACCTAGAAGAAAACTAAAGTTCACAGATTTAAGGTATTAATTACAGCATTAAATATTTTATAGCATTTTTTAGTCAGTCAGCAAACATTTATTAAGCATATACTATGTGCCTGCATTATGCTAGGTACTGAAGGCATAAAGAAAAAAAAATTAGTCTTTGCCTTCCAGGATTTTATTCTATTGAGTGAGATAACATGCAAAACGTATAAGTATATGCAAAATAATTACAAGGTAATGAAGAGTTAGACAAGCTAGTTGGGATCAGGAAAGGCCTGATATTAGAGAGCATTAGAGCTGAGTTTTGAAGGAAACCAAGTAATTCTAAGAAGTGGAGGTGAGACCATTCTATACCTCAGGGGCAAACTGTCCAAAGGCACAGTCAGACAGTAACTGGAATATCATCTATGAGGATGAAGGCTAGTTTAGCCAAGAGTACATGAAGGAAAGAATGTTGTATGGTTAGAATGACAAGGTAAGGTGAGGCTGGAATGTGAATGTAAAAAGCTTTAAACACATATTTAGCTCTAGAATTAATAGGCAACCCACTGGAGTTTGTTGAGCAGGGAAGTAACATAATCAGACCTGTGCTTGAATTATGCTTTGGTAGCTATATGGAGGTTGGATGGGAGAAGGGACAGTTTTGAGTCAAAGGAGACCAGTTAGGAGCCTATTGCAAATAATCCAGGCAAGAGGTAATGAGGACCTGAATTAAAGTATAACTTTTTATGAGAGATGTTATAAAGGTTAAATCAATAAGATTTATCAACTGATTGGATGTGAAAGGTAAAGTGAGGGACAGTAACAATAATTTAGTTCAACCAACATTATTGGAACTAAACACCACTATGACTGATGGCTTAGAGATAGAAAAGTCTGGGAAAGAGAATTCCGTTTTAGACATATTTGAAAGATATACAGCATTCATTTCTTAGAGTAATTTGCATTCATCTATCTAAACACAGATTGCCACTGATAGATTATATTCATTGGCATATATATTTTTGAATCATTTGATGAGAATTTTCTTTATCAGTTCTCTTAAATTTGAAAAATATAGAGATAAATACAGTTCTAAAATAAAACTCTTGCATTATTTTGAGCCAATAACTTTTAACACTCACTCCCATGGCTTATAGATGGGAATCCAAATTTTATTCCAAGGCCCATTTCAACCTCACTGCTGTATGGTGGGATTGAATTCACTCTAATGCCTAGATCTACTTTTATATGGCAATTAATTACATGCACTTAAGGCCACAGGGAATAATTAACAATTCTGGCTGTTATCAGTATTCATTGGGTCATAATGACTCTGGAACTAGTTGTTTTGATTAATTAATTAATTTTTAGTTTTCAACATTTACTTCCATAAGATTTTGACTTTCAAATTTTTTCCCCATGTCTCCCCTCCCCCCACCCCAAGACAGCATGTAATTTGATATAGGCTTTACATACACATTCATATTGAACATATTTTCACTTTAGTCATGTTGTAAAGAAGAATTAGAACCAATGGGAGAAACCATGAGAAAGAAGAAACAAAAAAAGAGCAAATAATGTGCTTCAAGCAGCATGCAGACTCCATAGTTCTTTTTCTGGATATGGACAGCATTTTCCATCATGAATCCTTTGGAGTTGTCTTAGATCCTTGCCTTGCTAAGAAGATATAAGTTTATCAAAGTTTGGAACAAGTTTTTTAAAGACAAAACTGGAAATGTTTCTTTTGCAGCATCTTATTAAACAGTTTGAACTGATGTATTAGAGATATCTAAGTACCTACTGTGTGCAGCATACTGTGTTGCAGATAGAAAGCAAAACTAAAGTACCTGCCTTTATTAAATTGTATTTTACTGAAGATAAAAGTCTAGACAGATACTAATAGTTCAGGTAGACTTGAGGTGGGAGACAGAATACTAATGGATAAGGGGAGTCTTTTTATTTAATTTTTTTATTCTCAATTTTATTTTACATTTTAACATTTAAAAAAATTTTTTTTGAGCACCAAATTATCTTTCCTCTCCCACCCACTGAGAAGGCAAACAATATGATATACATTATACATATGAAGTGTCATGCGAAACATATTTCCATATTAATCATGTTGCACCCTCATCCCTCAACAGGCCAAAAAAAAAAATAAGAAAATGGGGGAGGGGATGTTTCAATCTTTACTTAAGAGTTCATCAGTATAGAATCAAAGCAGAGAATAGAACAAGTGGGAGGTGGGATAGGAGGGAGGGAAATATAGTCAGTCTTTTACAATATATCTACTCTGTTAATGTTTTGCATTAGCTACACATGTACAACCTATACTGAACTGCTTATCTTCCCAGTAAGGGTGGATGACAAGGGAGGAAGGGAATGAATCTGGAATTCAAAGTTTTAAAATCAAATGTTTATACTATTATTAATACTATTTTACATGTAATTTGGAAATAAGATATACAGGCACTGGGGCATAGAGATCCACCATGCCCTACTGGAAAAGTAGAAAGGGGTATAGGAGAAAATAAGGGAGAGAGCAGATTGGAGGAGGGGATATCCTGTGGGAATGCTATTTTGGGGCAGTGGGTAGGGGAAAAACGGGGAGAAAATTTGTAACTCAAAATCTGACAGAAATGAATGATGTAAATCAGAAGTTAATAAAGTATTTGAAAAATGAAAAAAAAAAGAGTTCATTAGTTCTCCCTCTCTGGAGTTGTATAGCATTTTTCATCACAAATCCTTTGGAATCATCGTGGATCATTGTATTGATCAGAGTAGCTAAGTCATTTACCATTAATCATTGTTCCACTATTGCTTTGCCATGTACAGTGTTCTGCTTCTGCCTACTTCACTTATCAGAAACCATATAGATAAGGGGAGTCTTAATAGAGGAAGCAGTGAAGGAAAGAAACATTCTTAAAGATAGAAAAGAAGAAGAAAGTGTATTCCAGGTATAGGGGAAGACTTGTACAAATGTAAAAAGAAATGGAATATCAAATTTAGGTAATGACTAATAAGCTGTATTTTTATAATGTATAGTTTTTGAAGTGGAATATTATAAAATAATAATACAGGGGTTTTTTAACCTTTTTTTTTTTTTACAAGGGATAGATTCTTAGGCAAGAATGGGAGTAGGGGGCTTGAGAAGGAATATGTCTGGAAAGGAAGGTGATATTAAATAAGAAAGATGGCAGCAATTTTTTTCAAAGCAGTACTTTGGTCAAAATATTTTATTTCATTGGTCATCTTTATGTGTTACTCAAGTATGTAATTTACAGCATAAATTCCAAGAGGCACAATAAAAACTTTTGTTATCTTACTTTTTTTTTAACTTTAAGCCTCTCTTAACGTATATAGTGACATTACTATTATGAACAAAGGTTATAAAATTTTGCATTTGCCTCCATGATTATCTTTTTTCATTTGTAATGAATAGGCTATTACTAATTTACACTTGGACACACTCTTTTTTATCTTTTCTTATGTGGTACTATGGCGTGGTATACACAAAATCTACACAAGACTTCTTATATAACAACCAAAATAAGTTCAATGACTCTTCTGGGAGCAAGTGGTTTGATTAAGGCCTGGGATAGCCCAATAAATAAATTAGTACAGAATACTACAATTGAGTTGCTCCTTTTTTTTTTCTTGAAAGCAAAAAGTTCTCAAAGAAAATAGCAAAAGGGAGCTTTCATGTGAAATTATATGATTTTTAAAGGCTACTCTGTGAAATCCTCTTTTCCATCAGTCATGTAGAAAATGGCCCATTTCAGGTTTTGCTAAGCTTTTAGTCCATCAAGTGGAAAGTGTCATCCCTTCAGGTTCTAAGATACCTTAAGCAGATGGTAGATCTGAGTTTATCTGTTGGAGTCATTTCAGTTTAGAAATGTAAGTTAATAGCAATGGACAAAAGCGCAGCACTTTATGAGTTGAGTGACATTTTATATTCTTTAATTAGGCTTTCTTTTAGTTGCCTTTGCAAGGTCTGTTACACATTATTCTTTGCCTTCTAAAATTAATTGAAAACATAATGATGATGAATACAGCAGTGCCATTTAAAGGAATTACTGTCTTGATAAAAGAATAATTTAAAGTGATTTTTATGTCAGTGACAACCATTTCTGACCAGAACAAACACCATTTCCCCCCTAAAAGCACTGTGGATTTAACTGTGTACTGTAGCCCTACAAAAAAAATCTTTTAAGTACCTACTACGTTATAGCACAGTAATATTCCATTCTTTTCATGTACCAAATGGGGGAATGTTGAGCTGTTCTTAAGTTGATAAGCAGCTATTTTGTAGTTTTTTCTTGAATATTGAATTGAAATAGAATATTGAGGGGTGGCCAGGTGGCTCAGCGAGTAAGAGCACCAGCTCCAGTGTTGGGATGACCTGGGGATCAAATCTGGGCTCAGATACTTAGCACCATACCCAGAAATAACTGGCTGTGTAACCTTGAGCAAGTTACTTAACCCCAATTGCTTTAAAAAAAATATATAGAAATAGAATATTGAATTATTTCTTGAAAATATTTGGATGTAGCAGGCTGGGAAATCTAAAATAATTGTGCAATTTTTGTTGACCATGTTTGAGTTTTCCCGAGCAGTGGAATATATCTATCCATAATTGTGTTATTTCTCTATTTGCCTATTAACCTTCCATTCTCCCTGTGCCTCCCCCCTTCTAAAACTTTTCTTACCATATCCTCCAGTGAGTCATTCTTCCCCTCCCTGTTTTCCCAAGGACATCATCTTCTGGTTTCATTTTCCTCCCTTTGAAATCTTGACCCAGTAGTTAACCAGTTCAGTTTTACACTTTTGAGTCTCCTTTTCCTATAACTGCTTGTCCTTTTATAAACTTAAAACAAAAATTATTCCCATACCAACTTTCTCTGCTTCTAATGTAGATAAAATGGAAGAAGTCACATAACTGTCCCTTTACCTTCTCCCTAATCAGTATTCACTTTCTACCATATTCTTCATATTCTAAAGCTAAGGACTTTGATGTATATATAATCTGCCATAAAAACATGGATGCCATTCACTGAGAGTACTCTCTTTTATCCTTTCCTCTTAATCTTATATCACTAGGCTATCTTCCTTCACTATTGTCTCTGATAAGAAGGTGGAGCTTTTTGCCAGACCAACCCCTCTACATGCACCCTTTTTCCCATTCCTCTCCCTGCCTTGCCTCAGTATCTCCCTATCCACTGGGTTCTTTATTGATGCCAACAAAAATGGTCATATTTCTTCATCCTTGAAAAACCTTCACTTGTTCCTACCATACCCACTAGCTTTCATCCTAGATCTTTTCTCCCCTATGTAAGTCTATACCAGTTGCCTCCACTGCTTCTCTCACTCACTTATGTTTTGGCTTCCTACCTCGTTATTCAGCTGAAACCATCCTCTCCAAAGTTGCCAATGGTCTCTTAATTACCATATAAAGCCAAGTGAAGAGAGGTAAGTCAGGTGATAATATTCATATTTTACAAATGGGAAACTGGAGTTTGGAAGTTAAAGTAACTTGCCTAAAGGTCATAGAGGTAGTAACTGGCTAGAACTCAGGTGCTTGATTCCACATTTATTTTTCTTCCCACTATACAGCCTAGATCTTGGGCCCATTTCTTTTCTATAGGAATTTGTTCCTAAATAGGTAATGGAGCTCACTGAGGGATAATTGGCTTATTTGATTCATTATTGGATTATAGGATTAATTACACAGAAATTTCAAACTTTTCTGGGATAATACTTAACAAGTCCAAAGAAAACCTGAATTTTTTTCACTCTGAGAAGTCTTTGAGTCACTTGAAAGAGAAAGAACAAAAATGGGTAACTGTTAGTAATTCAGACTTTTGTTTTAACAGATAAGACTGAACATATGTATAATATATAAATGATGCAAACAATTCTGGTGCATAATTTTTGGTTGTTAGATTTTTGAAAGTATTAACATGCCAAATAAAATTGTTTCTCTTTTCTGATTGTTCTATCTCATGAAGGCAATTGAATATAAAATACCTTCCATTTTAACAAATGTAGGCTTTGTCATCTGTAGAGTTTTCAAACTGATCTAAATCTCCTATTTCTATGGATATGATTCCTCCAGCTACAGATATTTATTTTTGAAAAGATTTCTGTGTAAAAAATATTTTGAACAGTATACATGCACAAGCAAGTAAAAACCTCCCTTGTAATATCAGTATATTATATAGAATCTGAAAATTTTCAGAATGAAAGAGCAAAACCAAACACAATTTCTAAACATAGAGACTTTATGAAGTTTCAGAAACTGATGTCAGAGCATAAGACTAGCCATCAGGCGACCAAAGTTTTAATCCCTTTTCTGGCACTGACTTGCTGTATTAATCTAAACAAGTAATTTATCCTGTCTGGCCCTTAGTTTTCTCACCTACAAAATGGGCATCATACTAAGATCTTTTAAGGTCCCTTTCAAACTTCATAACTAAGGCCCTCTAAAGGAGATAGATAGCAGTTGGTCAACCAGAATTTACTAAGTGCCTACTATATGTCAGGCAATGTGCTAGACTTGGGAAATGTGCAAAAAGAAAAAAAAATAGTCTCGGCTCTCAAGAAGCTTGAGATCTAATGGAGGAGACAGCATGCAAACAACTGTATACAAATGAAGTATACAGATATATACAGGACAAGTCGGAAGGAGATAGGATAAAGGGAGATTAGAAAAGGCTTCTTGTGGAAGGTTGAACTAGAGGAGACTTGAAGGAAAAGAAGAAAAGCTGGGAGACAGAGATAAAGGAGAGAAAGAGATATGAAGAAGAGCCAGTAAAGTAGCCCAGAGTCAGGAAATGGAGCGTCTTATTCTAGTTAACAATATGGCCTGTCAGTGCTCTGGAACAGGGGTGGGGAACCTGCAACCTCAAGGCCATATGTGGCCCTTTAGGTACTCAATTGCAGACTTTTGACTGAATCCAAACTTCACAGAGCAAATCCCCTTAATAAAAATACTTGTTCTATAAAACTTGGACTCCGTCAAAAGGCTGCACCCAAGGACCTAGAAGGCCATTTGTGACCTCGAGGTTACAGGTCCCCCACCCCTTCTCTAGACAATACCGTAAGACTCCTACATTGCAGAGAAGGTACTAACTTGCTTTGGGTAGAGAGAATTTCCCCATCCAAGAATTCCTTAAACCAATGAAATTACCAATCCTGTTTCTATCCCCATATAAGACCAAAAGCTGTTCCCTAATGGATGTCAAAGAATTTGAGGAAACAGTTCTCAAAATATTAACCATATTGAAAGGATATTCCAAACCATTAATAATAATAAAAGATATGCAAGTCAAAACAATTATGAAGTTTCACCTAGCAAATCTACAAGAATGACAAGATAGGAATATTTAGTATTGAAGGAGTTGTCAAAAGATAGGCACAGTAATATATTGTTAGAACTGTGAAATTGTTCCAGTCATTCTGGGGAAAAAAATTTGGAATTATGCAAGGAAAGTGACTAAACTATCTATACCCTCTCACCCAGCTATTCCACATGCGCCAGAGGAGTCTGGTATATAAATATAAAGAAATGCTCCATGTACACCAAAATCTTAATGTTTTACTTCATTGCAATAGTAGCTAAAACCTGGAAACAAAATAAATATCACATAATATATGCCAATCGATTGGGGAACAGCAAAAAAAAAAATTCGTACAAGAATGTAATGGAACATTGCTGGGCCTTATAAATAATAAATATGATGAATACAGAAAGGCATGGAGAAATTTATGAATGGAATTAAGCAGACCTAGGAAAACAACACAAGCAATAACTACAACAATGTACTTAAATGGAAAGAACAACAGGACAGTCAAAACTCATGCAAGATTAAAAGCTCCAGGTGTGGGAAACCTATGGCCTTCTCAGGTTTGTATTCAGTCAAAGGACCACAGTTGAGGACCTTGAGGCCACTGATTCCCCACCTCTGAGACTGTTAATGTGTCCATTGGTGACTCATATAAGAAGAGGTTTTAGAAGGGAAGACATTAATCCATCTTTAATATGTCCCTCTTTTATAAGTTAATTTATTTATTTTTAAGTTTTCAACTTAGGTAAGTTTTATATTTTCTCGCCCTCCCTTTCCTATTCCTTCCCCAAGACAACATGCAATCTGATATAGGATCTACATATATAATATGTCACTTTTAATTATATAAACTCATACCAACATGCAGAAACTTGAAACTATAAAGAAGCATTTGTCATCTTGAAGGGAAAATAATAAGTCATTTAGAATATCTTTTTAATTAGCACAATATGACTTCCAAATTATAACAATATTTAATGAGCCAAGCTTCCTTATTAGGAGGGATTTGGAAGGTGGATAGACAAAGTTATGGTGATAGTAATAGCTAACATATATAGTGCTTTAAGGTTTAGAAATCTCCTTTTCATGTTATCTGATTTTATCCTCAGAACAACCCCTATAAGATACATGCTGCTGTTATCCTCATTGTACATATGAGTAAGCTAAGAATGAGAGATTATGTGACTTGCCTCCAAGGACATGACAAAATCTGAATTCAGGTCTTCCTGACTATTGTTAACACTATTATAACTTTTTTTCTTTTTAATCTTTTTCAGTGGAGTTCAGATAAAATGTTCATGGGACAAGTCAATATCCTATTATCATTTTATGTTTGTATTGTATGAACTGTTACATGGGTGGATAAAATAGCAGCTTTTTGTTGTTGAATTATTAGGATATAAACATATCCTCTGCGGGCTAACCAGAAGCATTCTCTCAGTACAACTTCATCTGCTCCTACATGAATTTTATTTCCTTCTGGTAGGTTTCTGTTAAAAAACTTTTTTCAAGTAGCTTGGAGATTTTGAATATTTGGTGACATTTCTTTTCAAAGTTCTTGTGTCATTTCTAGGTGATTATGAGCAACAGTTCAGTTTTATATATGTAATATTCCAGTTCCTGTACAGTTCATTGGTTGAGTTCTCTGCAGTATATTTAGTCCTACTGTAACTGGACGATGGGTGTTTGCTTGTCTGTCAGTCTATGAAAGATGGTGTTCATCTATTGTACAACTTTAGACATCAGGTTGCATATTGCTAGATTTCAAATTGGTGCTAAATTTTTACAGCCTGAAGTGTTAATACATTTTTGCTGTTTCCTTACATAATCTTCATTGATCACTATTCTTTAAGGATAACACTTTTGTAATTTCTAGTGACAGTTATCTAGCCCTTAATTGCTGTCATAAACCCCTCCTTTTCTCTAAATACTCTGACTTGGCCATTTGCTTATTGTTTCATTATTAGCTTATTTGTTGCCTGAGTTCATGCATATGTTGCCCATGAAAGGTTGATATCATTCGTGGATCTTAGCTATTTTTTAGGTTCTGTCTAGAGATAGACAACTTCAAGTTAGTTTGACAGATTGTCCAGTGACTTTTATTAGTCTTTATTAAAGTGATATCTGCTTATTCCAGAAGTATTTCTTTACATTCTTTAGGTTTTTTTAACCTATTTATCATGTGCCCTAAAAATATTTCTGCATCCTTTTCTTCCTTTTTGCCAAGGAAAGGCTGTTCCCTTCCCCCATTAATTTATTTATAGCATTTAAAAAATATTTTGAGTTCCAAATTCTGTCCCTCCCACCCACCCATTTTGAAGGCAAGCAATATATCAGTTATACATGTAAAGTCATGTCAAACATATTTCCATGTTAGATATGATGTAAAATAAGAATTATAAAGAAAATGAAAAAAAATATGCTTCAGTCTACATTTAGAGTTCATCATATTCTCTCTGGAGGTGGATAGCATTTTTCATTGTGGGTCCTTTGGAATTGTCTTGGATCATTTAGTGATCAGAGAACCTAAGTCTTTCGATCCTTGTTACAGTATTGTAGTTGCTGTATACAATGTTCTCTTGGTTCTGCTCATTTCACTTTAGTTCATATGTCTTCCCAGGTTTTTCTGAAACCAGTGCTGGTTTAGCATCTTTTCTTATAGCACAATAGTATTCCATCACAATCATATATCACAACTTGTTCAGCCATTCTCTAATTGATGAACATCCCCTCAACCTCTGATTTTTTGCCAACACTAAAAGAGCCACTGTAAATATTTTTATACAAATAAATCTTTTCCCCCTTTTTTGATTTCTTTGGGATATAGACCTAATTAGTGATATTGTTAGGTCAAAGGATATGCACAACATTATAGCTCTTTGGGCATGGTTCCAAATTGTTCTCCAGAATGGTTGAACTTTAGCAACAGTGTACTAGTGTCCTTGTTTTTCTACATCTCTTCCTGCTTTTGTTATCTTCTTTTTCTATCATATTAACCTATCTGATAGGTATGAGGTGATACTTCAGAGTTGTTTTAATTTGCATTTCTCTAATCAGTAATAATTTAGAGCATTTTAAATGTGACTATTGATAGTTTTGATTTCTTCTTCTGAAATCTTTGGTGAGGAAACATTCATCACAGCCATAGGACAGTATATTTGGTGTTTCATTATTATCATACAAGATATTGTAAGGATATTTTCCAAATCTGTTATGATTCATTTTACAGTTCCAATAATATACAACTAATTTGCATTGCATAGGTGTTCATTGCTTTTTAACAAGTTATAATCCATTCAGCTTTGATTTTAGGATGTTAATAAATCTTAATATATTCAATCGCAGCCACTCGATTTTATTTTCTTTGTGTCTTTCATGGAAGAGACCAAGGTATTTGTATGTAGGTATTACTTTGATCCACTGGTTTAGTGTGTGCTCTATATTTAAACTAAAAGCTTTTACTCTCTTCTTCCTAGGTGCACAGTAAGAATTCTCTACCTATCAATGTTATGTGACATTTTGACATTATTGGAGAAAGATTCCACAAGATAAAAAGATTTGTTTAATTTGGTTTTTGGTAGAACCTTAGAGTTTGATATCATTTAAGTACATCAAATAATAAAATGTTTTGGTTCAACTTTCATTTTAATTTGGAAATCATACTTAGTTCTCTTTAGGAAAGATGATAGTGGATTTAAAGCAAGGTAGAACTAGGGCTTAAATTGCCATGCTGAAAAATACCAAATTTTTTTTTTCTGGTCATTTCCTAATGTCATTGTATTGGTAGTGTGTTTTAAATAGAGGACAGTTTTCTATGTATGCTTTAAACATTCCACCTTTCATGGTATACTTTTGTCTGTTTAATATATCTGTAGTTAATGAATAAGTAATGAGTGCAGAACTGAATCAGAGGCTTTGTGAAAATTAACAGATAGTGTAAATGTTATGGTACTTTTGAGTAGCTTGTCAATAGTTACCACATTGATAATAATTAGTCTTTATACCCTCTGAGATTCTTTGTTACACTCATTTTGCTACTCAACTAATATATTTTTTCTTGTGATGTAGAGTTTTTTAATGATACAAGCTGTGAGTGCTTTATGTAAAGGCTGTGAGTGCTTTATGTAAAGTACATAAACATAATTGCCCTATATTTGGAAGATTCACTGTTCTTGTCTTGATTATAGCCATGTAATGCCTTGTCTTAAGAAAAGTGAAATTAGATTTGTATATGAAAGATGTTGCTTTGCTACTGTTATTATTTATCATTTTTTAAAGTTTTATTGATAATTTTTATCTTTATGTATTAATTTCCCAACTTATTCTTCCTCTCTTTCAACCTTCCTTGTTATATACTTTCTCAAAAGGCAAACTGTTAGCTTTCTGTTCAGTGGAATGATATCCTTCATTAAAGAATTGCTAACATAACATGAATTTAAACTTTAGGTTTCTGGTCTTTTCTTGAATCTTCCCCTGGGTTCATTATATTTAAATAGATGACAGTCTATATATAAACAGTGTGTTTCTTTTAAAAAATATATTTATTATGGTTTTCAGCATTCGCTTTTATAAGATTTCGAGTTCTAAATTCCCCCCCCCTTCACTCCCTCTTCCCAAAATAACATGCAGTCTGATATAGGCTGAATGTGTGTGTATGATCATATTAAACATATTTCCATATTAGTCATGTTGTGAAAGAAGAATCAGAACAAAAGGGAAAAACCATAAGAAAGACAAAACAAAAAAAAAGTATGTTTTGATCTTCATTTAGACTCCATAGTTCTCTCTTTGGATGTGGATAGCATTTTCCATCATGAGTCTTTTGGAATTGTCTTAGATCATTGTATTGCTGAAAAGAGCTAAGTTCATCACACAGTGTTGCTGGTACTGTATACAGTTAAGCAGTGTGTTCTTAAGAGATGCTTGATGTTTTTGGTTTTGTTTTTTACTAAAACAATATAGCTATTTTGCATATGTCTGTAGAATAATTTTTGAAGTTAAAATTCAAATTAAAATAGTAAATCTTTTTTTTTTCTTTGAAGTTGTTCATATGGTTTACTACTCATCTGCATGCTTTTACCCGGATCTCCTAAATCAAAGGAGTAGAGGTAAAAGATCTCCCAGACTGGGAATGATTTCAGATTATTATTGCTAAGTAATGTTGAAGAAATTTAATAGTTACAATATTCTTGAATAAGATTTTTTTAAAAAAATATTTACTTTCTGTCTCTTTTTTCCTCTTCCTGTCACATTCCTTCTCCTATTTCAGATATTATCTCCAGTTGTCATTCAGTCACATAAATTTATCTTTTACTCTCATTCTTAAGATGTACTTACCAGTGGTCTGCCTAAGGTATAAGTACTTTATGTTCATTATCCTTTTATGTGTTGTTTGTATACCCTTTAAAATATCTGTATCTCTGTTGCATTTAAATTGTAAACAGTTATGGATCTGGGATCCAACTAGCATGCATAGTCATTTTAAATACTTATTGTTCTGTTACACATATATTGCAAGGAGGTAATAAAAATCTTAGCTCTTTTAAAATATATAATAAACTCATTTTACTTTTAAAGCTGTCTTGCTTGTCTTGTGATTCCTTCTGGCTTTCCTTCTGTTCTCTTCTTTGCATTTCAAAAATGTGTTTCAATGACCCTCTTTTTCTTTTTTAGCAACCTTATGCCTTCCCCCAGCTTGCTCTCCTTAGGCCCCCTCCTCTTGTTGAGAAAAAAGAAAAACAAAGTTTTTGTAACAAAAACATGTAGTAAAGTACCTGCTTAGGATATGCCAATAGAGGACAGTGTTGCTCGGTCAAAGTATAGATATAGTGTAGTGAATTTTCTGTTATTCCAAATTGTTTTCCAGAACAACTAAACCAGTTTCACAACTCTACCAACAATACCTTAATAAGCCTGTTCCAGCATTCTAGATATAAGATGAAACCTCAAAGCTGTTTGCAAAGACTTCAGGAGTTTCTTGAAGGATGATTTCTAGGTTCTTTTTTTGATCATGGCTTTCAGGTAGTCCAATAATTTTTAAATTATCTCTCCTGGATCTGTTTTCCAGTGAGATATTTCACATTGCCTTTTATTTTCATTTGTTTGGATCTGTTTTATAGTATCGTGATTTCTCATAAAGTCATTAGCTTCCATTTACTCCAATCTAATTTTGAAGGAATTATTCTCTTCAGTGAGTTTGTGAAATTCCCTTTCCATCAGGCAAATTTGGCTTTTTAAGACATTCTTCTCCTCATTGGCTTTTTGGACCTCTTTTGCCATTTGAGTTAGTCTGTTTTTTAAGGTGTTATTTTTGTCAGTATTTTGGGGGTCTCTTTTAGCAGGCTGTTGACTTGCTTTTCATGATTTTCTTGGCATTATTCTCATTTCTCTTCCCAATTTTTCTTCCGCTTCTCTTACTTGATTTTCAGAATCCTTCCTGAGATCCTCCATAGCCTGTGACCAGTTCATATATTTCTAGGAAGCTTTTGATGCAGGAGTTTTGACTTTCTGGTTCCATGTTTTGATCTTTTTTGGCCCCAAAAAAGGATTCTATGGTCTGATTGTGCTTCCTCTGCTTGCTCATCTTGCCATCCAATTACTTGACTTTTGAGGTCTTTGCCACTGTAGAACTCTGCTTTCAGAGTGGAGAGAGCTGTGTCCCAAGTTGCTGGGGTTTTCGCAGATGTTGTCAGAGGTCTGAGGAGGGCGCCCTCTCTACAGCCACCAAAAACTGGAGTTTCTCACCCCAGGACCCCAACCCAAGGCTTCAACCCAGATCCAGGCAGGTCACAGCACGAGCAATTACCCTCTGAATGGTTGCTTGGTTCCTCTATGATCTTCAGGCTAGGAGCTCAGGAGGCAGCCACGTGCCACCACTGCCACCTCTTGCCCCAGGGCAGGGGCTAGCCACGCCCTTCTGTCCCCACCCTGTTCCAACAGAGTTCCACACTGACCTTTTACTTTGAATTTGGCATTTATGGTTTGAGAACTCTGGAAACCACCACAGCTGCTGGTGATGCACTCTCCTGAAGTCTGCTCTGGCCAGTCTGTGCCGTTGGTCAGGGCTGCCCTGGGTCTGGACCCAGGTGGCTCATATGGTACTGCTCTCAGCTCCCAGCTAGGTGCAATAGACCTTTCCTGTCAGCCTGCCAGGCTGCCTTCAGCGGGAGATTTGTTTCTCTCTGTCACTTTATGGGTTCTGTAGCTCTAAAATTTGTTTAGTCATATTTTACCAGTATTGGAGGTGGTTGGTGTGGGCATTCAGCCAAGTTCCTGCTTTTACTCCACCATCTTGGCTCCACCCCCCATAATATTTCTTTCAAAAGTAAACAAACATCCATTAAGCACCTACTATGATGACATTTGGTGCCTTCCTCTTTTCACTTATATCTCCATGTCAAGTCTTGATTTGGGTTTTGTGCCAGCGCTAGTCTCTGCATCCTCCTGTAGTCTTGGATGGGTTGCTTGGGCCCTGTTTGGTCTTTACTGAAATTTCTTGGGTTCTTGGTACTGACATTTTCCTGATATGTCCGCACACAGTGTAAGTTTTAGGTTCTCTCCCCCTTCCCCCACCTCCAATCTTACATAACTCTGCCTTCTATCACCATCCCTAGCCATTTGTATTTAGAAGTGTTGTGGTTTTCATAGATCTCTGCAGTATCTCAGCTTCAAGTGCTTTTGATTTCCTGTATGCCTGAAGCATACCAGTCAGAGAGATTTGGGGTTTCCCATTACTTTCCTATTAGGAAATCTATTCTAGAACTTGGGCTTCTAGTTGTATTTTTGCAAATTTTCAACTAGCTAAAGCCATTTATTATAGTTTCTCTTTGAATTTCTTGGTAATTATTTGACCTAATGCTCCTTTTAGATCTTTGATGGAGTATATGTGTCAGAGTTGTGCTCCTCTGTGACCATTCACATAGCCATCTGAACTGGTAGTGCCAATGAGAGGTTTTTTGTTTTGGGTTTGTTTTTCTTTTTGGAGGTGGGAAGATGGGGCAGTTGGGGTTAAGTGACTTGTCCAAAGTCACACAGCTAGTAAGTGTCAAATGTCTGAGGTCAAATTTAAACTCAGGTCCTCCTGACTCCAGGGCCAGTGCTCTATTCACTATGCTACCTAGCTGCCCCTCAATAAGAGATATTTTTTAAAAGTCATTTGGGGCCTAGCAAAATTTTAAGCACCAAAAATATGAAGGAAGTGAAATAAATTCAAATTTGTATGCAGTAGCCTAGGAGCTCAGAATGGGGGGAAAAAAATTAGAAGAAAGACTTACCCAGAAACGAGCAGAAATTTACCAAACGGAAAGGGATCTCTGGTATAATTAGTGTAATTTAGGAGAAACCTTGATTCCTCTCTTAAAGTCTGAGTAATTAAAACTGGAAAGGACTCACGAAATTTTCTAGCCCACTTCTTATTTTTACAGATGAAGAAAATGGTGTTCTTATTTCTCTTTTAAATGGTAAATGTTGTATACAAGTCATTGTACTATTAAAGATCATCACATGGGGGCGGCCAGGTAGCTCAGCAAGTAAGAGCACCAGCCCCTGTGTCGGGATGACCTGGGGATCAAATATGGGCTCAGATACTTAGCACCACACCTACAAATAACTGGCCATGTAACCTTGAGCTTACTTAACCCCAATTGCTTAAAAAAAAAAAGATCATCATATGATGACATGTTGATAATGTTTCAATAAGTATGTTGATAACATCAGAACATATGGAATGGTAAGTTACTTCACATTATCTTTAAAGTAGGGTATTAATATCATAATTGTAGTAAATTAATAGATTCTGTTAGTCTGTTTCCATGTTATATAGCCATGTGCTTTTGACAGAAGGTACTTTTGTTCTAATTATCTTACCATTTTTCCACATTTAAATTGACTTTCTTGAAAACGTATCTGCTGAGACTTATAAAGATAATGGATACATTAAACACCTGATATAATTTCAATCTGAAAGATATTTTTCTGAAAAGAAATGAGTCATACTTTAAGGCTTCTTCTCTCACCCTACGAAAAATAGAGTTTGATTAGTATTTTATCTTGAAAATTCTATTGGTTAGAATTTAGAGGAAACATTTAGCATCTACCTTTTGTGAACAGTTTTCAATATCCCCAATGCTGCCAAGAAAGTAGAAAATCAAAATCCAGTCTTCTTATGATACTTATACACTTTTAAATTATTTTCCCCTGCTTTTTTGTGCAGTGTTAACTGTAAATAAAAGAAACCAGTGACATCAATATTAACAGATACTCCACTGTTGGAATTCTGAGGAAATGCTTCCTTTACTGCAAAGGAAATTTTTTTCTAATATCACTCTGAAAAACACTTTGGATGCAATCAGATTCACTAATAGCTATAAATTCAATTTTCAAACGACAGAAGACAAAAATATTAATAAACAACTACAAAAATTACATTTGGATAGAACATAGGTAATATCCATTTACCTATGATATTTCAACTTTTATTTTAACCTATTATCATTTTCTCTTTTTGGGAATAATTTTTGTTATTTTGTATCTTTGTGTAGTGAAAGTTCATTCAGGTTTTTGACAGAATTAATTTTAATACTTGCATGTATAGGTCAAGTTAAATTCTGCTCATCTGAATAGTATCTGGTATAGTGTGTTCTTGATGGAACCATAATGACTCTTTGAGACCACTTACTCCTTTTTAAAATGTTTGCTAACTATCCCTTTAATACTCTTTTCTAGAATTTGGCAAAAAAGAGAAGTCAAGATGACTGACTTAAAGTTTGCAGGCTTCATTGTTTTCCCTTTTTTTTTTTAAACCAGAGTACTTGCCCTTCTCTGGTCCTACAGCATTTCTTATCTTCCTTACAGTCTCAAAGATCAGATGAATAGCTCATCAATAATAACTGCCAATCTTGTAAAACGTATTTTTATATTAGTCATGTTGTGAAAGAAAACATAGTACATTGGACTTTTTAAGTGTTCATCCATTTGTACATGTCTGACTCTTTGTGACCCCATGGACCATAGTATGCAAGCCCTTCTATCCTCTGCTGTCTTCCAAAGTCTGTCCAAGCTCATGTTTATTGTTTCTATGATACTATCTTTCCATCTCATCCTCTACCGTCCTCATTTTGCCTTAAGTCTTTGCGAACATCAAGGTCTTTTTCAGCGAGTCCTGTCTTCTCATTATGTGGCCATAGTTTTAAGCTTCAGCTTCAGTATTTGTCCTTTCAGTGATTTGCCATCGAAGGGACTCTCAAAAGTCTTCTGTAGCACCACAGTTTGGAAGAATTGATTCTGTGGTGCTCAATTTTCCTTATAGTCCAACTCTCCCAAGCATACTTTGCTACTGGAAAAACCGACAACTTTTACCATACGAATCTTTTAATAGTTTTACACAAGCTTCATAGCAAAGTACACTTGGATTAAAAAGAAAGAATGAAGGTATTATTGACTTGATAAAAAGTTCAAAACTTGTCATTGTAAAAAAAAATTGGCTGTATAGCTATTGGCTAGCTATATATATATATGACAAGGTTAAAGTTCTAAGTAAAATAAACACTATACTAAGTGGTTACACACTTCCCTAAAAATATTCTCCATTCTACCTCCTTAGGTACCCTTCCAAAAACATTAGTCTTAAAATTTTTAATATACTAACTTCTATGTTCATCCATTTAAAAAAATTGTCATACATGATTTTTATTGATATAGGCAGTCAGATTACCAATGATTAAAAGTTTAGGTTTTTAAAAAACCTCTTTAATTTTTCTTCAATAAGAACTAAAAAGAATGGCTTCTCAGCACTGAAAAATTCTATAGTCTTGACTGTTATAACTTTGTTTTAAATGTGGTAGTGTAACAAACACTAAATATAAATGTTACTGAATGTGTGCATTTGTACTTTTAAAAATCTTTATTTCTTGGTGTTTTTAAAGCTTTGAGGCAGTTGATTTCAAGATAAAATTTAACAAAAGTAATCTAGGGTAAACAGGTTTTACATTCATTCCTATAATTAAGGACAGAAGCAACATCTGTAACATACAGAACCGTAGAATTTCAGTTTTGGAAGGAACCTCATCAGCCATGAAGCTTAACCCATACTCAACAAGTGGTTGGTTATCTAGTCTTCACCTTTAAGGCTTCTGGTGTGAAGAGGAACTCACTACTTTTTAAAGCAACCTATTTCTTTTTTGGATAGCTCTGTTATATTGTCTGCATTTGTCTCTTTGCAACTTACCCCTTTATAGATCTATCCTTTAGAAGCAAAGCAAAGAAGTCTTAACGCTCTTTCAGATGTTGTTCTTCAGGGTGGCCAGGTGGCTCAGATGCTTATTTAGCACCATACCCAGAAATAACTGGCCGTGTAAACTTGAGCAAGTTATTTAACCCCAATTGCTTAAAAAAAAAAATATTGTTCTCCAAAAATATGAAGATACCTATCAAGACTTGATCTACCCTATGACCTTCTCCTGCCTCCACTCTCAGTCTTTTTTTCGTTTCCTAAGCTAAACAGCCCCTTTTCTTCAACCAGTCCTTATATGACCCTTATCTGTCCTCTGGATGCTTTCTAGGGCATACATGTCTTTCTTACTTTGTGGTACTCAGATATGAATACAATACTCCAGCTGTGGTGTTTCCACATGGATAGTGTATATACTATTGTCACCTTTGCTAGAATGTAAGCATCTTGAAATTATTTCATTTTGTGTATCTCTCTTCCTAGCATCTGGCACAGAGCCCCAGCACATGATTAGTACTTAATAAATGTTTATTGATGGACTGACTAGGCCAAAGTACAGTGAGACTCTCACCTCCTTATTCCTTGAGGCCAACTCTCATTAGGGCTCCTCTTTAGTAATTTCAAAATTTGTTGAGGTGTAACCTCTAGGGGCTAGGAACTTTACAGTTTTAAGACTTATTTCCATCAGAAGTTCTGCTTGGGATAATGACACAGAGAAGCTAACCTCCCGCTGAGGACAGCCCGGCAGGCCAGCAAGAATCGGCCAGCGCAGCGCTCTGGGAGCCGAGCCCAGCACCACACCGAGGCTTTAGCTCCAGGGCGGGCCTGACCAGCTGCCTGCCAGAGGGACTCCAGACCAGCAGCAGCTGTGGCCGTTTCCAGATTTATCAATACATAGATGCGAAGGACAAGGTGAGAGGCCAGTGCAGTCTGGACTTTGGGACCAGTAAGTGGGAGTGCGTGGCTTTTACCCCCGGGGCGAGAAACCACTGAGATGCCAGCACAGCCTGCCAGAGCCACTTGGCGGCTTCAGCTCCTGGCCTGCAGAGTGTAGGGGGACCAAGCACCAGTCTGAGGGGTAATCGCTCTTGCTTTAACCTGCTTGGATCTGGATTGCAGTCTAGGGTGGAGGTCCTGGGGTGTGGGTCCAGCTTGCCAGAGCGTGTGGAGACCTCAGAGAGGGCACCCATCTAATACCTCCGGCAGCTGAGAAAACCCCAGCGTTTGGGACGAAAACTCCCCTGCCTGGTCAATAATTGAGTGGCAAAATGAGCAGGCAGAGGAAACAAAGCAGACAGAAGATTCCAACGTTACACTCCTATTTTGGGGATAAGAAGGAGCAAGGCATGGAACAGGAGGAAAACAGTGAAGTCAGTACTCCTGCACCAAAAGCTTCAAAGGAAAATACAAGCTGGTTACAGGCCATAGAAGACCTTAAGAAGCAGATAAGAGAAGTGGAGGAAAAATTGGGAAGAGAAATGAGAACAATGCAAGAAAATTATGAAATGAGACTCAACAGCCTGACTGAAGAAAATAATACCTTAAAAAACAGACTGACTCAAATGGCAAAGGAGGCTCAAAAAGGCAATGAGGAGAAGAATGCCTTAAAAAGTCGAATTTGCCAGATGGAAAAAGAATCTCAAAAGCCCACTGAGGAGAATCATTGCTTCAGAATTAGATTGGAGCAAATGGAAGCTAATGACTTTATGAGAAATCAAGATGCTGTCAAACTGATCCAAACAAATGAAAGAATAGAAGGCAATGTGAAATATCTCATGGGAAAAACCACTGACCTGGAAAATAGATCCAGGAGAGGTAATTTAAAAATTATTGGACTACCTGAAAGCCATGACCAAAGTAAGAACCTAGAAAGCATCCTCCAGGAAGTTCTCAAAGAAAACTGCCCTGATGTTTTAGAACGAGAGGGCAAAATAGAGGTTGAAAGAATCCACCGATCACCTCCTGAAAAAAATCCCAAAAAGAAAACTCCTAGGAATATTATAGCCAGGTTCCGGAATTCCCAGATTAAGGAGAGACTATTACAAGCAGCCAGGAAGAAACAATTTGAATATTGTGGAAACACAATCAGGATAACCCAGGATCTGGCAGCTTCTACACTGAGGGATTGAAGGGCTTGGAATGTGATATTCCGGAGGTCAAGGGAGCTGGGATTAAGACCAAGAATCACCTACCCAGCCAAACTGAGTATCATGTTTCAGGGGAAAATATGGTCATTCAGTGGAATAGAGGACTTTCAAGCATTCTTGCTGAAAAAACCAGAGTTGAATAGAAAATTTGACATTTAGATACAAGAAGCAAGAGAAGCCTGAGAAGGTAAACAGGGAAAAGAAATCATAAGGAACTTATCAAAGTTGAACTATTTTTTTTTTGAAGCACTCGGGGTTGGGTGACTTGCTCGGGGTTGCACAGGCAGTTGTTGTTTCTGGGTGTGGTGCTGAGTGTCTGGGCCTGGATTTGATCTGGGTCGTCCCAGCACTGGAGCCGGTGCTCTTGCTCGCTGAGCCACCTGGCCAAAGTTGAACTATTAACATTCCTACATGGAAAAACAATAATTGTAACTTATGAAACTTTTCTCAGTAGTTGAAGGGATTAGAAATATATATATATATATATAATGTATATATATAATATATATATGTCTTTATATGAGGGTATGCAGGCACATGAATACATATGTGAATGTGTGTATATACTCTTACAGATATACATAGATAGAGGGCACGGGACCAATTTAACAGGAAGGGATGATACTTAAAAGGTGAAATTAAGAGGTGAGAGGAATATAATGAGAGGAGATGGGGAGAGATAGAGTGGGGCAAACTATCTCATACAGAAGAGGCAAGGGGAAATGGTTACAATGGAGGGGAAGAATAGGAAGGCAAAAGGGAATAGGTCAACCTTATTCCTATTGAATCTGGCTTGAGGTGGGAGGGAAATACACACTAAATAGGGGATCTCACCCTCCAGGAGAATAGTGGGGAAGGGGATATGAGGGCGGATGATGGAAGGGAGGGCAGGCTGGGGGGGAGGGAAGTTGGAAGCATCCACTTTTGAAAAGGGACAAGATCAAAGTAGAGAATAGAACAAGTGGGAGGTGGGATAGGAGGGAGGGAAATACAGTCAGTCTTTTACAATACATCTACTACATTATTGTTTTGCATTAGCCGCACATGTACAACCTATACTGAACTACTTGTCTCCCCAGTGGGGATGGGTGGCAGGGGGGGAAGGGAATGAATCTGGATTTGAAAGTTTTAAAATCAAATATTCAAACATATATATGTGTGTGTGTGTGTATAAAAAAATAAAAAAGACAATTAAAAAAAAAGTTCTGCTTGGTTTGAACTCCACAGAACATCATGTCTTTGTACTAGGTACAGTATGACAATGCCACTTCTCACACATCCTCTCCTCCACCCCCGCTCCAGCTTTCCAGCTTCCTCTTATATATTGTCTTCCCCCTTCCGGTTGAATCCCCAGCACTTAGCACAGTGCCTGGCACATAGTCATCATGCTGGATATGCAGTCATATTTTGGGGCCATTAGGCTCAGAAGTGGGACTGGGCTAGGCAAGTAGCAAAAAGAGGTCTGATGGCTAGGGTTTGCCTCTCTGGCTTTGGTAGCATTCTAGTAGAAAATCAGTTAATACCAAAAGACAATATGACACTCAATTGTGCAGTATACTGACTTCATATCAGCCAGCATTGTAATAATAAATAGACCAGATTTTTTTTTTTTAGAAATACCAGTTTTTAGCCCCCAGGGACTAAGGAATTTGTTCAGTAAACCTTTATTAAGCACAACTGTTTGTCAGGAACTGTGGTAAGTCCTGGGGGTACAACCTAAAGGGGGAAATTGATGCCCCCCAAAAAGAAAACTACCCAGTTTCTAGTATATTCAGCTAAGTAATTCCACAAGTCCATGAAACACTCATCACCACTTTTCTTGTTAGCACTTTTTACATATAATCTGCCATGTTAAATTTTGTCTTGTGCTGTTATTTGAGCATATAGATATTTATACATAATTTGATAAGTCATTTTCAAACCACTTGTAGTGTTAGCCTTTCTTATGTGAAACACAAAGGAAAAAATATTGGGATTTGAACTATGGCCCAAAAGAGTGGAAAGATTCCAAAGACTACGATTATCTAGTGCAAATACTACATATTTCAGAATGCCCTATAGAGTGAATATATGTTTATAATGGACCAATTTAGAAATTCTAGGCATTTGGGGCAAATCTTTACTTATACTTTTGAAATTCTAGTTATAAAAATTCAATTTAATTCTTTACTCCCAACAACTTTTCATCAACCACCATGCTTCCAAAACTTACCATGTCTAGAATTACCACCTTAGGGCCCCCAATACCTTGATAGGTAATTACTTCAGTCACCCACTACCTAAACCTGTGTAATTTTTCACCATTTTTGGTACATTTACTATATCACCTCACCCTCTTTATAGTTTTCTAGTTTTGGAACAATAATCAAATTAATTCTAATTGCTAAAACAATAAACAAATTAACTCTGTCCTGGAAAAGTTATGTCAATCTACTTCCCTACAGCTCCACTCTCTATAACTTTCCAAACCAAATATCCCTGCCTAACCCACTACCTCCTGGTTTCCATCTGACCTGACTACTCCTTCTCAGTCTTCTTTGCTGAATCCTCATCTGTAGATGTCCCAGAGGGTTCTGTGCTGGGCCTTCTCTTCTCCCTCTATAGTATTTAATTTGGTGATCTCATCAGTTCCCATGGATTTGATTATCATCTCTATGCTGATGATCCTCAAATCTGCATATCCTACCCTAACTTCCCTGCTATCCTTCAATCTCAGATCTCCAACTGCCTTTCAGACATGCATCCCTTCTTCCTTTTGGTAAAGATACAGAGATAATGAGTGCTACAGAATGAGGCACTGTAACAGTAACTGTGCCAATATATTTTGCCTAAATTTACTTTGTTACAAAAGCAATTTCTATGAGATGGCATAATTACTGAGGGGAAGCATGCTACTAAGCTTGGTAGTTTTTTTCTAAAGAATATGAATTTTTTTTAAGAAGGGTCATCAATGATTATAAAATCACTGAATCCACTTAGCTTTTGCAGTACTCTTTGATCTTCTTATCACAGATAATTAATCACCCCCTCCTTTTTGGATACTTTGTCACCCCTTGATTTTATTGTTCCCAATTGAGTTTCCTCAAGTATAAGACAGTTGAACTAGATGGCCTCTGCCTTCCCTTCCAGCCATGGATCTCTGTTCCTGCGTGGTCTGGTATCAAAATCCATTCTTTCTGAGTTCATATTCTATCTTTTAACTGTTGGCTACTCTTTCTTCTTTGCTAACTCATCATTTTCTAGAATGCATAAGGTTGACTCTCCCTTCCCTTTATTCGTATCTTGGCTTCAACTCTCACTTCCACAAAGAGGCACCATGGACTTAAAGTAAATAGAGAGCTGGGCTTGGAGTTCAAGACCCAGGCTCAGATTTTACACTTAATAGCCTGATCACCATGAACAAATCAGTCTCTCTGAGCCTGTTTGCTCCTCTATAAAATGAGAATGCCAATAGTATCCACAGCACCAAGTTGTTTGAACCTTAAGATGATGCATATAAAGCATTTTGCAAACTTTGAAGTGCTATATAAGTATCTTTTGTTGTTATTATTACTGATACAAGAAAGGTAATTTCCAAATCTTTATCTCCCAGCTGCCTGTAGGACACCCCCAGGCTCCTTAACATCTTGAATTTAGAAATGTTCAAAACTAAGCATATTTCTCCTCTTAAACCTGCACTATTTCTGTTAGTGGCACCACCATTCACCCATTCTCCCATGTTTGAAATGTTGTTGTCTTTTAGTCTTTCTTTTCCATTGCCTTTACCTGATATTCAAGGCTCTGCATGACCAGATGTCCACATTGCAAGCCTTGTCATTCTATTCTATTCTATTCCACATGTCTTATCCTCTAGTCACACTGGACAATTCTCTCTGTTCCCTGAATATACCTTGTGCTTTTCCATATTTGTGCCTTTGGTAACACTGTTTCTTTTTCCTGGAATGTTCTCTTTCCCCAGTTCAGTCTGTTAAATTTCTGTTCATACTTTAAGTTCCTACTCAATTTTACATTTATTTTTCCCTGATCTTGTCTTCTGAATAATACTCTTCCAACCTGTATACCCCACCCAGTTTCACAAAATACTTTGTTTTGTACCTGTATGATAACACATTTAGATCTCTTTATCTGTAATTGTATTTTTATATTTCACAACTTCCCAAATTAGACTGTCATCTTGAGGGAAAGAGGGATGAGACATGACTTTGTTTTATTTAAATTTTGTATTGACTCCAGTAATCAACACAGAGAACTTAATAATTGAATTGATAGCCTGTCCTAAACTTCTCTCCTAGAAGAGAAACCCTTATCTTCCCAACACATGGAATAAATAAGGAAAAACAAAACAAGATTTCAGAGATGCCCCAGTTTCATCATAGTCTTCAAAACAAAAGCTTATGTTGTGATACTGCTTTAAGATGATGCTATAGACAAGTAGAACAATAGCCCTAAATTGATATGATAAAATTTAAGTTAAATTTCAAAAGCAGGCAGCTAAGTAGCACAATGGATAAAATCCTGGGCCTAAAGTTAGGAGACTCCTCTTCCTGAGTTCAAAAATGGCCTCATACATTTACTGTGTGACCCTGGGCAAATCTTTTAACCTGTTTGCCTCAATTTCCCCATCTATCAAATGAGCTCAAAAAGGAAATAGCAAACCACTCTAGTATCTTTGCCAAGGAAACCCCAAACAGGGTCACAGAGAATTCAACAAGACTGAAAAAACATAACTAAAATTTTTAAATAAGCATATGTGGATTGCTAAGCTGCTGCCAGTAATCTTTAAAAGATTGTAGTGGATAGGAAAGAGTAGAGAAGGGCAAACATCCTGATTTTCTTAAAAGAAAATGACATCTGCAGGTCAGTGAGTTTGCATTTTTTTCCTGGAAAAATTCTAGAGCACATTATTAAAAAGGGATACTTTGTGAACATTTTAAAGGGAAATGCTGATTACAAAGAGCTAGTTTGTGTTCATCAAGTCTGATGCCAGACTTTTACATTATTGATATAGTAACATGACAGAGAGATGAGAAAAATGCTATAGATATAGAACACTCTGATTTTAACAAACCATTGAACAGTCTCTAACACTGTCTTTGTGAACAAAACAGAGAATATGTTAAATTATAGCACAATTAGGTACATTTGGGACAGGTTGAAGGACCATTCTGAACCCAAAGTATAGTAACTAACAGGTCAATGTTACCTTGGAGAAGGGTCTCCGGTTAAGTCTTGCAGGAATCTATCCATTGCTTCTTTGACTTTTCAACAGTTTTATTAGTAGTTTGAATGGAAACATAAAAGTCATGCCTGTCAGATCATTTATAGATGAGATGAAATGCTGGGAGCATGAGCCAGCACAGTAGATGACAGTCTGAATCCAAAAAGTCTTGAAAGTTTGAATTGATATGCTAGATTTAATAAGATGAAATTTAATAGAGGATAAGTTTTCTATATGTTCTATATTTGGGCTAAAAAAATCGAGGGGTGGCTAAGTGGTGCAGTGAGTAAGGTGCCAGCCCCAGAGTCAGGAGGACCTAAGTTCGGTTCCAGCCTCAGACACTTAACAACCACACAAAAAAACTAGCCATGTAACCTTGGGCAAGTTACTTAACCCCAGTTGCCCTCCAAAAAGCAAAAAAAAAAAATCTAGGGGTAGATAGTAGTAGGTTTCACTCACTGAAGGTTTCAAGTCCAGTTGACTTGTGTTGTGAGTGGTTTTATAATAACTGAGCAAACAGTTTGAGGGATACACTTTATTAGCAAAGCATGTAGTTACAGAACAAATCGGGTCCAGGAACCCCTCAGTAGGCACAAGAACCCTGAAGAGAGATTTACAAGGGATTTTATAGTAAAGTTATTATTTTTAGTACTTATTATTTTAAGATTTTTGGAACTTTTCAGAATTCAGGAATTCTGATTGGTTGCTTCCATCTGCATCCTGTAAAACAGCTAGTGGTACAATAATAAAAAAAAAAAATTATTTCCCTTGGGGGTGTAGTCAAGATGGCAGAGTAGAAACAGGACTTCCTTGGGCCTCCGGCTCTCACCTCCTCCAATTCATGTAAAAGATGACTCTGAACAAACTTTGGAGCTACAGAACCCACAAAATGACACAGAGAAGCTAACCTCCCCCCAAGGACAGCCCAGCAGGCTGGCAGCAAGTGGCCAACACAGCACTCTGGGAGCTGATCCCAGCCCCCAGCCCTGTGGAAGCAGTTTCCAGAATTATCACCCCATATATGGCAAGGACAAAGTGAGAGGTTAGTGCAGTGTGGACTTTGGGACCTGGGAATTCAGAGTGCGTTGACTTTTGCCCCTGGGGTGAGAAGTGGCTGAGGTGTAGCGGCCCTGCAGCCGCTGTCACATGGCAGCATCAGCTCCTGGCCTGCAGACTGTAGGGGGACCAAGTGACTAGTCTGAGGGGTAATCGTTCTTGCTTTAACCTGCTTGGATCTGGATTGTGGTCTAGGGTGGAGGTCCTAGGGTGTGTGACCAGCTTGCCAGAGCGTGTGGAGGCTTCAAGAGGGCACCCAACTAATACCTTCAGTAGCTGAGAAAACCCCAGTGTTTGGTGCGAAGCTCCCCTGTCTGGTAGCAGAGCCCTACTGTGACAAAAAGCCCAAAAGTCAAGTAATTGAGTGGCAACGTGACTAAACGAGGGAAGCAAAGCAAACAGAGGAATCCAACATTAGACTCCTATTTTGGGGACAAAAAGGATCAAAGCATGGAACAGGAAGAAGACAGTGGAGTCAGAACTCCTGCACCAAAAGCTTCCAAGAGAAATATGAATTGGTTACAGGCCATAGAGGAGCTTAAAAAGGATTTTGAAAACCAAATAAGAGAAGTGGAGGAAAAATTGGGAAGAGAAATGAGAATAATGTAAGAAAATTATGAAATGAGAGTCAACAACCTGACTGAAGAAAATAACACCTTAAAAAATAGACTAACTCAAATGGCAAAAGAGGCTCAAAAAGGCAATGAGGAGAAGAATGCCTTAAAAAGCTGAATTTGCCAGATGGAAAAAGAATCTCAAAAGCTCACTGAGGAGAATCATTCCTTCAGAATTAGATTGGAGCAAATGGAAGCTAGTGACTTTATGAGAAATCAAGATACTGTTAACATATCCAAACAAATGTAAGAATAGAAAGCAATGTGAAATATCTCATTGACAAAACACAGGATCTGGCAGCTTTGACATTGAGGGATCGAAGGGCTTGGAATATGATATTCCAGAGGTCAAAGGAGCTGGGATTAAAACCAAGAATCACCTACCCAGCAAAACTGAGTATCATGTTTCAGGGGAAAATAAGGTCATTCAGTGGAGTAGAGGATTTTCAAGCATTCTTGATGAAAAAAAACAGAGTTGAATAGAAAATTTGACATTCAGATACAAGAAGCAAGAGAAGCGTGAGAAGATAAACAGGAAAAAGAAATCATAAGGAATTTATCAAAGTTGAACTATTTACATTCCTACATGGAAAAACGATAATTGTAACTTATGAAACTTTTCTCAGTATGAGAATAATTGAAGGGAATAGAAGTGTGTGTGTGTATACACATATACACACATACATATATATACCTATAAAGAAGGGTATATGGGTGTATGAATACATATTTGAGTGTGTGTATATCTGTGTACAGGTATACATAGATAGAGGGCACAGGACCAGTTTAATGGGAAGGGATGATACCTATAAGGTGAAACTAAGAGGTGAGAGAGGAATATGAGAGGAGATGGGGAGAGACAGATTGGGATAAACTATCTCTTATAGAAGAGGTAAGGGTAAATGGTTACAATGGAGGGGAAGAACAGGAAGTCAAAAGGGAATGGGTCAACCTTATTCTCATTGAATTTGGCTCAAGGAGGGAATGACATACACACTAAATAGGGTATCTCACCCTACAGGAGAGTGCGGGGGGAAGGGAATGAGAGGGGGGCTAATGGAAGGGAAGCCAGACTCACGGGGAGAGAAGTTGGAAGCATCCACTTTTGAAAAAGGACAGGATCAAAGTAGAGAATAGAACAAGTGGGAGATGGGATAGGAGGGAGGAAAATATAGTTATGTCTTTTACAATATATCTACTATGGAAATGTTTTGCATAGTTACACATGTACAACCTATATTTAATTGCTTATCTTCCCAGTAAGGGTGCGTGACAAGAGTGGAAGGGTATGAATCTGGAATTCAAAATTTTAAAATCAAATGTTTTATATATATACTATTATCAATATTATTTTACATGTAAATGGGAAATAAGATATACCGGCACTGGGGCATAGAGATCCACCATGTCCTACTGGAAAGTTGGGAGGGTGTATGGGAGAAGATATGGGAGAGAGCATATTGGAGGAGGGGATATCCAGTGGGATCACTATTTTGGGGTGGTGGGTAGGGGAAAAATGGGGAGAAAATTTGTAACTCAAAATCTTGCAGAAATGAATGATGTAAACTAGAAGTTAAAAAAGCATTTGATAAAAAATATTTTTGATATATATTTGATAAAAATATATTTCCCTGAAATTATGTTATTTACAGGAAAACAAGACTTAGCTGCAGCAGCTGCATGAAATATGAGAAAAGATGCAGTAGGTTTGGATCTCTCACTTGGAACATAGGATTCATGGAAGAGAGTAGGAAGAGATAAATTGGAAAAAAGTAGGGTGGTACCAAATTGTGGATGAGTTTAAAATTTACTTAAAAGACAGCAGAGAGCTTCTGATGTTTTTGATCAGTGTTTGACTACTTGACATGGGAAGAGCTGGTCTAGCTAAACTTGTGATAGCCTCGTGCAGTTCTCTGCATTGAGACAATTAGTCTAACAGGAATATGAAGGATGAATTGGAGTGGAGATAAGACCTTTTAGAAGACTGCTGCAGTCTTTCGTGTATCTCTTCCTTCCTTCCTTTCCCTACTGGAGTTGTATCTATAGGACTAGAGAGCAGGGGACTGGTATTAAATATGTTGTAGCAATCAAACTGACAATGTGTTAACTAGCTGGATGTGAGAAGAAGCTGGATATGAGAGTCTAAGATAACCCCAAAATTTTGACCTTGTGTAATGGGAATGCAAATTTAGAAGATCTTCCCTGCCCCTAGGCTAAAGTGCACCTGAAGCCTGGGGTGGGAGGCTTGTTTTTCAGTAGATACTTCTTGATTGGCCAGTGAGTCAATAAGGTTGTTACATTCTCTGAGCCAGGAGAAGGCTATATTAGCCCTGATGTGTAGCTTTGTTTGGGGGGCTCACTTTGAGAAGTGTTCTGTGATTTGATCTGTATTCTGAAAAGCTGTTGTCCAGATCCGCCCCCCTCCCCCCTTTGAAAAACCGAGATGTTGACTGGGTATGGATGTAATGGTTGGACAGTTTGGAAATCTGTCTACTTGATCTATTTCGGGGTGCTGACCTTTTCCCCCTGAACAAGGTAAACGATATATGTCTGACTGATTAAAGTAAGCTTGTTAACCCATTTTGAGTTGCTTTCCTTTATCAAAGCAGATCCAAGAACCTGTATGGGCGGCAAACCCTGAGGACGCTTGGGGTGCTTGCTGCTACACCTTGCAAAACCAGATAAATGCTGTTACCACTGGCAACGTGAACTCAATGTAGGAGCAGGTTTAGGGGAAATGAGAATAAGTTCACTTTTAGATATTGAGTTTAAGGTGTGGATAGAATGGCATTAATATCCTATGGGCTGTTGGAGATGTGGACCTGTAAACACAAGAAAGAGGCTGGTGTTAGAGATAAATGTGAAAGTAATCTGACCTAAGAGGTGGTCATTGAAACTGTGGGAGTGAATGAGATCGCTTGGGAAAGGGAAGTATCTGAGTAGAAAAGGTCAAGAAGAAAGGTAGCAAGTAAAAGAAAGAAAAGGAATAGTTACTAGAAATATTAGGACAATATAGAGAAGATGGTATCATTGAAACCAAGAGGGAAATCATAATCTCTTTGGGGATAATGGTACTGTTTTATTTCTTTGAACTTGCACTGTGCCTTCTATACCAAAGCACCTAGTCCTAGTATATAAAATATTTTGTATGTCAAGACACATTCATTCTTCAAACACATTACTTTAAAGCTACTCATGGGATCTAGTGTACACAGTGAGGGGGGAAGGTGTAAAATGTACCCACTTCCCAGCCTCATTCTAGTAGTATCTATTGAAAGGACTCTGAAATTTTGCCTTAAAAAGTGCTATGAATTTTTGTGCTTGTGACGTTATTGTAGTACTGATCTAGGAACAGAGCCAAAGATCTAAAATAAGCTTGACTTGCTAGATTGAAGTCTTTACACAATTTAAATGGGGCCCCTTTGAGAATTCAGGCTAGTTATTGATATTTCTTTTGCCTCACAGAGAAGATCTGCTTTGTTACAGGCTTATCTTTTGTTTATATGTTTATATCTTTGAGACTAGACATTAAAATGCATTTCAGTTAAGTAGAGGGCCTTTTGAAAGTTTAAGTTGTGAAAGTTGTTTCTTTAATAATAAAGTTTGATACACATGTCCAGTTATTTTCCCTAAATCCAACCTACATCACCAAACAAAATTCTGGTTTATAAGAAAATGGCAAAATAAATACAGCTTTTAGGCCCACCAAAATATATTTCTATACTGAAATTATAAAAGCCTGGAGAGCTTTTGTACTTTATTAAAGTGACACATTTATATATGTTTTACTCTTTGTTTCTCTGTGGTGCTAATTGTTAGGGAAATGTTGATCATAAGTAGAATCAAACGTTTGGAGTACATATGAAGAGATTTTTTTCTTTATAAAATCATCAAGCTATCACAGGTCTAAAATAGTTCTTCTTATGTTAGAAAGGCATTGTTTCCATTCTAGAAAACATAAGTAGAATTGAATTGAAATAGAATTGAAACCTATTGATTTCCTTCCCTTCTTTTTTCCTTCTCTTCCCTAAATATATCCTTTATCCAGCTGCCAAAATAATCTTCCTAATGCATAAATTTTACCAAATCACCTCCCCTATTAAAAATCTTTATTGGCTCCTATTTGCTTTCAGAATACAATATAAATTCTTTCATCTTCCATTAAAAGCCTCAGATAGTGCTACCTTTCTAGCTTGATTTCCCGCAGTTTTGCTTTATGCCTTGTACAATCCTGTTACTGATATCATTCACTAAAATTCAACTCCATGCATTCATGTAACTTATTCTGGAAGGCAGTTCTTCCTTAACCTCTTTGTATTGAAATCCTTCCTTGACTTTAAAGCCTAGATCAGGTGCCACCTTCCTTCATGAAATCTTTCTTATATTCACCATCCCCAAGTGAAATTGCTAACGTCTTCGTATTTCTTATAGTACTTTTGTCTGAATCTCTCCTTTATCTATATCATATTCTACCTAATTTTTATCAAGCCTTATTCCCTTTATTAACTTAAAACATTGATAATGGCAAGAACTCCCCCCCCCCCTTCTTGGTATCTCCAGCACCTAACACATTTCCTTGTATATACTAAATGCTGGATAAATGTTTGTTGACTGAATAGAATTAGGAAGTTGCTTGATAAAAACAAAAAAAAAGCCACCACGACCTCTACTTCTTCAATACCTGTATTGAAGGGAAGAAAAAGAGGGTTGAGAGAAAGATACTATCTATTTCTGGTTTAATTTTTTGTATATTGGCTACCTTCTCTCTTTAATCTGCAATTTTAGCAAATAACTTCAAGAAATTTGCCTGTCTAAAGTATTCTGTGGCCTTTTTTGTTTTTGTTATAAAGCAAAGCATAAATGACTTTGAGATAGAATCTATTTTGTGTTTTTATGGCCCTAGCTTGGATTGGAACTGGTTACCTGTAAATGCTATTTTATCCCTTTAATTGTATGTATGTATGTATGTATGTATGTATGTATGTATATCCCAGAATGATCTATGTCTTAACCCATCATTAGTCTTTCAGTCACTTCCCTGAGCCTCCTTCCTCCATAAGATGTCATACTACATCTTATATTTAAGATAGTGGTTATGGCTAAAATTTGAAAACAGGTACTTTTGCATTATATTGTAGCAGAAGAAATAATAAAATTATTTGTCTTCAGTAACAGGTATAATCTGAGCTGAATTAATTTTAAGATTTCTTTCTTATTCTAAAAAGTTTACTTCAAAAATCAACTATATTTCTTATTTACCATTAGGTTATTTAAATTTTAGTGGCAGTTTTTTTTTTTTCATTTTATGACAATGTATGTCTATACATACCATTGTCTTTTATGTCTTGTTAGTGTTTTTTTTACAATATATTTCCTGAATTTAAATGTCAGTGTCTCTGATTCTGATTTTTTTCAAAGCTAATAGAAACATTTCTTTACTACAATCCATTTATACAGCTAGGGCATTGTTTTTGTTTTAAGTACTCTGTTTACAATTCTAAAACATTTTTACTTTTTTTTTCTTTTTGGAGGGGGGAGGGCAGGGCAATTGGGGTTAAGTGACTTGCCCAGGGTCACAGGGCTAGTAAGTGTTAAGTGTCTAAGGCCAGATTTGAACTCAAGTCTTCCTGACTTCAGGGCCCGTGCTCTATTCACTGCACCACGTAGCCGCCCTCAACTCTAAATGAAACATTTTAATTTATTGATGGAACTTTTTCTTTTTTTTTCTTTTTTTTAATGCTTTATTAACTTCTGATTTACATCATTCGTTTCCACCAGATTTTGAGTTACAAATTTTCTCCCCGTTTTTCCCCCACTCATCCCCCCAAAACAGCAGTCCCACAGGATATCCCCACCTCCAATCTGCTCTCTCCCATATTTTCTCCCATACCTGTTTCGACTTTTCCAGTGGATCTCTATGTCTCAGTGCCTGTACATCCCGTTTCTTAATTACATGTAAGATGGTATTAATAATAGTATACACACACACACACACACACACACACACACATATATTTGAATATTTGGCTTTAAAACTTTCAATCCCAGATTCATTCCCTTCCTCCCCTGCCACCCACCCCCACTGGGGAGACAAGCAGTTCAGTATAGGTTGTACATGTGAGCCTAATGCAAAACAATAACATAGTAGATATATTGTAAAAGACTGACTACGTTTCCCTCCCACCCGTTCTATTCTCTACTTTGATCCTGTCCCTTTTCAAAAGTGGGTGCTTCCAACTTCCCATCCCCCCTCTCATCCCCTTCCCCCCCCCATTCTCCTGGAGGGTGAGAGATCCCCTATTTAGTGTGTATTTCCCTCCCTCCTCAAGGCAGATTCAATAGGAATAAGGTTGACCCATTCCCTTCTGCCCTCCTATTCTTCCCCTCCATTGCAACCATTTTCCCCTGCCTCTTCTGTATGAGATAGTTTGCCCCAATCTGTCTCTCCCCATCTCCTCTCATTATACTCCTCACCTCTCAATTTCACCTTTTAAGTATCATCCCTTCCTGTTCAATTGGTCCCATGCCCTCTATCTATGTATACCTATAAACATATATACACACATTCACATATATATTTCTAATCCTTTCAACTACTGAGAAAAGTTTCATAAGTTACAATTATTGTTTTTCCATGTAGGAATGTTAATAGTTCAACTTTGATAAGTTCCTTATGATTTCTTTTCCCTGTTTACCTTCTCATGCTTCTCTTGCTTCTTGTATCTGAATGTCAAATTTTCTATTCAACTCTGGTTTTTTTCAGCAAGAATGCCTGAAAGTCCTGTATTCCACTGAATGACCATATTTTCCCCTGAAACATGATACTCAGTTTTGCTGGGTAGGTGATTCTTGGTCTTAATCCCAGCTCCCTTGACCTCCGGAATATCACATTCCAAGCCCTTCAATCCCTCAGTGTAGAAGCTGCCAGATCCTGGGTTATCCTGATTGTGTTTCCACAATATTCAAATTGTTTCTTCCTGGCTGCTTGTAATAGTCTCTCCTTAATCTGGGAATTCCGGAACCTGGCTATAATATTCCTAGGAGTTTTCTTTTTGGGATTTTTTTCAGGAGGTGATCGGTGGATTCTTTCAACCTCTATTTTGCCCTCTCGTTCTAAAACATCAGGGCAGTTTTCTTTGAGAACTTCCTGGAGGATGCTTTTTAGGTTCTTACTTTGGTCATGGCTTTCAGGTAGCCCAATAATTTTTAAATTATCTCTCCTGGATCTATTTTCCAGGTCAGTGGTTTTTCCCATGAGATATTTCACATTGCCTTCTATTCTTTCATTTGTTTGGATCAGTTTGACAGCATCTTGATTTCTCATAAAGTCATTAGCTTCCATTTGCTCCAATCTAATTCTGAAGCAATGATTCTCCTCAGTGAGCTTTTGAGATTCTTTTTCCATCTGGCAAATTCGACTTTTTAAGGCATTCTTCTCCTCATTGCCTTTTTGAGCCTCCTTTGCCATTTGAGTCAGTCTGTTTTTTAAGGTATTATTTTCTTCAGTCAGGCTGTTGAGTCTCATTTCATAATTTTCTTGCATTGTTCTCATTTCTCTTCCCAATTTTTCCTCCACTTCTCTTATCTGCTTCTTAAGGTCCTCTATGGCCTGTAATCAGCTTGTATTTTCCTTTGAAGCTTTTGGTGCAGGAGTACTGACTTCACTGTTTTCCTCCTGTTCCATGCCTTGCTCCTTCTTATCCCCAAAATAGGAGTGTAACGTTGGAATCTTCTGTCTGCTTTGTTTCCTCTGCCTGCTCATTTTGCCACTCAATTATTTGACTTTTGGGCTTTTTGCCACAGTAGGACTCTGCCACCAGACAGGGGAGTTTTCGTCCCAAACACTGGGGTTTTCTCAGCTGCCGGAGGTATTAGATGGGTGCCCTCTCTGAGGTCTCCACACACTCTGGCAAACTGGACCCACACCCCAGGACCTCCACCCTAGACTGCAATCCAGATCCAAGCAGGTTAAAGCAAGAGCGATTACCCCCTCAGACTGGTGCTTGGTCCCCCTACACTCTGCAGGCCCTGAGCTGAAGCCGCCACGTGGAGCTGGCTGGCTGTACTGGCGTCTCAGAGGTTTCTCGCCCCGGGGGTAAAAGCCACGCACTCCCACTTACTGGTCCCAAAGTCCAGACTTTACTGACCTCTCACTTTGTCCTTTGTGTCTATGTGTTGATAAATCTGGAAAGGGCCACAGCTGCTGCTTATCTGGAGTCCCTCCAGTTGGTGGCTGGTCAGGCCCGCCCTGGGGCTAAAGCCTTGGCGTGGGGCTGGGCTGGGCTCCCAGAGCACTGTGCTGGCCGATTCCTGCCGGCCTGCTGGGCTGTCCTCAGCAGGAGGTTAGCTTCTCTGTGTCATTATGTGGGTTCTGCAGCTCCAAAGTTTGTTTAGAGTCCCCTTTTTACATGGATTGGGGAGGGTGGCGATGGAACTTTTTCTAATGTCTTCTTTGTTGATGTATGTGAAGGTGATTAAAACTGTAATTCTTTCTTTCTTTAGCATCAGACAACAGTCAGCGTTTTCGAGAAACCTGTTTTGCATTTGCATTGACTCCACAACAAGTGCAACAAATCAGTAGTTCCATGTAAGTTGTCTTCCAGTGTAACTTACAATATGGCATTTGAACTTAGTATTGAGTATAAGATGTGATTATAGCATGCTGTATATTGGATGAATTTCAAGTATGCTTAACCTAACCCATGCTGCAGAGACTGTAAAAGCAATTCTTCTGATTGTTCAGAAAAGTTTTACTGAAATAAGTGCCTTTTTAAAATTTTCACCTTCACATACATATACTATAATATTTCTGTTTCTGTCCTGTATTTTCTAGGGATATTTCTGGGACTAAATGTGACTTCACAGTACAGGTCCAGCTAAGGTACGTCTTAATTATGGTATAAAATACTTTGGTACTTTAGAAGATGATACATAAAGTAAAAAAATGTGTAAATGAAGTTTTTTAGGGGTTTATCTGCATGCTAGTAATTATACTGAAAGTGGGGATAAAATGTATAATCAGCAAAATAAACATAGCACAATGAAAAGACTCCATGTGAAATAGTTGATATTTTTTCCTAAACCTGATAGGATGTTTTTCAAAATGTTATAGCTATACCAGTTTTCCAACTTCTTTACCCATACTATTCTGTTTTTGTTGTGATATGCAGTTTATCTTCTTGGTATAAATATTCTTGTCCATATAAACCACCTGGTGCCACATTTTCAGTCCATCAATAACTGTTTATTAAGTCAGTATAGTACATATTTATAATATTGTTCTGGGTTCTCTAAAGAACCAAAAAGGAAAGAATGACATCTCTTTGCCCTTAAGGAGTTTATTTCTCAATCTAATTAAGGGAGACAAAACTAATATGGATCACAATTAGAGATCAGGAAATAGCTCTTATGATCCACTGTTAAGTGTTGTGGATAAATGTACTATTTTTGAAATCACTGAAAGCTAAAATAGTTAGGAAAATTCTTATGAAGGAGATAGAACCTGAACTGAATCTTGGAGGAAATGAGTGGGATTTGGGGAAGCAGAGAAAGAGATGCAGGGCATTACAAACTGGAAAAGTTTCATGGGCCTGGCATGTTTCAGAGGTGAGAATGAATAAGGTGTATGGGGTGTATAATGAATAAAGTGTATGGGGTGGTGACCAGGAAATGAAAGGACTGACTGAGGTTTCTCTTACCCACACCCATGATGAAAATTATCATCTTACTGTGTACTTTCTAGCTAAATAATCTCCACTTAGTTGGAACAGGAATGGGTATATTCTGATTCTATTCTTAGCAAATTATGTTAATGTATTGAACATTCCTAGAACAGTGCCAGATATTAGGTATAGGAAAAATCTTTAATGTTTTTTCTAGGCTTGATCAGTTTAGATATAAACAATTCAAGAGTAAGAGTGGGTTTTGTTGTTGTTTTGTTTTTAAACAAGGCTTATATGCAGCACTATACCCAGAAAACAGATTTTTATTCTTTTAAGTAGCTAATCATTTGACTTTTAACAAACCTATAGCCTTTTTTTGTAGGTCAGTTACTTTATATGTGACTAACACTAACAAAAGATAATCTCAAATACATAAATAATTTTACCAGAAATTAACCCCTTTTTTTCCCTTTGTTATCCATGTAACCATTTTTGTCTACACTCTTCATGTTTTTAAACATTCTGCTTATTTCATTTCCTCATTCTTTCCTGCGACTTGCTATGGTTTTGATTTTTTGTTTTTAGCCTAATTTAATGAGGTTTGAGTTGTGTCTCCTTAGGGAAGAGTCATGTAGATTGTCTTGGCAGTGAAATTACTACATTTTCATCCCTCAAGGGATTTGTTTTCCATATTTTACATTTGTTTAAGTGATGGGTTGTGTATTATGTAATTAGCTAGTTGAACCTAAGTTGAATAGTTTCTAATCTACTTTGTTTTTAGTGTTGAGTTGATTTGATAATATCTAAGTAAATATATAGAGAGGATCATACATTTATTGACCTTTTTTTTTTTAATAAGTTCCATGGCTTGACTTTAGAAGACCTCTCAAGAAGTTGAGTGGAGGGTATTTGTGATAAAAATGGTCAGATGGATTCGATACAAAGTATCGCAGGGCAGGGGAAGAAATAAAAGTAAAGAAAGAAATCTCCTTTAAAAAAAAAAAACTTGTTAGTTCCATAAAGTGCTATAAATACTTGGTAATGATGGAATGACAGGTAAGTTTGTGTTGCAGTTAGAGAGGCAGTAAGTCATAATAGAGTGAAAAGAGTAAACCTCATAATTAATTTCTTAAATTTACATAACAGTAGAATTAGAGTTTATCCATTATGTAGCTATACTTCCTTTTTTTTCCTCAGAGGCTTATGTGCATAGTTTAGAGGCAAAGGGTTTATGAAATGTTTTGTTTCAATTTAAATATGAATGCAATAAAAGTAATGTTATTATATAGCTGCTTAATTATACTTTGTCATATAGAACAGCTTCCACTGCCAGTTTTTTAAATCACTGAGACTACTTTGAGAATCACTGTAAAAACTATTCTTTCAGGTCCCTCATTTTTTTTTCTACCAAGACCTTTATTGGCTTAGGAAACTGGAAACTCAAGAATATTATATTTCTGCCTTCTAAGACTAAAACAGAGTTTTGGGAAGAAAAAACACTGTTGTAAATCATTTCCCAGGAGGCAGCTGAGAAAATGACCCTCACATACAGGATTTGGTTGTTCAGAAGGGTTATTAGAGCTACAGCTTCTATAAATACTTTATACACAGGCCACATACGTATGTATAAAGTATTTCCCTTAAGGAATTGATAGTTTAGGATGATGAGAATTGGTGTAAAGATAACCATATAGCTTCTTAGTAGTGTCACTGAAGCTAATGGGGATAGAATTATTTTAAAAGCTTTTTTCCCCATCAGTGAGAGATGTTGAAAAACCATAGTAAATACTTAATATTTTTAGCCAGATTAATGGGTCATCAGTATACTGTGAAAACTTCTAAGTTACCTATTGAACAGAAATGTTAATAAAGTTAGAATTTTGAAAGATGATTAAATCTGTTCTTGTGTTTTTTAGGTTTTGTTTATCAGAAACCAGTTGTCCACAAGAAGATCATTTCCCACCCAATCTTTGTGTGAAAGTTAATGGGAAACCTTGTAGCCTTCCAGTAAGTCCAGAATTCTTAAATTGTGTTGTCACTTATTTGTCAAAGCATAACCATCATGAATTTAATCAGTGACATGATGTAATTATGAAAATTTTTGACTATCAGTGATTAAAACATTTGTATAGACTACACATAGATAACACATTTAACATAAAGTATTATAAGGCAGGGATTAAAGGAAAACGTTAACTTAAGTGGAATAAGATGTACCCAAGGACTTCTTTTTATAAATGTATGGATATATATTAATGTATTTGTGAGAGAATGAGATTAAAGGAAAGAGAACTGTTTTGTGTAGTTTTAAAAAATTATCTCAGTTCTTCTGAAATTCTGATACTTGGTATCTTCTCATTCTTTAACTCTTTTTTTTTAAAGCAATCGAGGTTAAGTAACTTGCTCAAGGTTACACGGCTAGTTATTTCTGGGTGTGATGGTAAGTATCTGAGTCCAGATTTGATCCCAGGTTATCCTGATTCTGGGGCCGGTGCTCTTACTCACTGAGCCACCTGGCCGCCCCAAGCAATTGGGGTTAAGTAACTTGCTCAAGGTTACATGGCCAGGTGTTTCTGGGTGCTAAGTGTCTGAGCCCGGATTCGATTCCAGGTCATCCCGACTCTGGGGCCGGTGCTCTTACTCACTGTGCTACCTGGCCACCCCTCATTCTTTAACTCTTACTGATTTCTTTGAAATGTAGTCAGTAATACTTTCTTGCAGGGTTAACATACCAAGCCTTTAGTTTTAAAAAAAAAAAAAAGCATAAAATCTGCATATGAAGATGTGAAAAAATTGGTTTAATAGGGGCTTCAAATGCTGTAAATTTTTAAATCTAACTCTAAGAAAATATTTACTTCTCTTGACTTTAATGAAAAAAAAAACATATCGGGGCGGCCAGGTGGCGCAGTGAGTAAGAACGCCAGCCCCAGAGTCAGGAGACCAGGAATAGGTTCTGCCCTCAGATATTTAGCACCCACACAAAATAACTGGCCGTGTAACCTTGAGCAAGTTACTAAACCTCAATTGCTTAAAAAAAATTGTCCATTAGCAGTCAGTTTACAAAATTTTTATTTAAAAAAATAACATTTGAAATTATGGGAAAGAATGAATAGAAATCTTTAAATTTTATTCTTAGGGCTATCTTCCACCTACCAAAAATGGTGTGGAACCAAAGCGACCCAGCCGACCAATTAATATCACCTCACTTGTCCGCTTGTCCACAACTGTACCAAACACCATTGTTGTTTCCTGGACTGCAGAAATTGGAAGAGTAAGTAACTTTTGGTTTTATCAAATTTGCATATAATAAAAAAGGACTAATTGGTATGGCTGAGTTCATCTCTGGGCAATAGGAGCACATGTTTTAAGAGTGTTTTAGAGTTTACAAAGTACTTTCCTAATAACTTTCAAAAGTAGTAGGTAGTACAAGTACAAGCATTATTATCCCTGTTTTTTAAATAAGAAAACTAAGGTTTAGAAGGATAAGTGACCTTCCCAGGCTCACACAGCTAGCAAATGTGAGAGCTGAAGCTACTAACCATCTCTTAATTGCTAAATCCTATGGTCTTTTCTCAATCATTATCTTTCTTGACTTCTCTGAAGCGTATGACACTATTAATCCCCTTTCCCTCCTTGATACTTTCTCCTCCCTGGGATTTTGTGGCACTGTACTCTTTTGACTCTCTTCATACTTTTGTTACAACTCCTCTGTCTCCTTTGGTAGATTATTATCCTTATCATGCCCCTCTAAATGTATGTGGCCATGAAGACTGGCCTGGACCATCTTCTTTCCAAATTCTCACACTTGGATACCTCGTCAGCTCCAATAGGTTGTTATTATTTCTGTGCTGATGATTTCCAGTTATATATATTTAGCCTTAGTCTCATACCTGCACACTCTAGTGCCTTATCATCGCCTGCACATTTTAACGTAGATGTCCTGTAGACAATCCAAACTTAATATGTGCAAAATAGAATTCCTCCTTTCCCCCAAATTCCACCCCTTTTCCAAAGATCTGAGTCATCATCCTTGACTTTTTATCCTCCGTCAATCACTGCTAATGTACATTTAATTCCCAAATCTTATTGACACTTTGCCTGCCAGTCTAATTTTTATCACTACATATATGTCTTCTACCCTAATTCACACTGTCATGACCTGTTACCCTCTTGCAGTAGTCCCCTAATTAGTCTCCCTGTCACAAGCTTTTCTCATCCATACACAACTGCCAAAATAATTTTTGTATAGATCTGACCATGTCACTACCTTGCTCTAGTTACTCCGTCTTTCCTCTGGGTTCAAATATAAACTTCTCTAAAGACAATTGAAAACCTTTTGGAATCCAAATCCTAGCTGCCTTTTTTGTTAGGCTTATTATATGTGATTCTTCTTTTACAGGCTAGCCAAACTGGCCTTCTTGCTCTTCTTCCCACATGATGTTCTCTTTCCTATCACTGCCTCATACAATCCTTTGTTTTCTTCAAAACTTGACTTAAACTCTTACCTCCTACCTGAGGCGTTTTCCTATTCGCTCCAGTTTCTAATACAGCTTGCTCTTGAAATTGCTTTATATTAACTTTGTACATATTTTCTACATGTTTACATATATATACTGTTTCCTTACTAGAATTTTATCCCTAGTACCATGCCTGACACATAGTAGATACTTAATAAAAACTTGGTTAATTACTTCATTAGTTAATCAATTGATTGATTACTACCTTGCCTGAGATCAGTCAACAAAAGTCTGTTAAAGAGCTGCTCTGTGCAGGATACTGGAAATATAAATACAAAGAACTATCTGGCTGGGTAGGCAATAAGTACATAAGAATATGCAGCATCCCTCTACAATCAAAAGCAAATACCATATGTTACTAGAAGCTTTCCCAATAAATACAAAAATAAAGCAAGGATGACTATTCTCCCCACAATTATTTTATATAGTTCTGGAAATGCTAGCAATAGTAAAGAAATTACAGTCAAAAAGGGTAGATAAAGAGGAGAGAGAGTTGTCCCTATTCACTGATGACATGAAAGTCAGAGAATCAGCAGAGATAGTAATTGAGACAATAATTTCAGCAAAAATTGCAAGTTATAAAATAAACTCAAAAATCAACAGCATTTTTATAACAGTACCCAATAATAAAATCTTAAGAAATGATAATAAAAAGGGAAATAATCCATTCCAAAAACCATGAAATACCTCAAATATTTGTGGCTCTGTTTGCCAAAGCACACAAAATACTTGTATAAATTAAATTTAAAAGTATTACTTAAAGAAATAAAGAACAATTTAAATACCTGGAAGAATATTCAGTGCTTGTGGCTCATTTGTGTCATTATAATAAAAATAATAACGAAGTTAATTTATAGTTTTAAAACTTTACCAATCAAATTATGAAGGGAATACTTTACAGAATTCAACAAAATAACGCAAAAGATTCATTTGGAAAAATAAAAAATTTAGAATATCAAGAGAAATGATGAAAAGAATTAATGACAAAGAGGAAATAGCACTTCTAATTCTCATACTGAATAATAAAGCACCATTCATCAGACCATCTTGTATTGGTTAACGAAGGAGAAAGATCAGTGGAACAGAGAGAGAATCAGAAAGAGTGGAATTCAGTAACCTAGTGTTCAATAAACCAAAAAGCATACAATACTTAGGAGTACCATTTCAGTGAAACACACACACACACACACACACACACACACACACACAGAGTCTGGCAGAAATTAGACTTAAACCAACACTTTATAGTGTGTGTGTGTGTGTCCATCTTGTGTGTGTGTGTATGTGTATATATATATTCATCTAATGGATATGTGACTTTAATGCCAAAGATCATACCATAAAAAACAAAATTAGAAAACAAACATTAATTTTTTCGGTTTCAAACTATAGTCATTGACAATGCAAGAAATATGATACTCATTATACATATGAAGTTATACAAAACATTTTCACATTAATCATGTTTAAAAAACAAAACAAGAAAAATGAAGTAAAAAAATATGTTTCAGTCTGCCCTCAGAATTTGTCAGTTCTGTCTCTGGAGGTGGATAAAATTTTTCATCATGAGTGTTTTGAAATTGTTGTGGATCATTGTATTGGTCAGAGTAGCTAAGTCTTTCACAGTTGATTATTACACTATTGCTGTTACTGTGTATGGGTCTGCTCACTTCACTTTGTATCAGCTCATATAAGTCTTAAGGAGATGAATTTTTTTCTTTTTTTTTTTTGGTCTTTATTAATGTGTTTACTTTTAGTTTACAAGATTCATTACCACAATACCTTGAGTTTCAAATTTTCTCTCCGTCCTTCCCCCCCCAGCCCCCATATAATCAAGTATAGTATCTGCAAATACTTTCACGTTAGGCATTAGTCAGGTTATAAAGAAGGATTGTATCAGATGGAATGAAGAATGGGAAAGAGGAAACAAAACCGAAAAAGAAAAAGGGCAGGTAGTTTGCTTCAATCTGGGTGCAAACTCAGTTCTTTCTTTGGATGTAAACATCTCTCTCCATCATAAGTCTTTTGGGGTTGATTTATGATTCTGGATTGCTGAGAAGAGTCCAGTTTATCAAAGTTGGTCGTCACACAGTTGTGTCTGTAATTGTGTACAAATTCCTCCTGGCTCTACTCTTCTCACTCAGCATCAGTTCATATAAGCCTCTCCAGGTAAATATGAAGTCCATCTGCTCCTCATTTCTTATTGCACAATAGTATTCCATAGCATGATATACCACAATTTGTTCAGCCATTCCCCAATTGATGGGCACCCCCTTAATTTCCAATTCTTTGCTACCACAAAAAGAGCTGCTATAAATATTTGTGTACATATAGGTCTTTTTCCCACTTCTATGATCTCTTTGGGATACAATCCTAGAAGTGGTATTGCTGGGTCAAAGGGTATGAAATTATTTATAGCCCTTTGGGCATAATTCCAGATTGCTTTCCAGAATGGTTGGATCAATTCACATCTCCACCAGCAAAGCATGAGTGTTCCAATTTGTCCACATCCTCTCCAGCATTTGTCATTTTCCTGTTTTGTCATTTTAGCCAATCTCACTGGTGAGATGTGGTACCCCAGAGTTGTTTTGATTTGCATTTCTCTAATCAGTAGTGATTTAGAGCATTTTTTCATATGCTTATAAATATTTAAGGAGATGAATTCTTAACCAAACAAGGTAGAGACAAAAAATAAAGTAGATAACTTTGATTATATGAAACCAAAAAGTTTCTTACAAACAAAATAATGTACTAAGGATAAGAAGAAAAATGGTAGAATGGGACAAGAATCTTTGTATCACATTTTTCTAATATGGATCTGGTCTCTAAGATATATATATATGAACCATAGATATAAACAGTTCTCAAAAGAAGAAATACAAAGTATTAACAGCCATATGGGTGGAGCCAAGATGGTAGAGTAAAGGCAAGGACTCGTTTGAGTTCTCCCCAAGCCCCTTCAAATACCTGTAAAAGATGACTAAACAAATTCTAGAGCAGTAGAAACCACCAAAAGACAGAATGAAACAAATTTCCAGCACAAGACAACCTGGATGATCTATGGGAAAGGTCTGTTGCACCAGGATGGGAGAGGAGCACAGGCCAGCAAATGCTGGCACATACGAGGCACCAGCAAAGCCAGAGCAGGCCTTAGGGGTCTGCATCATTGGCAGCTGAGGCAGTTTCCAGATTTCTCAATCCACAAGCACCAAAGGCAACTTAGAAGGTCAGTGGGAAAGGTCTGTAGGACCTGGGTGAGAGAAGTACAGCAGTGATGGCAACAGCAGTGGCTTCTTCCAGAGTTCTCAGCCCACAGACGGTAAGGGGATCAAACAACTGATCAAAAGGAGATTACAGGGGTCTCTTTGCTGTCAGTGAGGCAGGACTTGATTGTTTTGCCCATACTTGGATCTGGGTTGCAGTCCTGGGGCAAGGAGGAGCACTGGCATGGCAGAGCTTGTGGCAGTAGTAGAGAGGGAACCCTCTTCATGGTTCCAGGACAGAAAAGAGTGGTTGTGGTCACTCACTGACCAGAGCACAGGCCAAGAGAGGGGTAAACAACTCTCCTTGGATCATACTACCTTAGAAAAACTGAAAACTTATAGGTCCCTAAAAGTATCTCTGAAAACACCTTCACAGACCCCTGGAGCATGGAACAGTACACCCTCCACCCTGGAAGCAGAGCCCTACCTTAACAAAGAGTTAAAAAGTTAAATAATTGACTAGGAAAATGAGCAAACAGCAGGGGAAAAACTCAGATTATAGAATCTTACTTTGGTGACAAGGAAGAGCAAAACATACACTCAGAAAAAGACAACAGAGTCAAAGTTCCTACATCCAAAGCCTCCAAGAAAAATATGAGTTGATCTCAGGCCATGGAAGAGCTCAAAAAGGATTTTGAAAATCAAGTAAGAGAGGTAGAGGAAAAATTGGGAAGAGAAATGAGAGTGATGCAAAAAAATCAAGAAAAATGAATCAATAGCCTGCTAAAGGAGACCCCAGAAAATACTGAAGAAGATAATACCTTAAAAAATAGACTAACCTAAATGGCAAAAGAGAGCCAAAAGGCCAGTGAGAAGAAGAATGCCTTAAAAAGCAGAATTGTCCAAATGGGAAAGGAGATCCAAAAGCTCACTGAAGAAAATAATTCCTTCAAAATTAGAATGGAGCAAATGGAAATTAATGATTCTATGAGAAATCAAGAAATTATAAAACAAAACCAAAAGAATGAAAAAATAGAAGACAGTGAAATATCTCATTGGAAAAACAACTGACCTGGAAAATAGATCCAAGAGAGATTATTTAAAAATTTTTGGACTACCTGAAAGCTGTGATAAAAAAAAAAGCATAGATATCATCTTTCAAGAAATTATCAAGGAAAACTGCCCTGATATTCTGTTTTTTAAGATGTTATTTTCTTGAGCATTTTGTGAACATATAACTGTTCACTTGTTTTTTGTTATTTTCTTGCATCACTCTTATGTCTCCCAATTTTTCCTCTCCTTCTCTTACTTGATTTTCAAAATCCTTTTTGAACTCTTCCATGACCTGTGACCAATTCATATTTTTCTTGGACACTTTGAATGTAGGAGCTTTGACTGTTGTCTTCTTCTGGTTGTATGTTTGGTCTTCCTTGTCACCAAAGTAAGATTCTGTAGTCTGATTTTTTTTTACTCTGCTATTTTCCCAGCCAATTACTTGAGTTTTTAGCTCTTTATTAAGGTAGAACTCTGCTTCCAGGGTGGAGGGCAAACTGTCCTAAGCTTTAGGGGTTTTGTGAAGCTGTTTTCAGAGATACTTTTAGGGACCTGTAAGTTTTCAGTTCTTCCAGGGTGACATGATCTAAGGAGAGGTGTTTACCCATCTCCTGGTCTGTGCTCTGGTCTGTGAGTGATCACAAGCACTCTTTTCTGCCTTGGAACTGTGAGGAGGATTTTCCACCACAGTCACAAGCTCTACCACGCTAGTGTTCCTCCCTGCCCAAGGACTGCAATCCATATCCAAGCACAGGTAAAGCAAAAGAATCCTACCTCAGCGCCAGCAAAGAGATCCTCTGATCAGCAACTTGATCCCCCACTGTGGGCCAAGAGCTCAGGAAGTAGCCACTGCAATCAACCTTAGCCTGGGACCAAGCCATACTCCTCTCTCCCCCAGGTCCCACAGACCTTTCCCACTGACCGCCCAAGTTGTCTTTGGTGTTTATGGGTTGAGAAGTCCAGAAACTGCCACAGCTGCCAGTGGTTCAGTCCCGTGAGACCTGGGCTGGCTTGGTCCACATTGGACTGACATCTTCTCTCAGACTACTGCAACAAACCTTTCCTGTCAACCTTCCAGATTGTCCTGGGCTGGAAATTTGTTTCACTCTTGTCATTTTGTGGGTTCTGCTGCTCTAGAATTTGTTTAGAGTCATTTTTTACAGGTATTTGGAAGCGTTTGGGGGAAAGGTCAAGCAAGTCCCTGCTTTTACTCTGCCATCTTGGCTCTGCCCTGATATTCTAGAACCAGAGGGTAAAATAGAAATTGAAAGAATCTACCAATCACCTCATGAAAGAGATCCCAAAAGGAAAACTCTTAGGAATATTATAGCTAATGTCCAGAGTTCCCAGGTTTAGGAGAAAATATTGCAAGTAGCTAGAAAGAAGCAATTAAAATATTGTGGAAACACAAACAATCATACAAGATTTAACAACTTCTACATTAAGGAATTAGAGGGCTTGGAATATGATATTCCAGGGGTCAAAGGAGCTAGGAGTAATCAATGAAGGGGGTAAATTAATTTTCAGTGACAGAGGAATTTAATGCATTCTTGAGAAGCCAGAGCTAAATAGAAAAATAGATTTTCAAATACAACATTCAAGAGAAGCACGAAAAGGTAAACAGGAAAGAGAAATCATAAGGGACTCATTAAAGTTGAACTGTTTACATTCCTGCATGGAAAGATGATATCTGTTAACTCATGAGACCTGTCTCATTTTTAGGATGGAGGGAATATATATATAGACAGAAGGTGAGAGAGGAATGTACTGGGAGATGGAGAAAGGGAGAGGTAGAATGGGGGTAAGTTACCATCTCACATAAAAGAGATAAGAAAAAGCTTTTCCAGTGGAAGCAGAGAGGTGAGAGGGAACAAGTGAACCTTACTGTCATTGGATTTGGCTTAAGGAGGCAATAACATACATACTCAATTGGTTATGGAAATCTATTTTACCTTACAGAAAAGTAGAGGAGGAAAGGGACAAGAGGCCGGGGGTGATAAAAAGAAGGGCACATTGGGGGAGGGGGTAATCAGAGGCAAACACTTTTGAGGAGGGATAGGGTCAAAGGAGAGAATAGAATAAATGGGGGTAGGGACATGATAGGATTGAGGGAAATATAGTCTTTCACAATATGACTATTATGGAAGTGTTTTGTATGATTGCACATGTATAGCCTATATCGAAGTGCTTGCCCTCTCAATGAGGGTGTGTGGGGAGGGAGGAAGTGAGCTAATTTGGAACTCATTTTTTTTTTAAGTTTTCAAGTTTTTAAAAACGAATGTTAAAAATTGTTTTTACATGCAACTAAGAAATAAGATAAACAGGCAATGGGGTATAGAAATCTAACTTACCCTATAGGAAAATAGAAGGGGCAAGGGTGGTAGAAGTGGGGCATATTGGGGGAAGGGGTACTCAGAATGCATGCCACCATGAGGTGGGGGGAGGGGAGAGATGGGGAGAAAATTTGGAACTCAAAATCTTTTGAAAGTGAATGTTGAAAACTAAAATAAATAAGTTGGGGGGGGCATATGAGGGGAGGGGAACAACCATATGAAAAAAAACAACATATTCCAAATCACTAATAACACATAAAATGCAAATCAAAACAACTTTGAGGTTTCACTTCTCACCTTGCAGATTGACAAAGGGATTATGGAAAGAAGGATACAATAGTTCATTGTTGTTGGAACTATTAATTAATGTAGTCATTTTGGAAAACAGTTTGGAATTATGCAGATAAAATGTCTAAATTATCTATATGCTCTTTAACCCAGAGATTCCACTACTAGGTTTATTTCCCAAAGAAACTGTTGATTTAAAAAAAAAATGGTTCCTGTAAACACCAAAATAGTTTTGCAAAAGCAAAGAATTAAAAAACAAAGTGGATGCCTATCAATTAAAGAATGTCTAAACAAATGGTTTTGTATGAATGTAATGGAATATTACTGTGCTACAAAAAAATGACAAATCTGATAAATATTAAGAAGCATGGAAATATTTACATGAATTGATCATATACCTGTAACTCTCTCGCCTTTCTAATCACACTGATGATCTCCCTGGCTTCCTTAAAGTCTCAACTAAAATCCCACCTTCTACAGAATATCTTCAAACCCTCCTAATTTCAGACCCTTCCCTCTCTTAAATCATTTACTGTTTTGCTTTTATAACTGGTGCATACGCAGTTGTTGGCGTGTTGTCTCTCTCCATTAGATTATAAACTCTTTTAGGACAGAGGTTACCTTTTTTGCTTCTTTTTGTATCCCCAGTGCTTATTAGCACAGTGCCTGGACCATAATAGGGCCTTAATAAAAGTTTATTGATTAATTGATAGTAGTCAAGAAAACAATATACACAGAATTACAAAAAACTAGCATAGTTCCATAGAAAAAATATCAGAAGACACCTCCATCCCATTTTCATAGCAACAAGAGGTCTACAAGTATGGCACACTGTACCTATTTTCAGACTTTTTTTTGATATGATCAGTTTTTCTGATTTTTTTCTTTTTTTTTTTAAATATTATTTGTTATATGGGATGACTCACTGGAATGGCAAGGACAAAGGTACTATATGGAAAATATTTTGATTATTAAAAAATCATTAAAAATATTTTTAAAAGCTATAAATATATGCAGGAAAAAAGCATAAAGAGAAGAAATGCAAAGGTAGTAGAAATTGATGGAACCAGGAAAGGCTTCATATAGAGGAGATTTTATGAGGTAAAGGTGAAGAGGGTGTTCATTTTAGACTTGAAGCAAATGCAAAAACGTGAAAATGAGAAATGGAAATTATGAGAAAACTATTTTGACTAGATTATAGAGTCAGTTGTCAGAGAATAGTGAGAATGATCATGACAAAAGAAGTAGTCTTAAAGCTATAGATAAATATCCTTCACCCCATTCTCAACTTCCAGTACCAAAAAAACATTTCTTTTTGGTTTGAGTCCACCATCATGCATAACCTCTTAGTGAGACTTGGAGATTCTACTAATAAAACAGAATTATAGAATTTCAGAGATGGAAGGAACCTTAATCGTTGTCTAGTCTAACCCATACGTTAAATAGTCAACAAGCCTTGACTTAAGAATCTTTAATAAGGGGTAGCTCATTACTTCCTAAAATAGCCCATTCTACCTCAAGAGAGCTCTATTTTCATTACCTCAAGCCTAATATGTGAATTCCTTCATCTGATCCTCATGGCATACACTTGAGGTCCTTCACCATCCTGGTTGCCCTTCTGAATGCTGTTCAGCTTATCAACGTCTTTCATAAAATACAGCTCCTTAAAACTGAGATACAGTATTCCAGCTATGATCTAACCAGTGAGGAGTACAACAGAACCATTGCTTCCATATTTCTGAATGTTGTTTCTCTAATTGTAGCCCAGTTGTTTTTTTTCATTGCCATGTCACACTATTAACCCATGGTAAGTACTTTATAAGAAAAAACATATCTTTTTCCTCTTTTGGTAGTTGCCTAATGGTTAGGCCAATATTTATATAATTTGTGGAACTTTATAAACCCTATTGAAAAATATTCAACAATAAATTTTTTTCTTGAACTGAAATTTTGATTTATATTATTTCCGGCTTCTAAACTAGTTAACTTGCTTTTAGGACTAAATTAAATTTTAACTTGGAGTTTTAAATATCTAGATCCTTATATATTTCATTGAACAGGTAGACACCAGTAAAGTTAGTCTTCCAATTAAGATATATAAATTTCATGTTCATAGTGTTTTGAATTATTTGGGTTTTAGCATTGCCTTCATGTAACTATTTTATAATAGCTTCCTTATGGAGAGGTTTAGGATGGTTTGAATTACTTTTTTTTTTTCATTAAACTAAGAAGAAAGCTATTGATCTTGAGTATGGGGAATATTATTTTTTATTGGCTTTTGGCTATTCTAGAGAGTCTCATCATCCTTAGATTGTGATTTTTATGTGAATTTTTATTTTTGTGGCTTTAGTCTTATGAGAACACAAGAGATGTCAGTATTTTCTGTGTCCTTTACCTTATTTCTATGGAAGCCAGAAAATCTGTTTCCAATTTGGTTTTTACTTTGAAATTTTCCCTTGGCTAACTGAAATTATAAAGTAGTCACTTAAAAATTCATCAGTTGTTTTACAAAGAGTTCCTAGTCACTTATTGAAGCACATAGTATCAAAATAGATGTATCGAAAAACATATTGTCATTTCATGGACCAAATAAATAGTTCATTTTTTCCTTTATAATCTTGATACCGTGTGCGCTGCTTTAAATATCAGATGTAATCCTGAGGAGTTATAAATCAAATTTATTTTAAATGAAACCATATTTTATATGTACTAGAGGAACTTTAATTGTGAATTCTTTAGAGAAACTAAGATACTTTTGGTAATGAGTCAGCACTCCCTAATTTATCCGTTTTATTATTTTGAAATTTTGTACATTTGATCATTTTTATGGGACACACTGATTGGACTTAAAAGGAATCTATTGATAAAACCCAGTGCCTTCATTTTATAGATGAAGAAATTAAAGTTCAGAGTGGTAAAGTGATTTTTTTTTTATATGGACATACATTTTGTTTTGATAAAATACACAAACACCTCCCTCCCCCCAAGGTTCATTTCCCACAACACTAGTTGAACAAAACTGTCTGAAGAGTAATTGTAATTGTTAATACATGTGGAATAGTTTGCTGCTTTTTAACTGAAGGATTTGTTCCCTAAGTTTTATAGCTTGGTACCAACATTGGCTATTATGTATGACTTTTAAGTGTGTTACCATTTGATGTTTTTTTCCTTTTTTCATTTTCATTAATACTTCTATATTTGGGGAGGGGGCTCTGCTTTTTTTTCCTTTGTATGACACATATCTTCCCATGTTTCTCTGAATTCTTTATATTGTTTTTCATGAGACACTACAATATTCCATTCCATTCATATATCATAATCTAATTGTTCTCCATTTATTGAGTACATATAACTTATTTCCAGTTTTTTGTTTTGTTTTATTTTGTTTTTGCTATTATAAATAGTGCTACCATTAATATTTTTGCACACATGGGTTTTTCATTGCTATCAAAATCCTCCCTGGGTATAAAACTAGTCTTGGAGTAGCTGGGTCAAAGGGCATGAAGAATTAGTCCCTTTTATTCTGTAATTCTAAATTGCATCACCATCTCTCCTTCCAGGCACCCCAGTTTAAAAGCTTTGAATTTTCTTATACTCTTCCTTATGTATCCAATCAGTTCTATTCAGCAAATATTTTAAAAGTGTCTACTGCTGTATGTTGTCAAGACTTATCAGTTCCAACTTTAACAAATAATTGTTTAATTGAACTTTTTCTCAGTGTGAATATGCACTTTCAGATATGGAAAGGAGAATAAAATATTAATTTACATTTATGTTCTAAGTTTCACAACATAATGAGGTAGATAATTTAAGTATTATGGCCTTGTTGCAGGTGAGGCTACTGAACTCAGAGAAGGTAAATGATTTGCCCAAGATAACATAGTTAGAAAGTGTTGGAGCTTTGAAGTCAAAGATTATTATTTCATGGAAGGTAGTTTATTTGGGGTAAGAATATCTTCATTAATCATCAGTTGGCATCAAAATGTCCCTTGTTCATATGGCAGTATGCTAAGTTCTTTGGAAAGATTTTTATTTCTTGCTAATTTTTATTTGTTTTTACATCACCACATTCGTTTCACTATTATCACTTTTCTCACCCACCCAGGGAACCTTCGGTTTGTATCAAATATTTTTTTTTAAGTTCATAACCAATCAAAACATTAATTTGATGACACATACAATGTTCTTTTACCCATCCAGTAAAAGAATGGGGTGCATTTTCTCTTCTCTAGAGCCAATTTTGGTCATTATTACAGAGATATTTTTAAATTTCTAATAATGAAGAACAGGATTTGTGAACATAAAGAGCATGTTCCAAAAATCAACATAAATAAATATGGTATTCTAAATATATTAAGTCATTAGTATTGGGTATATTTAATTGGTAATCAAGGATCAATAACATGATTTTTCCTCATAATAAAGGTAATGTCACAGTTTTGGGGTTTTTTGGGGGGGTAGGTGAACTAAACCCTGTTAATGGGAAAATAAAAACTAGGTTCATATTATGACTACAAATGACATTTTATTAATATCTGTCATTTGTTTCCCCCTTCACTGTAGTTATGTGTCATAACTAGATAAAGCATTCCTTTTTTCTGAATGTGTTATTGTGGTTTCTATTTCATCTGCTTTTAAAGATTTATGTAAAGATTGCCTTGAGCAAGTTCCAACCTGTAGATTCAAGCTGTCCATAAATAATTTTATAGTGTTAATTAGCATTTCTTTATCTTTTATCTTAAAGCATTAAAAAACACAGCTAAGATAAATGGCAAAAGAAGCTTTTGTAATTGTATATTAGATTTTGTGTGTATGTATTTATGTGTGTTCATGTGCCCAAACTGGAAGAAATTTTAAGGAAACTTTCCTTCTGATTCATAAATTGTGAAATCTGGTCATTGGAATTAATATACTTGAATATTTTGGCTTGTTGTGTACATGATGTATGTATAGTTATTTTTTCATATAAATATAGATTTCCTATTTCTTTCCTTTTTTTTTTTTCTTTTTTTTTTTTTTTTTGGAGGAAGGAAGGTAGGGCAATTGGGATTAAGTGATTTGCCCAAGGTCACATGGCTAGTTTTTTGTGTGTGTGTTAAGTGTCAGAGTTCAAATTTGAACTCAGGTACTCCTGACTCCAGGGCCAGTGCTCTATTCACTGTGCCACCTAGCCACCCCTAGATTTCCTATTTCTTAACTAAAAGAAAATTATCCTTCAAAAGAATATACTTTAACTTTTGAGAGGCAACTTTTTATAGTAGAAAAAAAGCATTATATTTGGAGTTAGAGGTACTTGGGTTCAAATGTAAGTTCTGCCACTTGCTAGCAGCCCATGTGACATTTTTCCTTTCACTTAAGTTGTCTGGGCTTCATTTTCCTTATGTGTAGAATGATGGGGTTGGGTTAGACCATCACTGGGGTTCTTCCAGAGTCAGATCTGTGATCAATCTATTAACAGAAAGATCATTTTCAAAATTGTGCATGTACTTTTCAAGAAAGATCTTAAGATGATTTTTAGACCTTGGACAAATCTCTTAACCCCTCTGTATCTTTACCTACTATTACATACATTATAATAATTTCAGCACTATTATAGGAATTTTTTGATGTGCAAATACATATGAGTACTTTGGAAACTGTTGAGTTTTCTTACCTTCGGGGGGGGGGCTTTTTTTTGGAGGGGGGAGGTAGGGCAGTTGGGGTTAAGTGACTTGCCCAAGGTCACATGGCTAGTTTTTTGTGTTAAGTGTCTGAGGCCAGATTTGAACTCAGGTCCTTCTGACTCCAGGGCCAGTGCTCTATTCACTGCGCCACCTTGCCACCCCTCTTCCCTTTCTTGATGTTTACTTTTGTCAAGAATACAAAAAATTCAGGTCAAAATAATTTCTTCTTACTCCTCAAAGTGCCAGCTCCTCTTCAGGCTTTCTTTAGCATCTAGTACCACATTGAAAATTTTGTCTCTCCCTCTTCAGAAAGCTGTACTTTCTTACTAGTACCCTAGCCTCTTTTTTTTTACATTTAACTAACTTAACTTTTTCCAGTCTGGCTAAGCTTGTTAGTTTACTATTTTCTTTGTTCCTTTTTTCTATATCCATCTCTGCATTCCGTGTGCTAGTATTGGATATGCCCACATTTCATCTACCAAACTAAGCATCCTTTCCTATTTCATATTACTTCTTAAATTTTCCTTTGCTTGAAGAGCTTTCCATTTGTAATTAATTTGTAATTCTTCCTAAGAGCATAGAGAACTGGTTGAAAGCTGAAAAGGTAGGTTTGAGGGAAGATAAACCAGTCTCTAATTTTGTACCATCTTTTTTAGCTGTATCTGTTACCTAAGAAAAATCTGTATATTATAGTTCTCTTCTCATCTGACCTGATTTCATTTGAAATTAGCAGGGAACCATTTCATAGACATATTTTCAACTAATTAGCTTTAATTTTTAAAGAAAACATGCATAGAACAGATAGCCAGGCAGAGAATTTGACTGGTAACTTGTATTTTAAAATATGCATTTATGAAAAACATATTATGGAAGCGTTTATTTTTAGAGATAATTTCTCTGATTACTGCATATTTTGTGTTTTTCAGAACTATTCTATGGCAGTATATCTTGTAAAACAGTTGTCCTCTACGGTTCTCCTTCAGAGGTTACGAGCAAAGGGAATAAGGAACCCGGATCATTCTAGAGCTTTAAGTATGTATTATGCAGTCTCTTTCATGAAGATGAAATATTTTAAACATGAGTGTTAGAGTGGTATCATAGTCTTAACTAAAGGAATCTATGTTTGACATTATTAGATTGTTTTCCTTCAGTTCTCAAAAGATTTATTATTTTAACAGTGTCAGTGCTCATTCAACAGAGACTGTTGTCCCTCCTTAGCAGGTGGTTGCATAAGTTACTATGGCCAGCCTTCTGGTGATAAACCTCCTTGAAAAGAGCTAATTTGGTACTTAGATAGCCGTATGTTACCAGGTTTACACTTGAAATCTTTTCACTTTGGTATAGGATCTCCTGGAACTTGCTAGCATAGCTTTCAAGAACTTTAGGTTATCTCCATACCATGAAGAGGAATTAGAGTACAACTTTACTGGAGCATCTCTCTATTGAGTACCTAAAACAAAGTGCCCAAGAAGTTTTTTTCTTATTTCAGTTGTTTACTTAAGTTAAAATGGACATCAAATTACGTAGTTAGCCCATGAACACTAAAAAAGATGTTATTGCCAAAATGTACCATAAAATAGGTATTTTAAGACTACTAGGAAGGAGAGACAGTGGCATAATGGACAGAGCATTAGCCTCTGAGGCAGGAAGTTTAGGGTACAAGACCTGCCTTTGACACAAACTGACTTTGTGACTCCCTCCAAGCAAGTCAGTCAATCTCTTGGTGCTCTAGGCAGCCATCTTTCTTAAGACTTTAAGTTGTGAAGGGCCAGTTTGCATTTGTTGGGAAATTTCTCACTGATAGTTCCCTATACCAGTGAAATTACAGTTCTCATCCACAAATAAGTAAATACTAGGAAGGAAAAAGGAAACTTGAGGCTCTTTTGGGTTGAAGGGATATTCTAGAGGAAAGCATGTAGTTAGGGTAAGCAATAATGCAGGCAGTAAAAGAGAATATATATTAGCAACTAGGGTTAAATATGTCACTGTGTTAAAACCTGTGATTTCATTGAAATTATTAAAATAATTGTAGAAATGTAGTGTTGAGGAAGTCTAAAAATGAGAAGCATCTCTTTCAAAATGAGAAGAGCAAAACAGAATTAACAGATAAGAGAAGCAAAGAAGTGTGATATTTATATCTAAATTGTCTTTACAAAAGACCTTGAAAACAGAGGTTCTTAACCTGTGTTTGTGTCGCAGATCCATTTGGCAATATGATGAAGCCAGCCTATGGACCCCTACTCAGAATAATGTTTTTAGAAACTTAAAACAATAATGGATTATAAAGAAAATAAATAATAATAGTGGATTACAAAGAAAACCAATTATATTAAAATATGAAAAGGTTCAAGTTAATAGACCATAACTTTGAGCGAAGCACTCTTTAAGGTGAAATAATGGGTCCAAGGATTGACTAACAGCAGTTAGACTAGATGGCTTCTTAGGGTTTTTCCAACTTTGAAGATTTGATCATGAATTCTCCTTTATCCAAAGAGTAGCAAATAAAATTGTTATTCATCTAGGGGATATAGGAAATTTCTTACAGATTTAGGTAACAGTAATTTTGATAGGGTAGGTTGTTTTATTGAGTTAGGCAAAAGAAAAAACATATTAATTCCTGAAGACCAAAAACTATGTCTAGTGAAAAAGGAGCCTTTTTATATTTTTGATGCAGTAAAACAGTTGATCTGAAAAATACTGTGAAAACTAGGATAATTTCTCAGCCAATATATGTAGATACTACCTTTGGAAGGTGGAACCTAAATTTCAAAGTTAAATGAAATTTTTTAAATACATATTGTCTTGTGCATGTGGTTTGAAAAAAAATTAAAATAAAATTTGAAAACAAAAAAACAACTTCACAACCTTGACTAGATTGCCCCCTTATTCATAAAATTTCTGTGACTTCTCATAGCCTACAAATATAAATAAACTCCTTAGCTTAGCATTCAAGGCATTCCCCAGTCCTCCTCCAACCTACTTTCCCAGCCCTATTTCATACTGTCTTTATGCATTCTGTGGTCAAGCCAGACTAGACTGCTAGCTATTTCTTGCTATTGTCCTGCCCTCCCTGCTAGATATACTTATAAAGGCTAACTCCTTCCCCCACACATCCCTTCGTAAAATGGATTTCTACCATTTTATTTTCCCATTGGAATCATTCTCTTTTCTTAGGTGTCAGTTTTAGGGGGCTCCATGAAACCCTTCCTACTTTCTTCTCTCCTTTCCCCCAAATAGAAGTGATTCCTCCCTACCCAAATCTTCTATAGTTTCCTTTTTAATTTTCATTATGTTCTTAACATACTCTAATTTATATTATAGTTGTGTGTGTGCCTTATTCCAAACAAACATAAATAAGTACAAAACATGTTTCACCTTTGTATCCATAGATTCACAGTAGGTGCTTAATAAATGTTTTTCAAATTGCACTATAAATGTATCAGGAACATTTAAGTGCTCACAAGTATGAAGAACTTATTGGAAAAAAAAACCTTCAAGGAAGTTTCTTGCTTTAACTTGATATGTTGAATTTGAGGTGGTAGTAATGATGCCTATAAATTGAGCTGTTAGGTCACTTTAGCTTCAATGTTTAAAGGTGCTGCCAGTTAAGGGGCTAGCAGCAATCATTGATGGTATGCTAAGTCTCTCTGTAGTTTCACTATTATAAAGAGCAGGTAGAATAGAATAAGGCAATGATGGTAGAGTGTGGTAATGCACATTGCAAACTTTACAGAGCACTATATGAATATCAGTTGTTGGTCGTTATTTGGAGGAAGGTGGTAGAATTTGGGGGACAAAGATATAAATGGTGATTACCCACAGGTTACCCCATTAAGAACTCACTTTGACTTCTACTGGCAAAAAGATTGTGGAGAAGAGTTAATAAGCTAGTGGTCATTTAATAGGAAGAATTAAGGCAACAGGGCAGGCTTTCCCTCTACCTCCTTATAGAATATATGTTTAAATATAATCTTAAAGGGGACAGAGCCAAGATGGCAGAGTAAAAGCAAGAACTTGCTTGAGCTCATTCCCTCATCATCTCCAATACCTGTTAAAAATTACTCTAACCAAATTTTAGAGCTACAGAACCCATAAAATGACGGAGTGAAATACATCTTCAGCTGAAGTCAGCTTGGCAAACTGAAAGGAAGGATTTGTCACACCAGACTGCGAAGAGAGTGCAGTCCCATGTGGGCCGCGCTGGCACAGAACAGTGGCACAGACCTCAGGGAACTGAATCACTGGCGGCTGTGGTGGTTTTCAGACTTCTCAACCCACAAATGCCAAAGAGAAAGTAAAAGGTCAGTGGGGAAACCCTGTTTGACCTGGTTTAAAGAGGAGCGTGATCTGGCCCCTGTTCCCAGGGCAGCAGAGGTAGCACCAGCTGCGATGGCGGCAGCAGCAGTGACTACTTCCGGAGCTCCAGGCCCACAGATGGTGGGAGGACAAAGCAGCTGATCAGAGGGCAAATTGCAGGAATCTCTTTGCTGGTGCTGAGGGAGGATTCTCTTGCTTTGCCCTGCATGGATCTGGGTCGCAGTCTTAGGTGTCAGTCCAGGGGTGAGGAGGAGCACTGGTGTGGCAGAGCTTTTGGTGGCTGTGGAAAGGGAATCCTCCTTACCGTTCTGAGGCAGGTGCCTAGAAGTAGCTCTGACACCAGCTGTGCAAAACCCCAGAAATTTGGGACACAGCACTTTCTACTCTGAAAGTAGAGCTCTGCCTTGCAAAGAGGTCAGAAATCAAGTAGTTGACTGGGAAAATGAGCAAACAGAGGAAGAGAAATCAGACTATAGAATCTTTCTTTGGTGACAAAGAAGATCAAAACATAGAACCAGAATAAGACAAAAAAGTCAAAACTCCTGTATCAAAAGCCTTCAAGAAAAAATATTAATTGGTCACAGTCCATGGAGGAACTCAGGAAGGATTCTGAAAATCAAGTAAGAGAAGTAGAGGAAAAATTGGGAAGAGAAATGAGAGTGATGTAAGAAAATCATGAAAAACAAGTCAAGAGCTTGGTAAAGGATACCCAAAGAAATACTGAAGAAAATAACCCCTTAAAAAATAGGCTAAAAATGGCAAAAGAGGTCCAAAGTCAATAAAGAGAAGAATGCCTTAAAAAGTAGAATTGGCCAAATGGAAAAGGAAGTCCAAAAGCTCACCGAAGAAAATATTTCCTTCAAAATTAGAATGTAACTAATAGAAGCTAACAACTTTATGAGAATTCAAAATATTATAAAACAGATCCAAAAGAATGAAAAAATAGAAGACAGTGTAAAATATGTCATTGGAAAAATAACTGACCTGGAAAATAGATACAGGAGAGATAATTTAAAAATTATTGGACTACCTGAAAGCCATGATCAAAGAAAGAACCTAGAAATCATCCTCAAAGAAATTCTCAAGGAAAACTGCCCTGATGTTTTAGAATCAGAGGGCAAAATTGAGGTTGAAAGAATCCACTGGTCACCTCCTGAAAAAGATCCCCAAAAAGAAAATTGCTAGGAAATTCCCAGATCAAGGAGAGAATATTACAAGCAGCCAGGAAGAAACAATTTGAATATTGTGGAAACAAAATCAGGGTAACACAGGATCTGGCAGCTTCTATACTGAGGGATTGAAGGGCTTGGCATATGATATCCAGAGGTCAAAGGACCTGGGATTAAAACCAAGAATCACCAACCCAGCAAAACTGAGTATCATGTTTCAGGGGAAAATATAGTCATTCAGTGGAATAGAGGACTTTCAAGTATTCTTGATGAAAAAACCAGAGTGGAATAGAAAATTTGACATTCAAATACAAGAAGCAAGAGAAACATGAGAAGGTAAACAGGGAAAAGAAATCATAAGGAACTTATCACAGTTGAACTATTTAACATTCCTACATGTAAAAACGATAATTGTAATTGATGAAACTGTTCTCAGTATGAAAATATTTGAATGGAATAGAAATATATATGTCTATATAGGAGGGTATATTGGCATATGAATACATATGTGAATATGTGTATATATGTTTACAGGTATACATAGATAGAGGGCATAGGACCAATTTAATAGGAAGGGATGATACTTAAAAGGTGAAATTAAGAGGTGAGAGAGGAATATAATGAGAGGAAATGGGGAGAGATAGAATGGGGTAAACTATCTGATATAGAAGAGGCATGGGAAAATGGTTACAATGGAGGGGAAGAACAAGAAGGCAAAAAGGCAAAACCTTATTCTCATTGAATTTGGCTCAGGGAGGGAATGACATATACACTAAATAGGGTATCTCTCCCTATAGGAGAGTAGGGGGAAGGGGATTAGAGGGGGAATGATGGAAGGGAGGGCAGGCTTGGGGGAGGGAAGTTGGAAGCACCCACTTTTGAAAAGGGACAGGATCAAAGTAGAGAATAGAACAAGTAGGAGGGAGGGAAATATAGTCAGTCTTTCACAATATATCTACTATGGTAATGTTTTGCATAACTACACATGTACATACAACCTATACTAAACTGCTTATCTTCCTAGTAAGGGTGGATGACAGGGGAGGAAGGGAATGAATCTGGAATTCAAAGGTTTTTTTTGTTTTGTTTTTAATTCAATTTTTAATTTATTAATTTGTTTGTTTCCTTTTAGTTTATAGGATTCAGTTCCACAATTCCTTGAATTTCACATTTTGTCCCCCTCCTTCCCCTCCCCCCCATGACATCTTATAATCAAGTATAGGATCTGTAAATACTTTCACATTAAACAATGGTCAGGTTATAAGGATGGATTGTACTAGCTGGAATGAAAAGTGGTAAAGAGGACATAAAATTAAATAAGAGAACGAAAAAGATCAGGTATTTTGCTTCCACCTGGATATAAATTTAGTTCTTTCTAGTTCTTTCTCTGGATGCACGTTTTTCTCTCCATCATGCGTCTTTTGGGATTGACTTATATCCCTGCATTGTTGAGAAGAGTCCAGTCTATCAAAGTTGGTCATCACACATACGTTGTGTCTGTAATTGTGTACAAATTTCTCCTGGTTCTACTCTTCTCACTCAGCATCAGTTCTTTTAAGCCTCTCCAGGTAAATATGAAGACCATCTGCTCCCCGTTTCTTATAGCGCAATAATATGGAATTCAAAGTTTTAAAATCAAATGTTTATATATATATATATATATACTATTATTAATAGTATTTTACATGTAATTGGGAAATAAGATATACAGGCACTGGGGCATAGAGATCCACTATGCCCTACTGGAAAAGGGAAAGGGGGTATGGGAGAGAGCAATTTGGAGGAGGCGATATCCTGTGGGACCTCTATTTTGGGGTGGTGGGTAGGGGAAAAATGGAGAGAAAATTTGTAACTTAAAATCTGGCAGAAATGAATGATGTAAACCAGAAGTTAATAAAGCATTTGGAAAGAAAGAAAGAGAGAGAGAGAGAGAAAGAAAGAAAGAAAGAAAGAAAGAAAGAAAGAAAGAAAGAAAGAAAGAAAGAAAGAAAGAAAGAAAGAAAGAAAGACAGAAAGACAGAAAGACAGAAAGAAAGACAGACAGAAAGAAAGACAGACAGAAAGAAAGACAGACAGAAAGAAAGAAAGACAGACAGAAAGAAAGAAAGACAGACAGAAAGAAAGAAAGACAGACAGAAAGACAGAAAGACAGAAAGACAGAAAGACAGAAAGAAAGACAGAAAGACAGAAAGAAAGACAGACAGAAAGAAAGACAGACAGACAGACAGACAGACAGACAGACAGAAAGACAGACAGACAGACAGAAAGAAAGAAAGACAGACAGAAAGAAAGACAGACAGACAGAAAGACAGAAAGAAAGAAAGACAGAAAGAAAGAAAGACAGAAAGAAAGAAAGACAGAAAGAAAGACAGAAAGAAAGAAAGAAAGAAAGAAAGAAAGAAAGAAAGAAAGAAAGAAAGAAAGAAAGAAAGAAAGGAAAGAAAGAAAGAAAGAAAGAAAGAAAGAAAGAAACCCCAAAAAGAAAACTCCTAGGAATATTATAACCAAATTCCAGAGTTCCGAGCTCAAGGAGAAAATAATACAAGCAGTCAAGAAAAAACAATTCAAGTATTGTGGAAACACAATTAGGACAACGGAAGATCTAGCAGCTTCTACATTAAGGGATCAAAGGACTTAGAATATGATATTCCAGAGATCAAAGGAGCAAGGATTAAAACCAAGAATCACCCTCCCAGCAAAACTGAGTATAATGTTTCAGGGGAAAATATGGTCATTTAGTGAAATAGAGGGCTTTCAAGCATTCTTGATGAAAAGACCATAACTAAACAGAAAATTTGATTATCAAATACAAGAATTAAGAGAATCATGGAAAGGTAAAGAGGAAAGAGAAATTGTAAGGAACTTATTAAAGTTCTGCTGTTTGCATTCCTACATGGAAAGATATTTGTAACTCATGAGACTTTTCTCAGTATTAGAATGGTTGAAGGGAGTGCATGCGCTTGTTTGTGTGTGTGTGTGTGTGTGTGTACACGTGTACGTACATAGAGGACACAAAGTGAGTTGAATATGAAGGGATGACACCTAAAAATAAATTAAGTGGTGAGAGAGTAATATATTGGGAGAAGGACAAAGGGAGAAATAGAATAGGGTAGATTATCTCACATAAAAGAGGCAAGAGAAAGCTGTTACAGTGGAGGGAAAGAGCAGGGAGGTGAAAGGGAATGAGTCAACCTTACTCTCATTGGATTTGGCTTAAGGAGAGAATAACATACGCATTCAGTTGGGTATCTTAACCTACAGGAAAATAGGGGGGAAAGGGATAAGAGTGGGGGATTGATCTATTGAAGAGAGGGCAGATTGGGGGAGGGGGTAGTCAGAAGCAAACACTTTTGAAAAGCGCCAGGATCAAAGGAGAAAATAGAATAAATGAGGGGTGGGATAGGATGGAGGAAAATACAGTTAGTCTTTCACAGTATGACTACTATGAAAATATTTTGCATAACTACACTTGTATAACCTATATTGAATTGCTTGTCTTCTCAGTGGGGGTGGGTGAGGAGGGAAGAAGGGAGACAATTTGGAACTCAAAGTTTTATTTATTTATTTGCTTTTTGGAGGACAATTGGGGTTAAGTGACTTGCCCAATGGCAACTACACAATGATCTCTGGGGTCCCTTCCAGATATAAGTTTTTGAGAAACTAAGATAAAGAAAGGGAATGGGATTTTTTTTCAAAAATAAGGGATGAAAAAAAGAGAATCTTGGTACATATAACAGCTGTGGTTATCTGGATTAATATTACAACAAATGAGAAATTTACTGTAAGTAAAATCCCACTAAAATGGTTTTAAAATAAAATGGTTATGTGATAAGATCATAAAATAATTTCCCATTTGTCTTAGAAATTGTAATAGAGATGGAGAGGAAATCTGGATATAGGCTTCCATTCATCCCAGGTTTAGAGAAAGCAATCTCAAAAGGTTCAGAGAAATTAGGATCCTGGGAGCTAAAATTCAACAGGGAAACTCAGTACAGGAGAAATAGAAAACTCAAGAATGGAGTTTTGAAAAGCCAGAAAGAAGACAGTTCTGATAAAGAAGGGTGCTCTAAAGATGCACAAGCAAGTTATTGTGCAGCTTAGCCCTTTTGAAAAGATAGAAGAAGCAAGGACAGAGAATGGTGGTGGGGGAAAGTGAATAGAAAGGCATGCCTATTAAAAAAAAATTTTAAAAATTTTAAAACTCATAGCTGAGACTAGCAAAGAAAAGTGAGCATAACCAAAAAGGGGTTTGGAGTTTTTTTTTGTTATGTTGAGGAAAGGTAGAGGAGCCTGCCAACAAGTAGAATTATTCTTTGGTATGGTTAGGTTAGAAATAACTGATATGAGGGGCGGCCAGGTGGCTCAGCGAGTAAGAGCACCAGCTCCAGTGTCGGGATGACCTGGATCAAATCCGGGCTCAGATACTCAACACCACACCCAGAAATAACTGGCCGTGTAATCTTGAGTAAGTTACTTAACCCCGATTGCTTTAAAAAAAAAAAAAAAGAAAAGAAAAGAAATAACTGATATGAAAGAGAGAGAGAGAGAGAAAGCAGAGCTACATAGCTCTTCATTTTGCTTATTTTCTCTGCAAAGGAGAATGATCTTTGAACTAGAGAAGGGCATATGTCCCACCTTTCTCAAAAGGAAAGAGAGTGGAATCTCTCAATCATGAGTTTGACTTCAATTCAGTGACTTGGGGAGAAGTATAGATGGCAGGCTTATCCAACTTGTAAATGATACAAAGATAAGATGAATAGCTAGGTGAGAATTAGAATCCAAAAGATAAAATTTTGTAGATATAAATATAACATTTATGCTTGGAATAAAAAAATTCATAGGTATAACATGGGAGAGATATGACTGGGTGGGTAGCAGTTAGTCTGAAAAAGGCCTTGCTATTTTAGTTGACTATTAGCTCAGTAAGAGCAAAAAGTATACTATGTCAGTATAAAAGCTACATTAAGAGAAGTGTAATGTTCAAGACTAGGGAGGTGATAATCTTTGCCTTGTTCATGTCTAACCTAGAGTATTCAATTTGGGGTGCCTGAAGAAGGCAACCTGGATAGTCAGAAAAGGTCTTTGGATTTAACAGTTAAGACATATGATCTTTTAGAGAGTTGTTTCAGAGTGATGGTGTCAGAAACCATAATTCATGACTGAGAAGTGAATGGATACTACATGGAGGCAATAAATATAGACAACTTTTTCTAAAACCTCCACATTTAAGGAAGAACATTGTTGACAGGATGGATAATATCTAGAGGAAGACAGTAGTATGGTAAAGGTTCTTGAGATTTTGCCATATGGGAGTCACTTGAGGGAACTAGAGATGTTTGCGTAAAATGATAAGTAGTCTTCAAGTTATTTTTAAGAGCTATAAATAGAAGAAGGACTAAGACAAATTCTGCATGAAGACAAGACTATAGTTGTGGATGTAAGCTGCAGCTCAGTATAAGGAACAGAACTATTCAAAGGTAGATGCTTCGAGCAAAAGTTGGATGAACACTTACCCAGTATATTTTATAGGAAGGACTTTTGTTTAGGTATAGTTTGGACTAGATAGCCTCTGAGAGCTTTTCTGAAGTAGAAATGCTGGGGAAAATATCAAACCCTCACCATAACAGTTTATATGCTTTGAGCAATATTCATTACAACCAAGAAAATTGTGTACTCCCTTGGAAGCTACTGTATTAGAATTTGGCCTCTGTCATTGCTGTTTATTTTTTCTACCTTGGATTTTAATGCCTTTTTGCCAAAGAACATGAAATCCCTTTATATGGCTTATTTCATTTATGTTCAGAACTTCCTTGCAATTAAAGTTATAATTATTTTAGTGCCCTTGGGTTTTTATTTTAAATTAAAAATGTCAATTAAAACTTAGAAATATTTGAATGTAAAATAGTTGCATTTTATTTTAAAATTTTAGTTCTATCCTAAGCCAAAAGCTTACACATATTAAATTCCTATTGTGATATATAAAATTCAAATTTACATTATAAAACTTATTAACTAATATGACAGTATTCTTCTAAAATCTGTCCTTTCCTATTCTCCTACCTGTCTGGTCCTTCTCAGTCTTCTTTCATGGATTTTTATATCATGTCTAGTCACTGTGGTTATACTTTAAGGCCAGGGATAGGGAATCTGCCTCCAGGCCTTCAAGTGCAGCCCTTTGACTAGATTCACGCTTCAGAAAACAAATCCCATTAATAAAAGAATTAGAGTCTAAAGCTCTAACAGCTAGACCCTCTTCTTTTTTCTCTCTGTACTCTTTTACTTGAAGATTTCATTAGCTCCCAAGGGTTTAGCTACTTTTCTGAAGGTGATTCCGTAGTCTTTGCTTACACAGCATAAGGCTCACAGGCCATATATCATGCAAGCCTGCCCTACTCTATGCAATGTTTCCAAAAATCTTAATGTGATTTTAATGTAGTAAAGCTTTATGTAGGTGAATGGAGCCAAGATGGTGGAGTAAGGACAGGGACTCACTCAAAGCTCTCCCAAACCTTTCTCCAAACAACTTCAGAGTAACACCTCAAAACAAATGTTGCAGTGGCAGAACCAGCAGAAGGATGGGTGGAACAATTTTCTAGCCCAAGGCAACTTAAAAGGCTGTCAGGAAAGGTCTCTAACTGGAGGGAGAGTGGAATGCAGTCCACTGCAGACCATACCCCAGCAAGCCAGTAGCAGGTCAATTAAATGGGCAGTGGTGGGGGGTGGGGTAGGGTGAGGGGTAGAGGTCAGACAACGGTCAGAAGGAGGTTACTGAGAGAACCCTTTGCTGGCACTGGGTACAGGCTTGTTGCATTGCTCAACTCTGTTCTGGGTTGCAGTCCTAGGGTGAGGAGGAACTCTAACACACTAGATCTTTCAGCTGCAGGGGTACAGGGGCCCTAGTCACCGTTCCAGGACAGAGGAGTGCTTGTAGTCACTCACAGACCAGAGCACAGGCCAGGGGAGTAGTGACCACACCTTTCCTTAAATCATAGCACCTTGGAAGAACTAAAAACTTACCACCTCCCCTTCTTCCCTCCCCCTTGTGAACTAGCTCTGAAAAAAGCAGCACAAAGACCTGAAGCTTGGAATAGTGCCTCCTTCCACCCTGGGGTCAGAACCCAACTTTAACATAAAGTTAAAAGTCAAGAAATAGGCTGGAAATATGATGAGCAGGGGGGGAAAAAAACCTGACTATAGAAGGTTACTGTGGTGACAGAGAAGATCAAAACACAAACTCAGAAAGGAATTTTTGGAAGAACTCAAAAAAGGTTTTAAAAATCATATGAGAGAGAGAGAAAATTGGGAAAAGAAATTAGTGATGCAAGAAAATCATGACAAAAGAGTCAATGGCTGGGTAAAGAAGGCACAAACAAAATTGAAGAAAATAACTTAAAAAAAAATAGAATGGACCAAAGGGTAAAAAGAGACATAAAAATTCACTGAAAATAAAAACCCTTTAAAAAGCAAAATTGACCAAATGGAAAAAAATGTACAAAAAATTCACTGAAGAAAAGAACTCCTTAAAAAGCAGAATTCGCCAAATGGAAAAGGTGATACAAAAGCTTACTGAAGAAAATCATTCTTTAGAAATTAGAATTAACAGGTAGAACAGTGAGTAAGAGCACCGGCTCCAGTGTCAGGATGACCTTGAGATCGAATCCCGGGCTCAGACACTTAGCACCCACCCAGAAACACCTGGCCATGTAACCATGAGCAAGTTACTTAACTCCAATTGCTTAGGGGTGGCCAGGTGGCTCAGCGAGTAAGAGCACTGGCTCCAGTGTTGGGATGACCTGGAGATCGAATCCCGGGCTCAGACACTCAGCACCACACCCAGAAATAATTGGCCATGTAACCTTGAGCAAGTTACTTAACCCCGATTGCTTAAAAAAAAAAAAAGAAATTAGAATTAGAATAGTGGAAGTGAATGACTCCATGAGACATCAAGAAACAACAAAACAAAATACAAAAAAAGGGAAAAAATAGGAAAAAAGGTTAAATAATTCATTGGAAAAACAGCTCACCTGAAAAATAGATCAAGGAGAGATAGCTTAAGAATTGTTTGACTGCCTGAAAGCCATAATCCCCCCCAAAAAAAAGCATAGTTATTATCTTTCAAAGCATTATCAAGGAACACTTCCTTGATAGCCAAGAACCAGAGGGTAGAATAGAAATCAAAAGAATCTACCCATTACCTCCTAAAAGAGATCCTCAAGGAATATTGTAGCCAAATTCCAGAGCTTCCAAGTCAAGGAGAAAATTTTTCAAGCAGCCAGAAAGAAACAGTTCAAATATTGTGGAACCCACAATTAAGATAACTCAAAATGTAGCAACTTCTATATAAAAGAATAGAAGGGCTTGGAATATACAATTCAGAGGGCAAAGAAGCTAGGACTACAACCAAGAATCATCTGTCCAGCAAGAGTGAGTATAACCTTTCAGGGGAAAAATGAACATTTAATGAAATAGAGAACTTTTGAGCATTCTTGATAAAAAGATTAGAGAAAAGAATAGAAAATTTGACTTTCAAATACAAGACTGAAGAACATAAAAAGGTAAACAGGAAAGAGAAATCATAAGGGATTCAGTAAGGCTAAACTGTTACATTCCTACATGGGAAGATGATACTTGTAACTCCTAAGAACTTTCTCATTATTAGGTCAGATAAAAGAAGTATGCATAGAGAACATGGGTGTGAGTTGTCTATGATGGAATGATATCTTTAAAAAATAAGATTTAGGGGTGGCGAGGTGGCGCAGTGAGTAAAGTGCTGGCCCCGGAGTCAGGAGGTCCTGAGTTCAGTTCCAGTCTCAGACACTTAACATCCACACAAAAAAACTAGCTGTGTAACCTTGGGCAAGTTACTTAACCCCAATTGCCCTCCAAAAGGCAAAAAATAAAATAAGATTTAGTGGTGGGAAAGAGGGATGGCTATGATGGGATGGTATCTAAAAAAAAATTCAGGAGTGAGAAAGAGGTATACCTTAGGAGAAGAGATAAAGGAGAGGTAGAATGGGGTGTAAATGATCTCACATAAAAGAGGCATGAAAGAGCTTTTACAGTAGAGAAGTTGGGAGGGGTAGAGGTAATATTTGAACCTTATTCTCAATGGAATTGATTCAAAGAGAGAATAATGTATACACTCAGTTAGGTATAGAAATCTGTCTTACTCTACTGGGAAGTAGGAGGGGTGAGATTGATAGAAGGGAGGGTGGATTGAGGGAGATGACGTTCAGAGGCAAAACACTTGAGGGAGGGATAGGGTGAAAGGGGAGAGAAAAGAATAAATGGGGAATATAGCATGGAAGGATATATTTGATAATTATTACTGTGGAAAAAATTTTACAGCAAATTTCTCTGATAAAGGCCTCATTCTCAACCATAGAGAGAACTGAGTCATTTATAAAAATACAAGTCCTTACCCAATTGACAAATGGTCAAAGATATGAACATGTAATTTTCAGATGAAGAAATCAAAGCTATCTATAATAATATGAAAAAAAAAACTCTAAATCATTGATTAGAGAAAGGCAAATTAACACACCTCTGAGGTACAAACTCATGCCCATCAGATTAGGTAATATGACAAGGGGAAATGACAGAGGTTGGAGGAAATATGGGAAAAGTGAGGCACTAATACACTGTTGGTTGTAAACTAAGTCATTCTGGAAAGCAATTTGAAACTGTTCAAAGGCTATAAAATCATACATTTCCCTTTGAGCAATACCGCTGCTCAGTCTGTATCCCAGGGAGGTTTAAAAAAAAAGGAAAAGGACCTATATGTACAAAGATATTTAGAGCAGCTCTTTTTTTTATGGAATAGAATTGAAAATTGAGGGGATGCCTATCAATTGGGGAATGACTGAACAAGTTGTGATATATGATTGTGGTGGAATACTATTGTGCTATAAGAAATGACAAGCACAATGGTTTAAGAAAAGCCTGGAAAGACTTAGATGAATTGACGCAAAGTCAATCAAGCAGAACCAAAGAGAATATATTCTTGTACAGAATAACAGCAACATTGTACGATGATCAATGGTGAATTGACTTAGCTACTCCCAATAATACAATGATCCAAGATAATTCTGAAGGACTCATGATGAAAAGTGCCATCCATCCCCAGATAAAGAACTGAAGGAGTCTGAATTCAGATCAAGAAAACTTTTTTAACTTTCTTTCTTTTGTTGTTGTTTTTTTTAAAATCTGTGTCTTCTTTCACAACATGACTAATATGGAAATATGTTTTTGCATGACTACACATATATAACCTATATCAAATTCTCATTGAGAGGGTAGGGGATGGAGGGAGGAAGAGAGTTTGGAACCAAAATTTTTTTAAATGTGTGTTAAAAGTTGTTTTTATATTTAATTGGGAAAAATGAAGTATATCATAAAAGAAAAGTTAGGTATTATTTGTATAATATATAATATGTGTTACATTTAACAATAATGTATAGTATCATACATGTTATATTATTATAATATTAAAACTTTATACTGCACTAAGACTTTTGGGACATACATTATTTGCAGCTCTGAGTCTCTCCAGTCATGCTAGACACATTTCAGTCCACGTGTCTCAAAGGCATCTCCACCATATCTCTCATGTAATCTTCCTTTTCACTCATCCTCAAGGCTTTCCTCCCTTTAGGCCATCACCTACATAGCTGCTAAAATGATTTTCCTACGGTATCAGACTGACCATATCACCCCTACTAAATAAACTATGATGATTCCTTGTTACCTCTAGGGTCAAATGTAAACTCCTTTTTAGCATTTAAGTTCTTTACAACATTGGTCTCTTTATAGTCTACTAGGAATTATTCTCACTTACTATTCCCACTCACACTTTCTACAGTCCAGCTACATTAGCCGACTTGACATTTCTCACACATATTGTTCCATCCCCTATCTCTGGGCCTTAGAATTGATTATTCCCTATTTCTGGAATGGTCAACTTTCTTTTCTCTGCTTCTTAGTGTCCTTCAAGACTGCTGAAGCACTGGTCCCTTAAGGAGGTCTTTCCTGTCTCTCTTCCCCACATGCTAGTGTCTTCCTTTGTAAGGAAATCTTCCTATTTTTGTGTTGTATTTTTATCTTAACTTCTATTTCATAAGACAGATTGCAGAGAAAAGCAACTAATTAATAAATTATGGTCCTCTTTAAATTTGATTATGAAAAGTAATAATTACTTACCTTAAGTAATTTTATAATTATATAATCTCGTTATAAGAAAGTGTTAGTCTGCGATTGGGTTGGAAGTTCAGAACCAGTGATATTTAGACATTCTGGCAAGAAATTAAACAAATAGTATATTAACCTGCACTTTTAAAAATTAAAAATCAAGGCTGAAAAATAATTGACTAGTCAGCACCAGATTTTTAATATAAGCTATTGACTTTTATTTAAATTATTGTAGTAATTTGCATATAGGCACTATTAACTTTAAGGAAAGGCTATAAGGTGGTAGTACTTGAGTTGAACTTTGAAGGAAACTAGGTTTCTTAAGAGGAAGAGATAAGGAGGTAGTGCATTCGAGACATGGCACAGATAGCCTGTGCAAAAGCAAAGAGATGGAAGAAGAAATGTCATTTGTTAGGAAAAGCAAGAAAACCAGTTTGGCTGTACTATAAAGTGTAGTATGCAAAAAGAGTAATGTGTGATAGGAAGTAATAGAAAGGATGGTAGGAGGCATATTGTAAAAGACTTTAAATGCCAAAGAAAGGAGTTTGTATTAATTCCTAATAGGAAACCACTGGATTTTATTGAGCAAGGGAATGACATTATCCTGTGCTTTAGGAAATGTCTATTATAAGGGAACTTAAAAGCATCCTAGTCCCAGTGGTCTATGATTATAGCAATCTACTATTTGATAAACCCAAAGACCCCAGCTTTTGGGATAAGAACTCACTGTTTGACAAAAACTGCTGAGAAAACTGGAAAATATATAGCAGAAACTGGGAATAGACCAATGTCTCACACCATATACAAATAAAGTCCAAATGGGTACATCATTAAAATATAAAGGCTGATACTATAAACAAATTAGGCAAACAAGGAATAGTTTATCTGTCATATTTATGGAGAATGGAGGAATTTATGACCAAACAAGTGATAGAGAACATTATGAAATACAAATGGATCATTTTAATTATGTTAAACTGAAAAGTTTTTGCACAAAGCCAGTGCAACCAAGTTGGGAGGGAAGCAGAAAACTGGGAAAGAATTTATACATCTAGTGTCTCAGATAAAGACCTTATTTCTAAAATATAGAGAGAACCGAGTCAAACTTATAAGAATCCAAGTCATTCCTTAATTGATAAATGGTCAAAGGGATATGAATAGACAGTTTTCAGAGGAAAAAATTATCTGTAGTCATGAAAAAATGCACTAAATCACTGTTGAGTAGAGATATACAAATCAAAACAACTCTGAGGTACCACATCACACCTATCAGATTGACTAACATAACAAAACAGGAAAATTATAAATGTTGGAGAAGATATGGGAAAGTTGGAACACTAATTCATTGTTGGTAGAGCTGTGAACTGAACCAACCATTCTGGAGAACAATTTGGAACCATTCCCAAAGGGCTATAAAAATGTGCATACCCTTTGACCCAGCAATACCACTTCTAGGGCTGTATCCCAAAGAGATCATAAAAATGGGAAGAGTACTCATATATACAAAAATATTTATAGTAACTCTTTTTGTGGTGGCCAAGAACTGGAAATTGAGGGGATGCCAATCAATTGGGGAATAGACGAACAAGTTGTGATATATGCATGTAATGAAATACTATTATGCTATAAGAAATAATGAACAGACTTCAGAAAAACCTGGAAAGACTTATATGAACCGATGCTGAGTGAAGTGAGCAGAACCAAGAGAACATTGTACACAGTAACAGCCAGTGTGCAGTGACTGATTTTGATAGACTTAGCCTTTCTCAGCAACGCAAGGACCTAAAACAATTCCCAAAGATTCATGATGGAAAATGCCATCCACATCCAGAGAAAGAACTATGGAGTCTGAATGCAGAGCAAAGCATGCTTTTGTTTTATTTTCTTTGTCATGGTTTCTCCCATTCGTTATAATTTTCTATACAATACGTTATAATATTCTATACAACATGACTAGTGTGAAAATAGGAATTGTTTAATAGGAATGTATATGTAGAGCCTATACCAGATTGCATGCCGTTTGGGAAGGGAAGAGGAGAGGGAGGAGGGGAAAATTTAAAACTTATGGAAGTGAATATTGAAAACTAAAAATAAACTTAGAAAAAAAGCATCCTAGTCCAACCTTTTTTTTAAAAGAGGCACCTCTACTTAAACCCTCAACTAACCTTTGCTTGGAAACTTATAAAGTGAGAATATAAATGAGGCAAAATATTTTCTTTTATATAATTTGTAAGTCATATGGTTATTTCAACATCTTTTTATTTGAGATACTAATCCTAAAACATTATTTTAAACTTCTTAATTATATTGCAAAAGTAAAGAAACTGGAACAAAGAGGTAAAGTGATTTGTCCACTGTCACTCAGACATTAGTAAATGAATTCAGATTGGTTGAAGTTTTGTAAATAAAACTTTTGCATAATTTTTCATAACATAAAATTGTAATAAGTTTTTTATACAATAATTTTATCACAAATTTCTTACTTAGATGTGTCACTAAAAAGATTTTTGTCATAGTTTAAATGATAGTTATGATTAGTTTTTTTCCCCATTGTCTCTTAAAAATAGCAATCTTATAGTCACCATTAATATCTAGAATTCTAGGATTATAATAAAAGAGGAATCTATCATTAGTTTGGCATATTACCTGCTGTAGAAATTCCTTTTTTATATTGCTGCACTGTAATTTTTAGTTCCCCAGGGTAAAAAATAGGAAACCTCACAGGGAATGTAGTCAAACTATAATACACAAATGTTTTCCCTTTTTTTTTACCATATGACTTATAGGCCATATAATTATTTGTTTTCATTTGAGATGTTTAATGCAAATCCTAAAACAGATTTTTTTAAAGCTCTCTGATTATGTTAAACTAATGATATATCTTGTTCTGTTTATGTTTCCCCACCCCTTCAATGAATGACAGTTAAAGAGAAATTGACTGCGGATCCAGACAGTGAAATAGCTACGACCAGTTTAAGGGTTTCTCTACTCTGTCCAGTAAGTATTATTAACTGGCAATTTTTTTCTTATTGGGACTTGTTAAGAAATAATTTTATAAGCAAGACTATACAAATTGCACAGTGACTACAACAAAGAACTGAAATTGGATGTTGGTTCATTGTAATGACCAGGTGTGGTCCTAGAGAAAAGAAAAGGAATTCTGTTTCCTATCTGCTTTGCAGAGGTAGGAAAAGAACATTAATGATACTATCAAACTGTTCTGCTGAACTGCTTTTTTCCTTCTTTTTTAAATCTTACAAGGGCTGACTCACTGGGCAAGGGAAAGAGGAAATAAATACTCAGAAATAATGGTTAAAAACAAAAGATAACAATAAAATCTTTTTTAATGTTTTAAAGAATTCATTATAAAGGCAGGATAAAGACATAATACTTTAAGAAATATACAAAAGGAAATTTCACCTGGGGGCAGTCTGTAGGCTTCATAGAAATGGTGGCATTCTAGCAGAAAAGAGGGTTTCAGCAAATGTAGATGGAATAACCTGTGCAAATGAATATGGAGACAGGAGCCTCATATTGTGGTTTATCAGAACTGTAATATATAGTAGAGTAGACTGAGGCAAGAGAAGTAGGCTTTATTCAGATTTTGGAATACTATAAATTCCAGGCTAAGGAGTTTACTTTTTCTACTTTAGGTAGTAGGGAGCTCTCCTGAAGGTTTTGAGCACAGTACTAATATGATTAGACATGTGCTATTTGAAAACTGTATTGGAAGGGCGACTAGGTGGCGCAGTGAATAGAGCACCAGCCCTGGAGTCAGGAGGACCAGAGTTCAAATCCAGCCTCAGACATTTAACACAAAAATTAGCCTGTGACCTTGGGCAAGTCACTTAACCCCAACTGCCCCCCCCCCCCCAAAAAAAAAAAGCAAAAAAAAAATTGTATTGGAAAAGGAGATTGGGCCCAAGGAGATCAGTTGGGATTATTACAGTGTCCAGGAAAAAGTTAATGAGAACCTGAACTAGGATAGTGGCAAGATATGTGGAGGTGATAACCAGACTTGAATGTGGTGACACCACCAGAAAAGGTGATGATTTTCAAAGATAGTGGTGAGTTCAGTTTTTAATATGTTGAGTTTGAGGTGGCTGCCAAATATCCAGATAAAGATGTCCAGTAGACAGTTTGAGAACACAGGATTGGAACTGAATTGAGATTAAGGCTGAATATATAGCTCTGGGACTTTACAGTGTAGAGAAGGATACATGGTGAGTGTAATTACAGCTTTGAAAATGAATGAGATTGCCGAGGGAGGATTTAGAAGAAGAGAACAGGGCTGAAGAGAAAGCCTTTGTCAATAACCATACTGAAAATGGTCAGAAAGATAGAAGGAGTAAGAATTCAGTGTCATAGAGAAGCCATTGGGACAGTAAGGATAGGAAGGGTAGGGTGGTTGTCAGAGAACTCAAGGAGAATGAAGGCTGAGAAAAAGACATTGAATTTGGTCATTTATAAGTCATTGGAGAACTTACAACATTTTCAGTAGCTTTGCATATAGAAGCCTTCTAAATAAAGAAATTTTTTTATGACATGCTAGATTACTATGAAAATAAATTTGAATAAAGTTTAAATAAAGTTGAATACTTAATAATTACAGTCTGAATCTTTTTCAACCATCAGTGATTGTTTTTTAAATCTAAAAAAGTGACCATATTAAAAGCAAATTAAAATTAAAACACATAACTCTCATTGTCCATGGCTTACCAAAAGATGAGACCTGAAGAATTTGATGTATAGTGAAAAACCTTAAACTTTTATAATTTTGTTCTTTAATATTATTTGCAAAGGGAACAAAAGCAAGTGAAAAAAGTAGAAGCAGAAAAGTGTAGACAACTTTTTCAAGGAGTTTGACTGAGAGAGAAAAAAAGACATAGAATGAAATCTTGAGGGAATGCTAGGGTCTAGTGTTGCAAGTAGGAGTTAAGGAGAAGGCAGAAATGTTGGGCGAATTTGAAGGCAGTAGGGAAGGAACCAGTTGATAGAGGAGAAAGGGTACTCATGAAATGACTTCAATTTTCTCAGAAAAGTAAGATAAGATAAGTTCTGAGCTCAAAGGAAGGAGGGTGAAGAGAAATAGAAATATTCAGCCACATCCATATGGGAAACTTGAGTAAATAAAAAAAGGTTTGGAATAGCTTCTTTAGGGAGTGAAAGAAATAATGAGGGAGGAATAAAAGAGCTACCTTATAGCACAGAAGGCCCCATTTGGGTTGAATAACATGAACTTATAATGTAGACCCTACATTATAAAAAAAGTAAACTTTTTCCAGGGGAAAAAAAGCAAAAATATTGGTCTGAGTTTTTGCATAGTTTATAAATTAGTAGTTAGCAAAGTACTAATTTTTTCTTCACAAACAGTTGTGATTAAGAAAACAATAGAAATGTATTTTCTCTCCTTCCTTCCTCTCTCCCTATTAAAAACGAAAAGAAAAACCAGTTTATCACCTCTTTGTCAGAAGTGGAAAATATATTTCATCTTCATTCCTCTGGAATCATAGGTGGTCATTGTATGGATTGTAGTTCTTAGAACTTTCAAAATCATTTGTCTTTATAGTGTTGTTATTGTCTAAATTGGTTCTGTTCATTTCATTCTTCAGCAACTTATAAATCTTCAAAACTGTTAGTTTTTATAATAATTGCTTTTGTTATAAATTGTTCTTATGGTTCTGCTTACCTGCTTTTGCATCAATTCATGTAAATCTTTTCATATCTCTTTGAAATCATCCTTTTCCTTATTTTTAAATAGCACAGTAGTACTCTACCACATTCATTTATTTATTTATTCAACCATTCCTCAGTTGATGAGCTGGATAGCCCTTTAGTTTTCAGTATTTTTGACTCCACAAAAAGAGTTGCTATAAATATTTTTGTTACTATAGAACCTTTTTCTGTTCAATTGGAGAGGGCCTTGTTATAATGGTTTGGTTGGGTCAGAAAGTATGTAATGTTTAGTAAATTTTATGTATAATTCCTAATTGCTTTCCAGAATGGTTTTACTTATTCACAGGTCTGCTTAGAATGAATCAGGGGACCTGATTTCCCACAGCCCTTCCAGTGTTTATCATTTTCCTTTTTGTTATCTTTTCCAATCTGACAGATATGAAGTGGAATTTCAGGATTAATGTAATTTGCTTTTTTCCTAAAGCCTAGTGATGTGGAGCATTTTAAAAATATGATTATAGATAGCCTGGGTTCCTTTCTTTGAGAGCTTCTATTCAATATATCCTTAGACCATTTATATCATTTAGGGAATAGCTCATAATCTTATAAATTTGAATCAGTTCCTTAACTACCTTGGAAATGAGATTTTATCAGAAAAACTTGCTGCAAAGATTTTTCCCAGTTAATTGTTTTCCTTTTAATTTTGACTTTATTAAACTTGTACAAAAATCTTTTAATTTTATGTAATCAAAATTATCCATCTTATATTCTGTGAATCTCTCTATCAATTGTTTGGTCATGATCTTTTCTTCTGTCGCTAGATCTGATAGGTATCTTTTTTCCATGTGTCTCTTTATTTTATGCTTTATCCTTCCTGTTTGTATCTCTTCATATCTGCATCCATGTTCTGCAAAATTCTATATTGCCTCTCTAGTGTAGAGAGAAGGTAAGACTCTTTACACAGTGTTTTGACAAATCTGGATATCAGTGTTCTGTTCTTGTAGCAAATTAGAAGTAAGGAAAAGCTATTGGACACACTGAGGTCCAGCAATTGATGAGTAGTTAAACAAATAGTAAAGTTAGTAACAAAAAAAAAATCCTCACTCCATAGTTATTTAATCCACTTGTGAATTTGACCTAAAAATATGAGCCAACTCCCTTAGTTAGTGGAAGGCTGTGCTAGTATACAAGAGAAGTTGCTATAGTCACTGTCAAGATAGACTTGAGATTCTTTTTTGAGCTCCCTTTTATTCTTTACAGTCACTAAAGAGTCCTAGGCAGATAGGGTTTGGGGATAGTTAATATGTATGATATCAGGGGTGGTCAGGTAGCACAGCGAGTAAGAGCACCGGCTCCAGTGTCGGGATGACCTGGGGATCGAATCCGGGCTCAGACACTTAGCACCCACCCAGAAACACCTGGCCATGTAACCTTAAGCAAGTTACTTAATCCCAATTGCTTTAAAAAAAATATGTATGATATCAATGGTTCCTGTGTCTCCAGAATTGACACTTTATCACCCCTTGCTCCCTGTCACCTCAACCAATATGAATTCAAGTTTGTATATGTGTGTATGTACATGTTAATATCCTCTAAATCCTGAGCCTAAAATATGCTGTATTTAACATCTATGAACTTTATCTGTTACTGCCATATTTATATATGATGATGGCTATGGTTTTTATTTATTTGGTGTTTCATTTTTCCCCAGTTAAATGTAAAAACAATTTTAACATTGTTTTTAAAACTTTGAGTTCCAAATTCTCTCCCTTCCTCCTTCCCCCCCCATTGAGAAGGCAAGCAATCAATATAGGTTATACATGTGTAGTCGTGAAAGAAAACACAGACCACAAAAACTCAAAGAAAAGTAAAGAAAGTAAAAGAAGTATGCTTCAATCTGTATTCATACACCATCAGTTCTTTCGCTGGGGATGGGTAGCATTTTTCATCATAAATCCTTCAAAGTTACCTTGTATCTTTGTATTTCTGAGAATAGCTAAGTCATTCACAAACTGATCATCTGACAATATTGCTGTTACTCTGTATACAATACATTTCATTATCTGTCAGCTCATGTAAGTCCTTCCAGATTTTTCTGAGAGCATCCTACTCATCATTTCTTATAACACAATAGTATTCCATCATAATCATATACCACAATTTGTTCTGACTGTGCTGTGCTTTTATTGGCATAATAGAATTAAATATTGCTTGTTGCTTTCACTTGTCAAGTAAATAGAGCTTTGGTCTTAGAAATGGGATGGGAACTGTGTTAATTCTGCTAGTAGCTTGCTGAAAGATTTGAAACAAATATGGTTCTTTATCTTAATTCACTTATCTAATAAAATGAATAGGACAATCTTCCCTCCAAGTATTTGCTTATGTAATTTGATAAGTGACAACTTATTTAGATCCTTTCTTCTTGTAAGAGACTTACAGACTTTCAAGGACACTGTCTAATTTGATGTCATAATATCCTTCAGGTAATATGGGGAGAAGCAGAATGTGTTACTGCCATTTTGCAGGGGGAGAAACTCAAAGCCAGAATCGTTTAGTTGATTTGCCTGTAAATAGCTAGAGTTGGTATTGGAAAAATCATTTTGGGCTCTATATTTTAGTTCATATCCTTAGTAAAATAGAGAATTCTGTACATCTTTGAAACTGATGAGACTTTTATAGTCCTGAAATTATGCCGATTCTTTTTCCTAAACGAATTCTTACCTTTTTTCCAATATTGACAGCTAAAACTTCCTTTGGAGTTAGAGCATAGCTGAAATATGATACCAAAGTTCAAAGTCAACTGCTGAAAATAATGCCTCATCTTCTCTTCCCAAAGCACACTCCTTCCTTCTGACTTCCTCCCTCTCAAAAGCTTTTTCTTTCCTGCTGCTTCATCTTTCATACATATTCAATTGCTACTCCTATTGATTTTTGGCTTCACAAAATTTCTCAAAATCATCCTTTCTTTTGTAAAGGCTCCCATCATCACCCCACCTGGATTACCAGTTAGTCTCCCCACTTCCAGTCTCTTCCCCTTTCACATTCCTTGAGTGGCTCCCTTTGCCTATTCCTTAACCTGGTAGTCAAAACTTTCTACAGCCTTTCCACTCCCCAATTCTGTATCCTTTCTATCATACCGCTGCTCTTCACATGTGCTTTTCTGCCTTTGCGCCTTTGTTCATGATGTTCCTTGTGCCTTAAATATTCTCCCCATCCCAGTCTTTTAAAACCCTACATATCCTTCGAAATTCAACCAGACTGTGCACATGCTCTTTTCCTACCTTCAAGTCAGAAATTATCTTTACTTCTTCTCACTTTACATGGGATGTTATCCTATTCTGTGCTGTATTTTTGTAAATTTTAATATTTTAGTAGATCTGTGATTTTATCTGTCTGGGTGCACTTTCTACAAAAGGAGGTTGCATATCCTATACTCTTATGCTATGCTGTTATCCATGTGTTCTCATAAATCCTCCTTACATGTTCTAACATGGTAGAAGCCTTTAGCTTATTCTTGTAATATTATGCCAAGTTCCAGTATACCACTGGAGCAGTCCATCTTTTCTAAATGTCCATTTTAACTGAATGACCATTTCACCTCCTTTTTTGATCACTCATGTCCTCAGTAATATCTTTTATATCTGTTCTCCCTTGTAAGTAATCCTTAAGATGAATTTCAAATTGGAAAAATTATAAATTATTATAGCACATATTATTTAGCACTGCATATCTGTATGTATCTTATTAAGTTGTAAGTTCCATGAAGGCAGGGACTTACATCCTACTTACCTTTATGTGTCTCCAAGTATACATAATAGTATACATAATAGTACACAAGTATACAAGTATACGTAATAGGGACTTGATAAATGGCTCTTGAATGGCTTATAGAGCATTTTCTTTGGAAGCAGGAGAAATTTGAGGCACTAGATGATGCAATCAATCAAATGCAGTAGAACTGGCATGCCATATGGAAGATGGAGAACAGTATACTCTGTCCACATTCTCAGAATGTGGTGAAATTTAGAGGTAAAGCATCTGTTTAACGGGTCAACTTTCTCCCCAGGAAAGACAAAATAACAATTGGTCTGGGATAGGTGATAGAAAAGAAGCAGCAGCAGTTCTTGTTAGACTCACTTTTTTTCAGCCCCAATAACAGGGAAAGAAGATGTACCCTATAGTTTCCACAAGTCCAAAAGTTTCTCCTACCAGGGAGCTCTCTATTTTGTACCTGATGTTTTCTGGCAGAGACTGTAGACATCTTGACATGTACTATCTTGTCCTTGGAACCATTCATTCAAAAGTTTAGAAAGATGTGTTTCTTATCTATTCTCAGAAACTTCCATTAACAAATGATATTATATTACAATGTATTGCTATGGTAATCACATTTTTTAAAATGTTCATTCAGCCTTTCCAAAGTTAGTATGTCTATATGTGATGAAATGCTTTGGGATATTTAAAACTAAATAAGTTTTACAGACTAAGTATTTGTGTCATTCTTCGTAGTGAAACGTTTTCTTTTAGTCAAACCTGTTTAAATGAAAATTAGAACCTGTATGTGGAATTTCAGGAAACTTCATTTGAAGTTTAAACCATGAAAAAAACACTCTTGGATTTTTGTTTTGTTTTCCCTTAAAGCTTGGTAAAATGCGCCTAACTATTCCATGTCGGGCACTGACCTGTTCACACCTGCAGTGTTTCGATGCAACTCTGTATATTCAAATGAATGAGAAAAAGCCAACTTGGGTTTGTCCTGTATGTGATAAGAAGGCTCCGTATGAACACCTCATTATTGATGGGTAAGCCACTTTGGAAAAAAAAAAGCTTATATTTACAACTTGAAGATGGTCATCTAAAACATTTTTAGAACTTTCACTTTTTCAGCTTGTCATCTTGCTTTTGGAAGTGCAGATTTTGCTATCTTTACTCTTAGTATTTAAAAATAAACTGCAATTTTTATTCATTAATAGTTTTAATTAAGGGTATATTTTATTTCTTTAAGCAATATATCATGCTACCTAACCCTAAACATATGAAATCATAGGAAAGAAAGGGTCATACAACTCTTCAAAAGACAAAAGTTGAGCTTTCAGTTACCCCATTTCTATAGGTTGCCTACTCACAGAAGAAACTTCCCTTTTCTCCCACACTTTTTATTATTCTCTTCCTTGGATATATTTCCTCATTTTTTTTCCCGTAATATCCCCAGCATAAGTTAAATTTTTAATTCCTTCTGTGTAATGAACTTTTTGCTAGGTGCATACTTGATCTGTAATACCTAAAGTTCCCTTTCTTCCTCTTCTGTATTCTTTTTCCTGTTCTACCTGGTACTTTGGATGTTTCTTCTGAATTTGTGCTGCACTTGCCTTCCCCCCACTCCCAGCTATTTCCCCCACTGACATATAGTAAAAGCATATAAGAAATGTTGATGACAGAGATGATGATGTTCATAAATACTGTAATAAAGAAGTACAATGAAGTGAAACAGAATGACATATTGAACATATCTGACATTGACTGTTGTCTCCTCTCTACTGAGGGGAGGGGTGGTATATATTTCATTACCAATCTAGAGTCAAAATTGGTCATTGCATTGATTAGCATTCTTATACATTCAATTTTTTTTCAAGTTTTAAAATATTTTTGTCATTAAATATTTCCCAATTATATGTAAAAATGTTGTAACATTCGTTTAAAAAAAATTTTGAGTTCTTAATTCTCTTACCTCCTGCCCCTCCACAACCCATTTAGAAGACAAGCAATGTGATACTGATTATATATGTAAAGTCATGTAAGACATAATTCCATATTAGCTACACTGCAAAAGAAAACACACATACGGGGTGGCCAGGTAGCACAGCAAGTAAGAGCACCGGCTCCAGTGTTGAGAAGACCTGGAGATCGAATCCCGGGCTCAGACACTTAGCACCCACCCAGAAACACCTGGCCGTGTAACCTTGAGCAAGTTACTTAACCCCAATTGCTTAGGGGTGGCCAGGTGGCTCAGCAAGTAAGAGCACCAGCTCCAGTGTTGGGACTTCCTGGAGATCGAATCCTGGGCTCAGGCGCTCAGCACCACACCCAGAAATAACTGGCCGTGTAACCTTGAGCAAGTTACTTAACCCCAAATGCTTAAAATAAAAAAAAAAACACACACATACAAGAAAAATATAAAAAGTGAAAAAATTATGCTTCCATCAGCACTCAAAGTTCATCAGTTCTCTCTCTGGGGATGGAAAGCATTTTTTATCATGAGTCCTTTGGGATTGTCTTTGAGCCTTGTCTTTATCAAACTAAGTCTTTCACATTTGATCATCATTACAGTATTGCTTTAACTGTGTACAGTGGCCTACTGGTTCTGCTCATTTCGCTTTGCATTAGTTCATATAAGCCTTCCCAGGTTTTTCTGAAACCACCCTGCTTATCATTTCTTTTGCACTTCAGTATTCCATAACAAATTGTAGACCACATTTCATTCAGCCATTCCCCAATTGATGGGCATGCCCTTGATTTTCAGTTCTTTGCCACCACAAAAAGAGCTGCTATAAATATTTTTGTAAAAATAGATCCTTTTCCCTTTTCTTTGCTCTCTTTGGGATACAGAACTAGTAGTGGTATTACTGGGTCAGAGAGTATGCAGTTTGATAGCCCTTTGGACACAGTTCCAGATTGTTCTCTAGAATGGTTGGACTAGTGTACAACTCTGCCAACAGTGCATTCATTAGTGTCCCAATTTTTTCATATCCCCTCCAGCATTTGTCATTTTCCTTTTTTGTTGTGTTAGCCAACCTGATATGATAGATGTAAGGTGGTATCTCAGAGTTTTTAAAATGTGCATTTCTTTAATTAGTAATGATCTGGAGCATTTTTCCTGTGCCTATTGATAGTTTCGATTTCTTCTTCTGAAAACTGCCAGTTCCTTTGCTTTGACCATTTATCAGTTAGGGAATGGCACTTACATTTTGAGAACCAAAAAAAAAAAAAATAGAGTTCTGGTCTACTTCCCTGTAACTCATGAATATTTTTAGATACTACTACAATATACAGATTTTCCATTTTTGCTTAAAGTTTTCAAAACAGTAGTAATTCTTATTACTCTGCTTTTTAATTATGCTAAATTTTCATTAAAAGCTTGATAGCTGTGAATGAAATTTTTCTCTTTATAGTTTATTTATGGAAATCCTAAAGTACTGTACTGATTGTGATGAAATACAGTTTAAGGAGGATGGATCTTGGGCTCCTATGAGATCAAAAAAGGAGGTCCAGGAAGTTTCTGCTTCTTATAACGGAGTTGATGGTGAGTATTTAAAAATTTTATGCTGGTGTAAGCATTTTAGTGTAAAAAAAACTCATTAAAAAACTGAAGTTTCTGATTATCTCAAGTATTTTGTAGAAATTATTTAGTATTCAGAAGTTGAAAAACTCTTTACGTTAACTTCCTGCTTACCTTTTTCCAAATTTTCTGATATAAAATTTCAAAGTAATATAATCCAATAACTTAGCAAAATTTTGAAATAGTATGCTTTTAACACATTTGATGTGGAATGAATTCTCATTTCACTTGCTTTTCAGCATGGCTTTTGTTATGTTTTCACCAGGAAGCCACCATAACTTAGATACAAAAATCTTTACTCGCATTTTTTAATCACCTGAAACATGTTGAATGCTATACAGGTAATTTGGTATAAGACAGAGTACTTGGTTTCATCACAAAGGGGCAATAAAAAGCACACTTTAAAAAAATTGAATCATAAAAGTTTTAGCAACTCATTGTAAAACAGCATCCAAAACTTTTCATTTTTCATATTTGTAATACTACCAGTATAATAAATCCAAAGCGTACCTGATGATTCATTAGATTTCTCAAAGAAAGAAAGAAAAGAAAATGTTTAAAATGTATTTTGTTTTTAAATTAAACTGTTCTGTTTCCCCCTCAGGATGCTTGGGTTCCCCCTTGGATCACCAAGTATCTTCTCACCACCAATCTTCAAACAAAAATAAGAAAGTAGAAGTAATTGATCTCACTATAGACAGTTCATCAGATGAAGAAGAAGAAGAACCATCTGCCAAGCGAACCTGTCCTTCAGTATCTCCTGCATCGCCATTAAATAACAAAGGGTAAGTGTTAGTGTGATAAAGAATTGAAGGACCCAAGAGTTAGAATTAAAATTGATCTGGTAAATGACTAATGGAATTAAATTTCACATTTTATGTACATTAGTTCTGTATATTTTTTAAAACATTATTTATCAACCACCTTTGGGGCCTGTGTCCAAGCTTCTAGAAAAAAGTCATCAATACTCATAACCTCTATTTCCTTACCTCTCATTTTCTTCTCAACTTTTTAAAATCTGGCTTCTGGCCTCACCACTAGTAAAATTTTGTTATTCAAAGACAGTCTCAGTTAAGCAGGAGTCGGAGCCAAGATGGCAGAGGAAAAGCAGGAACTTGCTTGAGCTCTTTCCCCAAACACCTCCAGATACCTGAAAAAAATCACTCTAAACAAATCTTAGAGCTATAGAATCCACAAAATGACTGAGTAAAATACATCTCCAGCTGAAGACAGCCTGGCAGGCCTACAGGAAGGGTCTGTTGCACTGGGCTGGGAGTAGAGCACTATCCAGCATGGGCTGTGCCAGCACAGACCTAGCTGGAGAAGGCCTCAGTGCACCTAGTCACTGGCAGCTCTGGCAGTTACCAGACTTCTCAGCCTATAAACGCCAAAGACAAAAGGGAAGATCAGTGGGGAAACACTTTAGACCTGGGTGAGAAAAGGGCGCAGTCCAGCTCCAGCCCTGGGGTGGCAGAGGTGCCAACAGCATGGCGGCAGCAGCGGCTGTGTTTGGAGCTCTACGCCCACAGATGGTGGGAGGATCAAGCAGCTCATCATAGAGCAATTTCAGGGATCTCTTTGCTGGCACTGAGGCAGGATTCTTTTGCTTTACCTTACTTGGATCTGAGTGGCAGTCCTGAGGTGAGGAGGAGCACTGGCATGGCAGAACTTGCGGCAGCTGTGGAGAGGGAGTCCTCCTCATAGTTCTGAGGCAGAAAAGAGTGCTTGTGGTCACTGCAGACTAGACCACAGGCCAGGAGAGAAATAAACACCTTTTCTTTGATCCTAACACCTTAGAAGAACTGAAGATTTACGGTGCTTAGAAGTAGCTCTGACAACAGCTATGCAAAACCTCAGAAATTTAGGACAGAGCATTCTGTACTCTGGAAGCAGAATCCTACCTTAGCAAAGAGCTCAAAGGTCAAGTAATTGACTGGGAAAATGGCAAACAGGGAAAAAAAATCAGACTATGGAATCTTACTTTGGTGACAAAGAAGAACAAAACATACAGCCAGAAGAAGATAACAAAGTCAGAGCTGCATCAAAAGCCTCCAAGAAAAATATGAATTGGTCATAGTCCATGGAGGAGCTCAAAAAGGATTTTGAAAATTAGTTGAGAGAAGTAAAGGAAAAATTGGGAAGAGAAATAAGAGTGATGCAAGAAAATCATGAAAAACAAGTCAACAGCTTGCTAAAGGAGACCCCCAAAAATACTGAAGAATATAACACCTTAAAAAATATGGCAAAATATGCCCCCCAAAATGGCAAAAGAGGTCCAAAAAGCCAGTGAGGAGAAGGATGCTTTTAAAAAGCAGAATTGGCCAAATGGAAAAGGAGGTCCAAAAGTCCACTGAAGAAAAGAATTCCTTCAAAATTAGAATGGAGCAGATGTCAGCTAATAAACTTATGAGAAATCAAGATATTATAAAACAGATCCAAAAGAATGAAAAAATAGAAGACAATGTGAAATATTTCACTGGAAAAACCATTGACCTAGAAAACAGATCCAGGAGAGATAATTTTAAAATTTGGACTACCTGAAAATCATGATCAAAAAAAGAGCCTAGACATCATCTTTCAAGAAATTATCAAGGAAAACTGCTCTGATATCCTAGAACTGAAGAGTAAAATAGAAATTGAAAGTATCTACTGATTGCTTCTTGGCAAAGATCCCAAAAAGAAAACTCCTAGGAATGTTGTATACAAATTCCAGAGTTCCCAAATCAAGGAGAAAAAAAAAATATTATAAGCAGTCAAAGACAGTCTCTTAATTAACTTTTCTCAGAGCTCATCCTTCCTGATACTTTTGACATTGTTGACCATCCCTGGATCCTTCGACCTCCTTGGATTTTATGACAGTCTTCTCTTATTCTCATCATTTATGTCTGGTCCCTAGTCAGGGGTGATCTCTACTGCTTTTTCCTAGGTCCTTTTCTCTTTTTTTCTCTACATCTTTTCTATTGGTAATCTTATAAGCTTATAACTTTCCATTAGTTCTGTGCCCATAACTGCAAATTCTGAATATATACCCATTGACTGTTTCCTTAGCTCTTGTCCTTGATTACCAGTTGCCTATTAAATATTTATTAAAGTGTTGCATAGCCATCTTAAACTCAGCATATCCAAAACTGAACTTACCATCTTTTCTCCAAAAATCTACCTTCTCCATTCCTTGAGTTGCAGTCCCAAAAATCATTTGCTATCTGCTGGACATTGCCATGTGACTATCTCACTGGCAGAAAATTCAACATGCCCAAAATAGAATATTCTCTTCATCCTAAACCTCCCCATCCTTAGTTTCCCTCTTTCAGTTAAAGGCGATATACAGCTATACAGATTTTTCCATTTTTACATAAAAGTTTTTGTAACAGTAATTCTTATTGCTCTTTTTAAAATTATTTTAAATTTTCATTAAGAGTTTGATACCCATAAATGAAATTTCTTCTTTATAGTTTGTTTATGGAAATCCTAAAGCACAGTATTTATGATGAAATTTAGTTTAAGACAACTAGATCTTGGGCTCCTGTGAGATCAAAAAAGGAGATCCAGAAAGTTAATTTGATTTCTCCTTATAACCTTGAGGTCATCTTTAACTCCCATTTCTCCTTCTCCCTACCATATACAATCGTTTGCTAAATCTTATTAATTTTAGCTATAACTAGCCATTATGTAGCCTTTTAAGGTTTGCATGGTGTTTTACATAATTTATCTCATTTGAATTTCACTGCTACCCTATGTTGTTAGGTAGTATGCTAGAGGCATTATCTTCTTTGTCAATAGAAAACTGAGGCTCAGATAAGGTAAATGGCAGTCACAGTAAGTGTTAGAAGCAGGAATAAGACTTTCATCATTGATGCCACGTGCAGCTTTATCACTAATACTTGTGCATTTACATCTCACTGCCCAAAAGATTAAATACAAACTCCTCAATTTGCCATTTGAAGTTCTTTTTAATCTGTCTCCTATTTACCTTTCCAGGCTTATTATACATTGCTTACCCTCAAACATTATACAGCCCCGATCAGACTAGCTTTTTTGCTGTTTCTCACACATGACAGTTCATTATCTCTTTGCCTTCTCACAAGCTGTTACCAATTCCTGGAATACATTTTCTCCTTATCTCAACCCACCTAGAATCCCCCATTTCCTTCTAAAAAACAACTTCACAACCTTGACTAGATTGCCCCCTTATTCATAAAATTCCTGTGACTTCTCATAGCCTACAAATATGAATAAACTCCTTAGCTTAGCATTCAAGGCATTCCCCAGTCCTTCTCCAACCTGCTTCACCAGCCTCACGGATCTTGTTTTCTACTTGCTCCCATGACCCCTCGAGGACTGTATACCTTCACACTGGAAGGCCACCCCTGGGCATAGATCCCCTCATTGGTCTGTCCCAGATACAGGTATGGTACATTCCATATAAAACAAGGTGAGTGAATAAAAAATCTAGTCCCTGTAGCTTCCCTTGAACAACCAGGTTCATTGCCAGACTTGTTCTTGGACCTAAACCAGACCTTGCCCAAACTCACTTCCCTTACCTCACACTTCCCTCCAGTTTCACTTCTCAATAACCAGAGTATATTTATTATCACCTCCTAAGTTCAAACCTTTTTGCTAGTTCTTAATTATTATCAATTTTGGGTGACAATGGTTCTGTCCTTGTGAAGCTTACATTCTAGTAGGGGAATAGCTCATATACCCAACTAAGCTTTTTTGGTACTTATATTATATCCATAATTGAAGCAGTGTGGATAGACACCTTTTCCATCAATGCAGATTGCATCCTCTCTTCCTGTGCCTTTGTTATCAGGGGTGTTCAAATGAGTTAACAAAATGTAGAGCACTTTGCAAATCTTGAAAAATTCTAGGTATTATTTGCTCATATAAACACCCCATTGTACATTCCTCTCATTCTTTTACTACTTCAAAAATATCATAATACCACTGAGGCTGTCTATCCCATTGAACCCATCACATCTGCTTCTGTGGTGAGGCTTGCTTTTGATTCATTAAAAGCTACAGTACAAAATACACATGATATGTTTTAGTGCATTTTACTATGCGAATGGTGTAAGCAAAGTGTGCCATGAGGTCTGGCTTAGAGGGAGTGGTGAGGCAGACAACATGTTGTTGTCACAGGTGGGCAGCCTTCAGCATGACGTGGCACAGGAAGGTTTTCAGTACTTCTTGCTGGCTAACAGACAGAAGACTTAGAGGGAATTGCTAGAGAAATGAGGAAATACATGTATTTCATGACACAAGGTGTCATTAAATTGAAATCATTTCTGTGTTTTAATATTAAAGATCAGCAATTATTTTCATACTTGACCATATTTATAATGCTCACATATGAAGATTCCTTTATGAGCAAGATGAATTGGTACCAACAAAAAAGCATTATTGTGTTCTGGGTAGATGTGTGCTATTTCCCAAGTCATAAAGGATACAAATTATTTCACAACACCTCAGTGATTGTTACAGCAACGTTTAATATACAGAATAACAATTTCATCCCAAAGCAACTCATCAGTCCCTTAAAAAATAGAAGTTAGAGACATTTAAAACAGTAGGATTATGCTAAACAGAATAAATATGTATATTATTGTGCTTCTCTGAATCTTTTGTGAGTGTTTCTGCCTTCTTCATGGGTATTAACTTGTGCTAGTAGTCCAGCTTTATGGTTGTTACTGGGTAACATGACTTGTGAGAAACTTGTTTTATTGATTTGTATAAGTAGAAAAAGAAAACAACATTGAATTTCAGCTTGCCTAAGGCTAAAGTTTAAACAAATAACCTGCAAAGCTTTTATGGTAGGATATTTCTATTTAATATAAAATCATAGTGCAACCAAATGCATATTTTAAAACCACAGTGTTTGGAAGTAAAGTACAGGGGTATCATTTGATTTCTTCAGTGTTAGCAACTATGGCTTTTAAAATGTGTATACACATTTCTGCATAGATATGAATTATGTTGTATGAAATAAATCCCACTTTTAAAATGTTCATGGACATCATATGTAATGATTTGACAAAATATTCATTAGTATCATTGAACTGGATATTTTTCCCTTTAGATGATTTATGCAGTTAGATTTCCAAACTTTTTTTAGTACTTTATTTTCTTTATTTCTCCCCCTAAAAACACCATGTGTATTCTTTGAAAAAATAATTAACCACATGAGCCAGTTGCTCAGTGATTGGGTGGCTCCACATAAGTATCTGTACAACAGATCTATCTAATACCAGATTTGAAGCTGTGAAGTAGTGAAAATGTGTAGTGACTCATGTAACTCCATGTTACCGTACTGAAGCTCACCCAGGCTCCTCATAGTAGATTAGCAGTTAACAGGAGAACTCAGTCTACTGTGTTGATTGTTCCGTGCATTGTGAAAAAGAGAAAACTGCCAAGAATTAAAGGGAAGTACATTGAACTGAATATAATAAAATACTTTTTCTGTTAACATCTCTTGTAACCGACTCTTTTCTAGTTTCCTATGTCTCATAGAAATTTCTGATACCTTTCTGTCACCGTATCAGATTGGAATATCAACTTTTTTTTCCTTTTAATCCCTTAAGTACTATCAGAGGATCTACTGCTAATGGGAAAATGTTACTTGTGATAGACTGAAGAGGTTTAATTAAAGTTCCCATCAGACAGTACATTTTTATGAAGAGGAGGAAAGAATGTTTTATGCTTCATCTGCAATTCATAAAAATGTGGTAAAGTCTTATAACTAAGATTCTTTTCTTGGAAACAAAGAATAGCTGGCTAGAGTTTAAGGTCTTATATAATAGCTTGTACTACTAAAATCGTATTGGTGTGTGCCCCTGTTTCTACTACAAGACTACATGAGTGAGGCAGGACTTTTCTTCCCCTGTTCAAATAACTCTGGCTCCAATCCTGTTTTGGTTTAGTTTTGTCTTTTTCATCTCAAATCTCTAACATTTCTTCCCTCTTTTCAATTCTTAATGTGGAAGATTGGGTGACAGGGTAAGGGGAACCTCTTATAATTCAACCATTTCAACTTTCATCTTCTCATAGTGTCTTCTCCTATTTTCCATTGTTAGATCTTTAGTTCTCCTTTCCAGGACCTTGATTATCCCTCAGTGTTTGCTGATTTCTTTACTCTCATGGCTGCTAACCATTCACTTTGTTATTTTCACATAGTCTTGGGTTTTGGGGGGTATTTTTTGTTTTTTCTTTTTACAAAAACATGCTTTATTCCAGGAGTAACTTCTACGTATGGACAGCTAGTTGGTGCAGTAGAAAGATTACCAGGCCTGGAATTAGGAAGACCTGGGTTCAAATCCAGCCTCAGACATTTACTGGCTTTGTGACCCTGGGAAAGTCACTTAATCCTTTTTACCTTAGTTTCCTCATTTGTAAAATGAGTAGAAGGAAATGGCAGACTCCATTATCGTTGTCAAGACAACTCAAATGTGGTCACAATGAATCAGATACAACTAATCTGCTAAAAAAAATAACAAGAAAACCTCTACTTTTTAGCCACCAAGCTTGTTTTCTTTTGTTTCAAAACTTATTTTTAATCTTAATGATTTTCACTGAATACCTCATGAAGACATCACACAATTGTATTTTCCCTTGCCTACTCTTAAGTGTAGATTCGCCATTTTAATATCTGGTTAGTGTTCTGTGCAAATGTTTATTATTAGTTATAACAGGGGCAATTGAGGCTTTTGCCTTAGGTGTGCAAAGCTAAGGGGCATAGAAAAAACATGACTTAAGTGTATATTTTCCCCAAAATGGTGTGCCATTAGGATAGGGGATACCATTTTATATTCCTGCCTTAGGCACAAAGTACAATGCGGTTTATTACCATTATATCTGTTTCTTTCGCCTTACAATCTCTGTAGTACTGTAGGGTTTACTGAGTTAGATTTTAAAGCGAAGGGAACTTTTATTTCAGGCTATCCATGATCAACAGGAAATTTAAGTGACTTGAACTATGGAAACTTTTCTTTCTTGTAGCATTTTAAATCTGCCTCATCAAGCATCTCCAGTGTCAAGAACCCCAAGCCTTCCTGCTGTAGACACAAGCTACATTAATACATCCCTCATACAAGACTACAGGCACCCATTCCACATGACTCCCATGCCTTATGACTTGCAAGGTAGGTTATACCTATATTTGCAAATAACATTGTGGATAAAGCAGATCCAGATAATCCTCTTCTGAATAGAACTTAAGGAAGAATGGAAAGCTGCAAAATATTTAAAGCTTTAGCTCAAATGAGCCAATAAGTTTCGGCACTTCTATAAATTGGGCACGCGTACCTTTCTGTACATCTATGGCCACTGTAGCTGGAACTTGTAACTATTAAAATGACTTCTGGGTATTGTGACATTTATTTTGTTTGTCTTTAAAGATAATAATGTTTTATTTTTATTCTTAACAGGTTTAGATTTCTTTCCCTTCTTATCAGGAGACAATCAGGTATGTTGTAGAAAAAAATTACTCTGTTCATTTTCCCTACAAATTATTTCTTTTAAAAGTATAACTATTACATAAGAAATAAAATGGCTTTCCTTTGAAGGTTCTAAAATGGTAGTACCACATACCACAGCCCTCAGTTTTGTAAAGGACAGTACTTCAAATTTTTTGTTTCACATGTGTTTAAGTGTAGTAAAAGTCATTCTTATTTGCTGCCTTTTTCCAGTACTGCTTCATATCATGCCAACAGGTAGCAAATTATTTTGACTGATAAATTTCATTAGTCAATGAATGTCTCCTCACAAGGAGGGAGGACTATAATGCTCTGCTTTGTAATTTTTGACTTTTGAGATTTTATTGCTTTCTGCATTTGAATAAAGAGCACTGATGCTTTTACTTTCAGTTTTCTTCTGGTTTCAGAAACCACGGTCTCAGAGGTAAATGATCACTACTTCATAAATTCACTTGATTGTACCAGTTGTCTTACTAAGGAACATTTGGACATTTATAATATATTTCAATTTCCTACTTAAAAGTTTGTGCTGATGGGAAGAAAACTTAATAATTCAGAAGTATAATTTTAAATTATTTGTCTTTTTTTCCTAGCATTACAACACCTCCCTTCTTGCCGCTGCAGCAGCAGCTGTCTCAGATGATCAGGACCTCTTACACTCGTCTCGTTTTTTTCCATATGCCTCTTCGCAGATGTTTCTTGATCAGTTAAATGCAGGAGGTAGCACTGCCCTTCCAACCACGAATGGAAGCAGTAGTGGCAGTAACAGCAGTCTTGTTTCTTCTAACAGCCTGCGAGAAAGTCATGGCCATGCAGTTGCCAATAGAAGCGGCACAGACACGGCATCAATCTTTGGCATCATACCGGACATTATCTCCTTGGACTGATTTCCCCTCTCCTTCTCCCTTCTTCCTACCCCCCAGACTCAATGAACTTGGCAGAAAGAAGAGAACTTTGTGCTCTGTTTTACTTTATTCTGTTTAGAAACGTACACAAGTGTGTGGTTTTTTTTCCTTTTTTTAGGGAAAAAAATTAAAAGAAATGTACAGAGAACAAAACTATATTTTCAGTTTTACTTTTGTATATAAACCTAAGACTGCCTGTCTGGTAAAACACGCGAAAAAAAAAAAAAGAAAAGAAAAAACAGCCACCCACAAACCACCTTCTATTCATTTTATTGGATTCTGAAGATTTTGTTTTCAACATTTACATTTGTCCTGTGGTTTTATTTTTGTAGTTTGGACATAAAGGACATTATTTTCTTTGCAGTAACAGAAAAGGAATTGCATGTATGAAGTTTTAAATTGTAGGCAGGTTTTGTTTTTGTTTTTTTGTTAGGGGAAAAAAAACACCTTTAAAAAAATGCCATTTCCTGATAATGGCCGAGCTGAGTTCTGTGTTTTGCATAGATTTTACCCAACCTTAAGTTATATAAATCTCATCTGTCCTGGTGCATTCATTCCCTCTGTGTTTCAGAACATAGTTTATGGGAGTGTTGTTAGTGTATGTGTTTTTGTCACTTCTGATTTTATCCAAGTTTATATTCAGTTGGAATATCAAGTTTTCCACTTCCCCAAACATGTTAAAGATCTTAAAGTTGACATTTAAGAATCTTTGCAGAATTTCCCAGTTGCTTGTATTCCATCACATAACTTCTATCTGCTGCACACACCCTAAATATTTCCTTTTGGAGATACCAAACTAAAGCTAACTGAGCAGAAAAAAACAAACAAACAAACCAAAAGGCGTTGGTGGGCTTATGAAAACCATCTTAACCTGAAAAGGACTGACATACTTTCATACCAACTCTTAAGTTGGAATGATAGAAGTTGGAACTCTTCTAGGTTGCCAGAATTATTACTTATGTAGTCCGCGAACACCTGCTTTGGTGGAAAGGGTAACAAGTTTTTATGAGAAAAATTTTCACCAGGCTAAGAAAGTAAAAATAATTTAAAATACTCTATTGCTTGGTTTGTGCAGCTAAAAGAGGTCATGGTGCAGCATCAAAAAAAAAAACTGTAAGAGAAATAATTCTAAAAGTAAATGCTTTTGGAAAATAATTCTGTAGCACTCAATATGTCTTGTAGAAATCCTCTATTCGATAAAGGGTTTAAAGATCATAATGTTTTTTACTTTGTCACTTTTAATTTCTGGCTAGCAGTATACTTCTCTTCTTCAGTTTTGGGCCAAACTTAATGCCCACCATTTAAATTTTCTTTAATTTTAATTTTTTGGCTCTATTTTTTTTTTCACCTTTTCAAGACATGCATGACATAGGAAAGACATTTTATAAAACTATGGAATCAGTTGGCCTGAACCATTCTTATTAAATAGTGGAATGTGTAAATAGATTGAAAGCTGTTTTTCAGAAATGGGGTGGGGGGAATAAAGAAAAACTGAAGGGGGGAAAGTGATTCTACTTGTGTCCCAAAGTCACCATCAGAGAAGATATGGTATTCTCTGGTGTACAGAATATTTTTCTAGCTGGTTGAGAGTGCAGGGAATAAGTTTATCAGGAAAGATGAGGATTATTAAATTTGCCAGTTTTCCAGTCTGGGTTTTTATGTTTGAACACTTGATGTCAGCTAGTTGTTTTCACAGTTGATCAAGGACCACCTTTTGTGTATGAAGTTGTCTTTTTAAACCTTGCATTGATAACAAAATGACCTACTTTCATTCAGATAGAAGTCAAGATTGCTGTATGATCAGTTGTATGATAAATGTATTGGTTCACATGAATATGTAGCATCTAAAAATAGTCTTTGTGTTTTTACAGCCTCCCTCTGCCACTAAATTGTTGACTTGAATTTGGGGAAAAAAAAAACAAAATGTTTGTGTTTATATGTATATGTGTGTGTATATATGTATTTATAGATAAGTGTGTGTGAGCTACAAGTGAGTTAAATAGTCTTCCCCTGAGCATGTGTATTCCACACATAACTTGACTGAGTTATATTCACTATATGACCGTTTATAATAAAAGTCTATTAAATGTCAGTTAAAATAAAACATCATAAAATGGGAAATACTTCAGTTATAAATTGAATCTGGTATTGAGGTGTTTGTTTAAACACTTTTCAGAAATACTGCTGGCTTATTCATTTAGACTAATATATTTAGTAATAAAGTCATAATATATTTCTAAATTTGACCTTGGGGTGGAAATGATGGCAAAACATATGGGGAGTTCTTATTTCATATCATAATAAAGCACGTTTCCATTAATTTAATTATTTTAAAGGTAAATTTAAAAGTTTTTTTTTTTAGTTTTCAGATCAATACCTTTGTGTATGGAACTGAATTACAAACATTTTGGATGAATTGAAAACCACTCAGCATTTATTCAGCAAGATTATGTCTTAGGTTCCATGTCCCTCAGTCCAAAACATTGCTCCAGAACTAAATAAAGAAGGGCAGAAAATGGGGGGAGGAGGAGTACATTTCCATTCACCTTTTATGTTCTTTCATTCTTTCACAAAAGAAATTAACTCTTCTCTTACCTTTGAGTATTGGTGTTCATTCCATTGTACTTGGTTATATTTTTCTTGTGTTGAATTTTTTTTAATGTTGCATTTGATAGCAATTTTTATTATTTACTATCAGATCTCAGTATCTGTAGCTGACCCTTTCAATTCAGTAAAAAAAAAAAAGTATTAGTCATATCACACTGCATTTGTCTCAGAAAGAGGTTAAAAAAAGTAGTTCCTTGTTTTGTCTGATTCTTTCAACTTTGGTGAACTGTCTACGAACAGATTCAGTAACTCTGATCTTTAGGCATTTGGCTCCTGTCCCTGTTGCCTGAGTCTTTCACAGTAGGTGTGTGTGTTTGTCCGTATATGTGTTTATGTACAATACTGTATGTGTGTATGTATATCTGCACACAGATATGAGTAATTGCTGTTTGAATAGCAGGGTTGAAATGGCTTTTAATTGCTTTTATGGGCATTATTGGATACATCTTTTACAAACAAAATCTGAACTTTAACCATGCCAAGGCTGGTTGATGATAATTTATTTTGAGCATTAAAAGATTTCTTATTCTTCTTAATATAAGTATTATCACAGTTCTATATCATTACCTGTTTAGCAAAGATTCACCTAAGCCTCCTAAGAAGAGTGTGATTTGCTTCTTTATATTGGATTTCAGAAACTGGTTGGAGTCATACCCCAGTTTTAAAATTAGTAACTGTGGAGAGAATTGTTTTCAATTCAATTTTAAATACATTCAGCATTTCAAGGTTTTAAAGCACATTTAAAATTATTTTAGGAAAGATTTTGTTTTATCAATGTAAGTGTTGTTAAATTCTTAAAAAAAAAATAAACAGTTTAGATGCAAAAGGGGGGTGGAGAATAGCTGGTGGTCCCAGAGTGTGCTGCTGTTAATTGTTTAATTAACAAAGGGAAATGTATATAAACAGATATAAAAGTTACCATAAATTCCATGAACTTAAATCTGTGACTCATTGCCTTAAAAATTTCTCTTTAGAGTTTCCATACCGCATGCCAAACCAGTAAAATGGCTTTTAAAAATGTATAGTAGACCAATGTCAGTTTGTATAAAAGTACCAAGTGAAAATATTTATTACATGCATTGGAAAAAAATTGTTTACCTATTGAATGTTACCTGTTTATGTAGAGATCTTTAGATGTAATTAAAAAAAAAAGCACTCAGTTAATTGTCTTCTGTAAAATATACTGTTGGGCATAGAAGGTGATAATCTTTCCAAAGCACCAGAGATTTAAAAGAAAGGCAATTTTGCCATAAATGACTATGTGGTAAGTAAGAAATGTGCAAGTATCCTTTTCCCTATTATTGTAAAGTGACTGGCAAAGAAGAGTGCCGTGAAGTACAAAGAGCTCTAGAATGTGGAGTCCAAAGACCTGGATGTAAATAAATCCTGGCTCTACTACTAATTACCCACGTGACCTTGGGCCAGTTGCTTTCCCTATCAAGATCTCAGTTTTCTCATGTTTTAAAATGAAAGGATTAGACTTTAGGCTTCCTCCCAGCTCTAAATACTGTGGTAGTCATTTTTTTAAAAATTATTACACCCAAATTTTTAATAGTTAAAGAGTGCCACCACTATTCTGTAAATGGCACAAGAAAATAAGTAGATCACATGCAGTTCTGTGATTTAGTGTAAGAATAGGATATTAATATCTTAGAATTTTTGATTGAGAGATCTTGAGTTGGCACATCCATTTGGGACAGTTTAAACAGTATAAACATGAGAAGGTTCCAGCACTCCATACAATTCTAAGAGCAGTATGGTATAATCTAGTGAAAAAAAGGGACTTGAGTTCTCATAAATTTGGCATTTATTTAGTATCTCCTATGTGTTTTAACACTAGAGCATCCTAAAAATTTCAATGCAATTTAATGTGATTGACACTGTTCTTGAAACAGCCACTATATTCAAGGAGATTATATTCTACTGTAGGCAGAGAAGCAGGTTAAAAAATGTGCAGAAATAATTCTAAGACAGTAAAGACTAAAGGAGAAAAAGGATAGATCAAGACAGTACCTTCGGAATATTTGAGGAGGAACATCAAACTGGGGGAGAAAAGTTAGGATCAAAGACTACTATGCAAAGTAGGTGGCACCTGAACTGGGCCTTTAAGGTCATAACAAGAAATCTAAGAGGCAGACAAAGAAGGGTTACCTTCCAGGGATTGGAGATGACATGCTTTCAGGAAGAGAAGGCCAAGTTTAGAGAAAAATAAGTGATACAGTTTGGCTACAACACATTAAAAAAGAGGTGTTAAGTCTAGAGGGTAGGAGCTATGTTGTAGAGTGCTTTAAATGACTAGAGGTTTGTTTTTGTTTTTATCCTGAAAAGGCTAGAAAGTCATCAAATACAAGAAAGTAGTGGTCCTGCCTATGCCTTACGAAGATTACTTTAGTAAATATACAAAGGATGGATTGGAGAAAGGAACAATTGGGGAAAATTGAGGAAGAGTTCTGTTTTTGAACATGTTGAATTTTAAATTCCATTGGACCATATGAATGTTGTGTAAGGGTGAATGTAGCTATATAATATTCATCAAAGTAAAAATTATAAAATCATAGAACAAATGAGTTCACCCCTCAAGGAAAGGTGTAAAGAAAAAAGGTGGTCCCAGGAGAGAGCCTTGGAATGCCCATGTTTAGAAATTAAAAATTAAAAGGTAGGGGTGGCCAGGTAGCACAGTGAGTAAGAGCACTGACCCCAGTGTCGGGATGACCTGGGGATCGAATCCGGGCTCAGACACTTAGCACCCACCCAGAAACACCTGGCCATGTAACTTTGAGCAAGTTACTTAACCCCAGTTGCTTTAAAAAAAAAAAAAAAAAAAAAGGTAATCCACAAAGAGCTTGAGAAGCATCCACATAGGTAGGAGACAGAAAGTTGTGGATGCCAAATGGGGGAAAAGGGTGGAGACAGGAAGAGGCAAAATTGTGTCAGAAACTCCAAAAAAGTCTCAGAAGATGTAGACTGAGAAAAGGTCAGAGTTTAACCACTGAGTTTATTAATAGCCCTCCAGTACTCTAGTTTCCATAGAGTGATGGTATAGCAGGGGGTTGAGAAGTGAGTGGGTGGCAAGGGAGAACATGTACCTTATCGTCTTTATGAGTTGTATCTGAAAGGGAGGACAGAGCTTGAGATGATTGGGATCCAGGGAAAGCTTTTTTTTTTTTAAATAGAAAAAGACAGCTAGTGGGTAAGGAGCTGTTAGCAAGAGATTAAAGATTGGAAAGCTAGAGAAATGAGTGATCCAAGGCACAAGCTCCAGAAGGGGGTTGTATCAAAGGCACATTTAGTGAGATTTGCCTTAACCAAGAGAAGAGCTTACCAAGTTTTGAGGTGTATAGGAGAAAAAGGAACTCCATATCCCTGGGTGATAAAAAATAAGTCAAGCTCTTGGGGTGTAAATGAACCTCTCTAGGTAGTGAAAAGCCCATGCTAGTAGTGGGTAGTGTCAAGTGCTTTTAAGTTTTCATAAGTGTCAGAAATTTTTTTCTTGTGTAGGGTGTCCGTGCATTTCAGCATGTTCTATCTGTAGTAGAACCTTAGTGCATCAACTTAATTATTACACACTGTTTTCCCCTATTTAGCTAGTAGGTTTCTGCATCAGTGACTATTTTTATGTGTATATGTGTGTTGAGGAATATGCTAGAATTATGATACATAAGATAAGGACTGGAAATGTGAGACTGACCCTATGATGCAGCATGAAACCTCACCAAGAATATTTTAACAACACTGGAGTGGCAACGAATTTTTCTTTTTATTTGGAAATCAGTCGCTGATCTTTGAAGGTAGTGTTTGGTGTTTAATTCAGTTATTTTTCAGTAGTGTCTGACTTCATGACTCCACTTAAGGTTTTCTTGGCAAAAATACTGGAGTAGTTTGCCATTTTCTTTTTCTGCTCATTGTACAGATGGGGGAAACTGAGGCAAACAGGGTTAAGTGACTTGCCTGGGGTCACGAAACTATTATATGTCTAAGGCCACATTTATGCTCAAGAAGAGTCTTCCTGACTCAAGACCCAACACTTTCAACTTTGCCATCTAGTTACCATTTTGGTCTTTAACTAATAGTCCCATTTAAACAGATAACATGGCACTGTTAAAACAATTTTATTTGTATCATTACAGAGAAGTCCTTGTGTCTGCATCAGGGACATAAGGTAGCACTGTAGGTATGACATTACCATTCCCCCTAGAGTAAAAGGGATACATTTTATAAAAATCCAATCAAGTATCAGAAGTTTTCAGATTTCAAAAATGACTCCTCGTATCCATATGTATCCAATTCAGTAATCTGGTGCAGGAAGGGTGATCATTTGGATAAACTCATTGTATTTCACTTTGCCGTTTGGTCCAATATTAGCTTCTCTCAGGAGATCATCCACTATAATGAATCACATTATTTCTGAGTTCAGTTCCAGTGCTGTTTGTATGCATCACATTATGCTCTTTTCAGAAACTGAGATTCCCCTCCCTATATTTTCCATTTTATTACAATACCAAAGGTTATGTAGCATTCCCACACATTGAAGTAAGCAAGGTCTTGAGTACAAAATAAATAAGAGAAGCGTTGGTCCGATCCCATGCCCTTGGAGCTCAGTCAATTTTCCCTCTGCCCTCACTAAATATGGCTTTGAATTTTGCCAACCTTAAATGGTTTTAGTCTGAGTTCAGACTATTTCCAGAGACATTCTAAGCATTTGGGAAAGTGAGGAGGAAACCATTGTGAGAAGCTTGTTCTCACTCCAGCCTTTATTTGAAAAACCAGTTTGAACCACCATTTTTAACTCAGGATTGGCCCAGTCTCTTCAAGATTCCCTAGCTTTGGGATGAGTTTAACAAACATGTATCAAACACCTACTATATCTCTATCCCTACACTGGAATCATACTGACCTTGATATAGACAGTGTGAGGGAAAAAATTGCTTCTTTCTCTCCCCGTTATTCCATGATATGAATAAGATATTTAGTACTAGGTTATCTTTCTTTTATAATCTTTCCTCAAATGAGAATATTAGAACTGAAATCAATCTGCTATTTATAAACCACAAACATAAAACTATAATTATTCTGAGTTTTTTTTTTAACTTTTGTTTCTGATTTTTCTTCTGGTTCTAGATGCCTGGGCAAAATATTGGTTTTCCAGTATACCTTTCACCCAATATCATTATCTCTTCCAGAATATGGACTCAATTTAATCCTGCTTTACTTCTTTTCCTCATCCTTTCAGCTTTTGCTCTAAGGCAGAGGTTCTTAGCCTTTTTGTGTATCATGAGCTCCTTTGTCAATGTGGTGAAACCTATGAATCCCTTCTTAGAATTAAACTTTTAGGTACATAAAATAGGTAGGCTTAGAAATCAATTATATTGAAATACGGTTATCAAAATATTAAGTTCATTGATTCCATGTTCCACACAAGGGCAACCTCTTTCCCCACCATAAGCTGTTATAGTTGAGAGTTTTATTCTGTACTTTTTCAAAGGATTCAACTTACAAGAGTCAAATCAGTATATGAAAATTGTCACTTACCGTGTTAAATTATCTGGGACAGAAACACCATATATTCACATGTTATTCAGGGCAGTTAGAAAATGTCCTGTGAGTCTCTGTTCAGCCATTCTTCCCCAAAGTGTAATTATTATACTCAGTACCCAAGCTGGTATCTAGTAATAGTAGTTCTGGGTATTTTTAGGAAGTTGAGGAGACTGTAATTTATCTTTCTACACCAAGAAGTTTCCTATGAAACAGCCGGCTAGTTGGAAACATCCCAGTATGTTGTCCCTGAACATCAGATCCCTCTACTGCTAGGGCCTCTGAGTCACTTTCTAGCAAGATGAAGGCTGCCAGCAGGAGACTCCCTCATGCCCATTTTAATAGGAAACACGATTTTCCAGCATCGTGCCAGTGCCTGACGACACCATCTGGGTAGAATTTGGGTCATGCTCAGTGATGATTTCCTGTCCCTAATCTAAAGATTGGTAAAAACCAAGGTCCTAAAGTAGGCCAATACCAGGTCTTGGGAATGCCTTCAAGCCTACATAGCTACTCAAGATTTAAAAAGGGAAAAAATCATTCAGCACCTGTATTGCCAGGTTCTGATGTCCTTTCTGCCTTGCAGCAGGAGATAAAATTGGTCCTTCTCTCTATTCATTGGGAATACTATGATTTTCTTTGCTGGCTAAACCAATGATAGATGTATGTGAGTTTGGTAGCATGTGTTGTTTGCTTTAGATACAGACCATTAAACACATGAATTAGGAGAATAACAGCGGCCTACGTGCTAACTTTCTGTAGATTTTTTGGAACCAGACCTGTGATTTTATTGGTAGGATTATTCTACAACTTGGAGTCTCAGGGAGTTGCTTAGGAACACTAAGAAGGAATGTTGACTTGGCCACAGTCACACAGCCCTTATGTGTGGCAGGGAAGACTTGAATCAGATCTTCCTGGGTCTCCATCCACAGCCATGTTGCCTCTCAATCCTATATAGCTGGCAAATAAAGGAGCTAGATGAGTCCCTCAGGACCTGGGAGGGGGGGAGGGAAAGGGGGAATCTAGGTGCTGTATCAGTCACAATCTTGGTAATTACTAGATTGAAAAAGTGAGGAGAAATATTTATTTTATCCTTAAAGCCATTATGGTGATTTTAAACAATCTTGTGGTTCAAAATAGCATACACCTACTCACTGTATCCAGAAATTTGTAGAATGTTACAGCCATGATGGATGAGAGATCATCTAAGCCAGCTTTCTTATTGTAGATGTGGGAAACAAAGAAAAGGGACTTTGCTAATTAGTGACAGAAAATGGGACTAGAGCCCAGGCCTCCTGACTCCAAGTCCACCAAGCTAATTCCTTTTTACTTTGTTTTTTTTGGTAAGGCAATTGGGGTTAAGTGACTTGCCCAAGGTCACATAGCTAGTAATGTCTGAGGCTGGATTTGAACTCAGGTTCTCTTGACTCCAGAGTTGGTGCTCTATTCACTGTACCACCTAGCTGCCTCCAAGCTAACTCAGTTACCTTGTATCATAAAGGCCATCTAATGCAATCTCCCCATTTTACAAATGGGAAAATGGGCCCAAAATGAGTTATGACTTACCTAGCTAGAGTCTGAGGCAGGATTTGGATATAGGTCTTTTTTTTTTTTTTAAGCAATTGGGGTTAAGTAACTTGCTCAAGGTTACACGGCCAGTTATTTCTGGGTGTGGTGCTAAGTATCTGAGCCCAGATTTGATCTCCAGGTCATCCCAACACTGGAGCCGTGCTCTTACTCGCTGAGCCACCTGGCCGCCCCAAGGTCTTCTTGACTCCCAAGTCCATCTTGGACTAATTTCAGTAAGCCTCCAAAAAATTCTAAATGCTTGACACTCCCAGCAGGTATGAACTGTGGAAGGAACTGAGCATTTCACTACCTAGGGAAGCTTATTTAGACCCTCAAGCTTTTAATTGTATTCTTGACATTACTCTCCAGAAAATGTTCTGCCTCTAATTATTATTTGATGGTATAGCCCCCCAAACCTGATGTGACCATGTATTACACTGAAAAGCACGGTGTCCAGAGTTAGGGAAGTCACAGATGATTTCACTTCTTCCCTGATTGGATCATATCTGGAAGACTGTTCAGTTCTGAGAGTTATATTTTAGGAAAGACATTGCTCAAGCACATTGACAGCCAGGATAGGGAAGGGTCTGAAAATTATAGCCTATGTTGGAAGGGAGAGACATAATAGTCTTGTATCTTCAAGGATTTGAAGGGCTATGCCCAGGGAAGAGAGTTTAGACATATTCATTTTGGTCCCAGGAGACAAAACCAGGAGTAGGGGGTAGAAGCTGCCAAGAGTCTTGATATAAGGAAGAACTGGCTAAAAGTCCGTCATCCAAAAGCAGAACAGGAAGGTAGTGGTTCTCCCCTCACTGAAGGAGTGCAACAAGAAGACAGAGGCACTTCCTGACCCAGCAGCCTCTCGAGTAACTAACCCTGATACTCATGCAAAAAAAAAACAAAAACAAACCCTGACACGAATGCAAAGCCCTGACTTGGAGAAAAAGACAATAGGGATATTTCCGTCAAGTGTTAGATCCTGTTTGGTGAAAGTGGGTCTTCTGGTTCCCAAGTTAGGAAATGTTCTAGAAAGGGCTTTCCATGTCAAGGGGGCTCTTCTCTTTGCAGACCTCAGTGTTGTCATTAACAAGGATATTTGTTTATGACACGGCATAGGGAAGTACTTGAGATGGAATGAGTCTTAGGTAAAATCTTACAAAATCTCTGACTCCATCCTCCATCATCATCAATGTTCCTTTCTATCACTGGAGGTCTTTGAGCAGATGGGTGACTACTCTTTAGCAGTATTGTAGAGGGGAATTCTACTCCTATATAGCTTGGTGAAAACAGATGACGTCAGAGGCCCCTTCCATCTCTGAGATCCTATTAATTTTTATTCCCTTTCTTACCCATACTTAATGCAAAACAAATCCCCCTCCAAAGCCCCCCCAACCCCCACAAAATTCTCAAATCTGGTTTCTGGAAAGGTGATAAGAATTTTAAGATATGAGCCTACCCAAAAGTTTTTATATTTCATGGGGGATTCATGAAGATATAGGAGTCCCCTGAAAATTTTTTAGATCCCAATCTATATGACAAGTTCTTCATTCTTCCTTCTCCAGTTCAGCCTTCAGACTACTAACCAAATTATCTTCCTAATGCAGGTCTGAGCAGAAAATCCGCTTGCTCAAAAATCTCCCATGGTTCTTCATTGCCTGCAGGAATTAGCTCCAACCTGCTATTCTTAGCTTTATTCATACTATTTCCCTTCTCTGCTATTAGCTGTGTGACCCTGGGCAAGTCACTTAACCTTGTTTGCCTCAATCTTCTCATCTGTAAAATGAGGTAGAGAAGGCAAACTACTGGAATATCTCTGCCAAGAAAACCCCAAATGGGGTCAGGAAGAGTCAGACACAGCTGAATAACAGTAATAACTAGGCTCTAGCTAATCGGGAATAAATAGCCACTCCCTAACCTCATCCCACTCTCTTTTGCCTTTCTCAGTTTGTGTAGCAAGGGGATGGGGAAAGAGTTCTGTGAAGTTTGGATTCAGTCAAAGGGCAGCACTTGAGGACCTAGAGGGCCACATGTGGCCTTGAAGTCGCAGATTCCCTATCCCTGGATACCGTCAATTGTCCCTGGAACTGTCTCATTATATATCACTGCTTCTTAAAAGCCCTTTCTTCCAAGCCCATGTGAGGGACCACCTCAGCCCCTTCATGAAGCCTTTCCTAATGCCTCATGTAGAAGTGTTTCCTCCCTTCTCATCTGTCATACCCTTCTGTTCAATTTTATCATAATCACTGGTACGTGTATCTTATTCCCCCGTCTAGAATGTAAGATGCTTGAGGGGAGAGATCCCTCCTGATATTTTTTATCACTGGGCCTCATACATTTCTTGGTCATCTAGACATATAATTTCCTCAGTGCAGGAAACTCCCAATGAGAAAACCCCCTCTCCCAAATTCAGATCTTCAATCACTCTGCAATTCATAGTCTTGGGGGGCCTGAGACACAGAGAAGTTAAATAATCTGCCCAAAATCACACAATTAGTTTAAGTCAGAGGCAAGAGTTGACCTAAGACTTCACGATCACTCCGGCTGCCTGCCTTTCACAGAATAGCTAAAAAGTAGGTACTTTATTTTTAGCTTTTAATTTTTTTGGAGGGCAGTTGGGATTAAGTGACCTAGTCTGTGTTAAGTATCTGAGGTCGGATTTGAACTCAGATCCTCCTGACTCCAGGGCTGGCACTCTATTCACTGAGCCACCTAGCTGCCCCAGAAGTGGTGGTACTTTTGACTTAAATTCAGTGTCTTAAATCAACAATTATCTATTAAGCACCTACTATTTGCCAAACACGTGCTAAGTGCTGGGGATATAAAGAAAGCCATTCCTTCCCCCCCCCCCAAAAAAAAAGTGCTGTTTGAAAAGAAAAGAAAAGCAGCATCTATTTTGCATAGTAAGTAGATTTCCCACCCACCCACCTAGATTGGGCTTTCATTAAGGATCAGATGGATTTTCGGTAGGGGCCTGAAAGAAAAGGGATTAACTAATTAGCCAGAAGGAAAATTATTCCCAGGTTTCTGGCCTCAGGCTCTGGAATTTGGTTGTCACCTATGAAGAAACATGAAATGTTGAGAGTGATGTGGTCGGGTAGTGCCATGAAGGGAAACACGGGCTAGAAGAGAGGAAGGGAAGCTGGATTCTTGAATCACCCGTCAGTTCCCCATTGTGCAAATCACCCGAGTGGGAGGGAGGACCAATGGTGGTTTGGGCCAGACCGCCATCCTGTGGGGTGGGAGAGGGGAGATTATAAATACAGAATTCAAAGTGGTTCCTTCTAGAGCAGGGTCTTTGTTTGATATAGAGGTTTGGGGTTGGAGTCGAGCCCAAGGAGGATCTGGTTTCTCAAATAAAAAGGCAAGTTCTTAGGAGGCAGAAAGGTTGGCCGTGATTCTGTTGATTTGGAAAGGTTTCAACTGAGTCGAATCCTCCTGTGCATTCCTGACATACTGTATTTCCCTGGAAATTGTGTGGGTGTTAGAACCAGATGACTCCTAGATATTTGCTTTTCTAGCTGTCAAGGACAAAGGTCAGATACCCGTGTGAACTTCAAGAACAAGAAGGGGCCTGAGGAAAAGTCCGTGGTAGGTTTGGAAACTACCTTTCTATGAAGGCTGCCTGATATTCTCAGAAGAGCAGTTTTTCCTTAAATACTGGCAGGGCCGATGAGTCTGATGGATTTAAAACAATTCAAGAAAACCCCTCAATTTTTGCCCCTGCTTGGAATGAGTTACTTTTCTTATCCAAAATTAAAACTTAAAAAAAAAAAAACAATATTGTTTTAAATTCATAGAATTTTAGAGGCAGAGAGGTACCTCAGATATAGATCATCTAATGCAATTTCTTTTAATAAGGGGATTTGTTGTGTGAAGTTTGGATTCAGTCAAAGGGCCACACTTGAGGACGTAGAGGGCCACATATGGCCTTGAGGTCAAAGGTTCCACACCCCTGATCTAATCCAACTGCTTTAAAGGCAGGTAGGTGGTGCAGTGGATAGAGCTAGGCATGGAGTCAGGAAGACTCATCTTCCCGAGTTCAAAGCTAGCCTCAGATACTTCCTAGCTGTGTTACCCTGGACAAGTCACTTAACCCTGTTTGCCTCATTTTCCTCATCTGTAAAATGAGCTGGAGAAGGACAGGGCAAATCACTCCAGTATCTTTGCCAAGAAAACTTCAAATGGGGTCGCAAAGAATTGGATATGACTCAATAACAGCAATGGTTATCTCTGGATGTGGAGTTAAAAGGACCTGGGTTCCAATTCTGCCTCTGCAGCTTACTACCTAATACTCAGCTATTTGAGACAAATAGCTTAAATTCTCTGAGCCTCAGTTTCTGCATCTGGTTTTTTTTTAATGAGGTGGTTTCCTTACATGGACTACAAGAGCCCTTTTCACTGTAAATCCACAATCCTCTTTTAAGGAGATCATGGGTGAGGTGTGGAAAAGGACCAGAAGTGCTGGTAGGACCTCAAGTCATGCCTAGAAAAGATTGGTCCTCCCACCTGTGTTAGCAGTTAATGAAGCAACAGAAATGAGAAGGAGCTGATGGCCACTTGTCCTCTTAAGCTGACCTCAGCTGCTCGTATGACCTTGGGCAGGTCATTTACCTTCAGGCCCACATGAAGTCCCTTACCTTCCTTGTTAGTTAGCCGTTCTCCCAGTTTAGTGAGTTTGGATCTTAGTTCTTCCGCAGTGATGTACCCCTTCTTCTCTTTATCAGTCATCAACATGGCCAACAGAATTTCTTTCTGAGGCTCTTCCTGCTGCATTTGCTTATGCATGATGGTAAGGAAGGTAGAGAAATCCAGCTCTCCATTTCTGTCTGGAAATGCCAAAGCACCAAAGATAAGAGGGAGAGTTTTCTCCAGCAGATCTGAGAGTGAGTAAGGGGATGTAATCATCAAACCAACATAAGCTGAGGTTAAAAAAAAAAAAAGAAGAGGGGACCTACCTGCCTTTTTAGTTTTTCTACAATTGCTTTCCCTGTGGATTGGAGGAGGGGGCAGTTAGGTGGCACATCAGATAGAGTATCAGGCCTAGAGTCAGGAAAACCTGAAGTCAAATCTGACCTTAGACACTTAATAGTTGTGTGACCCTGGGCAAGTCACATAACCCTGTTTGCTTTATATTCCTCATGAGTACAATGAACTGGAGAAGGAAATGGTAAACCACTCCAGTATCTTTACCAAGAAAACCCCAAATGGGGGGCAGCTAAGTGGCACAGTGAGTAAAGCGCTGGCCCTGGAGTCAGGAGGACCTGAGTTCAGATCTGGTCTCAGACACTTAAAACAAAAAAACTATCCGTGTAACCTTGGGCAAGTTACTTAACCCCAGTTGCCCTCCAAAAGACAAAAAAAAAAAAATAGAAGAGTTGGACATGACTGAAATGACTGAACACCTAGATTGTAGGAAACGTGGCAAAGCAGGGCAAACCCAGGACTTGGAGTCTCCCCAGCTTTGCTACTTCCTAACTGTAAGACTTTGGGCATGTCATTTCTCTGAAATTTGGATTCCTCATCTGCAAAATATGGGGATGCAAAGTACTTTAGAGATATAAGGGACTCCTAGAGAACAAGTCCAACGTGCTTACTTTACACATGAAGTAGACACCCAGAAGTATTAAGTGATTATCCAATGTCTTATAGCAAGTGAACAAACTTGAACTCAGATCTGGGGCTAGCTATTTTAGTGCCTAGAGCAAAGGGTGTAAAGGTTGGTGGTAAGGGAGATGTCTCCAGGGACCTGCCTAGGAAAGGAAGCACATGGTAAGTCCAGGAAACTGATCTGAGAGATTTCGAGTACAGGTCGTGATTTCTAAACTCCGATGCAGTGAAGCAAATCTGTAGTCGCTCCACCCTAGTTACTGCCTAGACTGGAACCCAAACCTTCTTCAAATGCAGTATTATTCCTACTATGTGATTAGACTAAGCTAGTCATTGGATGGGTCCCTTCCAACACTAACATTGTGTGTGATTCCGAGATTTGCCTCAAGGGTCCTTCCATTTCATTCTCAACTTTTCTGTAAGAGAGCTACTAACTCGTTAGGCAGTGGGCTCAGAAGGGAGCATGTGAGGGAGCTGTGACAGTCTGCCATGATCAGGAACCCTGAGGTGTGAGGAATGAAAACTGAATGTTCTGCAAACTTTGACTTCCTGTGAAAAGAAGACAAAGCTCCAGAAAAAACAAGGACATAACCAACCAATCTCTTGGAACCAGAGACCCCAAAAGAAATTTAGAACCACTCCTCCCAGCATTTGGGGTTTGGGTCAGAGCACCGTGCTTCTTTTATCCCTTTGGCCCTGCCTGTGGTCCCCAGCCACTAAAGGCAAGCTTTCAGTTCAGTGGCAGCAACTGGTGACTTGGATCTCTCTGCCTCTGTCTCTCTCTCTCTCTCTCTCTCTCTCTCTCTCTC
>NW_027186296.1:35238238-35256947 GCF_028583685.1 Petaurus breviceps papuanus | reverse complement strand
TCTCTCTCTCTCTGTCTCTGTCTCTCTCCCCTCTTTCTCCCCTCTCTGTCTCTCCTCTCTCTGTCTCTCTGTCTCTTTCTCTGTCTTTCTGTCTCTGTTTCTCTCTGCCTCTCTGTGTCTCCGTCTGTCTCTCTCTCTTACAAAAGTTCATACACATCGTTCCTAAATTACAGTTTTGAGGCCAGCACGGTTAATGCATAGAACACTTGAACTTGGAGTCAGGAATGACCTGGGTTCAAATCCTGCATCTGAGACAGAGGTAATCTAGGCCTGCACAGTACTCTTCCTTCCCATCCCAAAAGCTAAGTCACCTGGAGTCAGAGCTGGGCTTGAATCCCACCTCTGACATGCACTGCTTGGATGACAGTGGGCACATCACTCCATCTGCTTCACTTGTAGAATTTGGAGAATTGGAGACATGCTAGATCCCTTTTGGCACTAAATCTGTGATTTAGTAGATGTTTGACCACGGGCAAGTTACTTAACGTCTCTGAATTTAATTTCCTCATCTGAAAAATGGAGATAATATGCATAGTAACTTTTTCACAAGGTTGTTATATGAGACTCAAATGAGGGAAAGCGCGGAAAGCACGCACACTGCACACTTTAAAGGAGGAAACATTTATATAGTGCTATGTGCTAATCGTTTTTTTAAAATAAATATTATCTCATTATTATCCCCATTTTACAGGTGAGGAAACTGAGGCAAACAGAGGGTAAAGTGACTTGCTTGGGGTCACATTTGAACTTAAGTCTTTTCAGGCTTCAGATGCAGAGCTCTACCCATTGCCCCATCAGCTCCTGCTAGGTACATTTATCAACTGAAGAATTAATATCTTCATGCCTCCCTCACCCCACTCATACATATATGTCCTTCCCACCAGTTTTTACAGGATTGCCTATGTGCTGTGTTTGACTCCTTCTAGGTACAAGCCTTGCATTGATGTGCTTTGGAAAGAGGCCCTTTGGGCATTGAGGTGGCACACTGGATAGAGCCCTGGTGTCAGGAGGATCTGAGTTCAAATTTGATCTCAGGCACATACTAGCTGTGTGACCCTGGGCAAGTCACTTAACCCTGATGTCTCACTGGAAAAAAAAAAGGAAAAAGAAAGAGGCCCTTATGAGAAATAATGAAAGAGTTGGTTTCAGAGAAACCTGGGAAGATTTGAATGAACTATTGCAAAATGAAGTAAGAAGGACAATGTATACAATAACAAACAACCTTGGAAAGACAAACAACTCTGAATAACCTCAAAATTCCGATCAATGTACTAACGATTCGTGATTCCAGAGAACCAGTGGTGAAGCATGTTTCCCACTTATGGACAGAGAGGAAATGGATTCGACATCCAGAATATAACATCCATTATTAGATACAGTCAATACAGGAATTTTTTTTCTGCTTGACTATACAGAGTCAAGAATTTTTGTTTTTGTTTTGATAGGGAGAGAAGTGGGAAAGAGAAAAATTCAATTTTTATTAATTGAAAAAATGGAAATACAAATAAACTAACAGGTCATGGTTTCATATGCAATCCTCTTTTTTGTTCTTTGCATATGAAAATGTTTATATTTGTCCATAATTGTTGTTTATAACAAAGAACTTCTAAGGTTTTGGTTTTGGTTTTCTTTGATGGGGAGTGGGGGGGTGGAGGTAGGAAGAAGAGAAAATTAAATTTTTGTTAATTGAAAAATTTTAATTCATTATTAAATTATATTTATATTATATAATATTATTTTTATATTAAATCTATTCATTTAATTCATACACAATCCTCTTTTTTGTTCTTTGTATATAGAAATGTTTATATTTGTCTGTAATTGTTAAGTTTCTAGTTCAGAACACTTTAAAAAGAAACGAGAACCTTGGCCCCAGGATTTTTTTTCCCTCCTGGTTTGGCCTCTGGCCCCAGTTTGTGTCTGACGGAGGTGCCCTAATCTCCTAAAGTCTAAGCCTTTCCAAGATGTTCTGCTGCTTACAGCTTCTGCCCATTTCTTCCACTGCCCTTCTCCTCCCACTGGCCTATGGGTTTACTGTTCTTTTATACACTTCTCTTCCTGCCTCCAAGCAGGACTTTTGTGTTGGGGGGGCAGAGGGAGGAGGCCGAGAGGGGGACACAGTGGGAGGAAGGAAGGGCATCGCTCAGGCCTACAGTAGCCCTCCCCACCAGCCTCTGTCTCTGGTTCTCCTTCCCAGACTGGTCTCGGTGGCCTATATTCTGCCACCTTCGCGGTCCTCCCACTCCACTGACTCAGATTCCCCACTGGGCTAACAGCTGTGGATGCAGGCCGGATCCTGCTTCTTACTTAATAACCTCTGCTCAGCTCCCTGGCTTCAGCTGACTTACCTAGCTTAAGGTCCTGCAGGTGTCTTCCGACTTCTCCTGGCGTCGGGCTGGCCCCCAGGCACCGCATCACCACAATTAGGTCGTTTGCTTTTATTCTCCCCCTTTGTTCCTTGTCATAGAGGGAGAAGCATTCCTTGAACTCTGTTTCAGGAAAGGAGGAAGAAATAAAGGAAGGGCGCCTCCATCCTTCGAAGGGGATGGGGAAAAACTCAAACCAGGTTTATCCCACCTGCCCACAAAATGAGAGCCGATGCAACCAGGATAGTGAAATACGACCTCCTAAAAACAACAGCTTCCCTTTAGGAAAACTATACCCGCTTCCCGGGAAGAGCTCGCACTCAGTTTGCTGTCTGGCAACTCAAGAGGGCATCTGGTCCACATCCCGGCTTCCTCCTCTATCAATGAGGGGCCTGAGATGAAAATACTAATAACAGCATTTATGAAGCAACTACAATGTGCCAAACTGTGCTAACTGTACTTGACAATATTTCTTTTCATCTGCTCCTCACAATAATCCTGGGGGAGTAGGTGCAGCTGTTATCCCCATTTTACAGTTGAGGAAACTGAGGCAGGACGAAGTTAAGAGGCTTGCCTAGGGTTTCACTGCCCTGAGACCGGATTTGAACTCGTCTTCTTGACTCCAGGCCTGGCGATCTCTCTGGCCTTCTGTATCTAACATTCTATGAGGTTTCTCTTTGGGTCTAACCAAGCAAGGACTCATTTCCTCTGAGGAAATTCTTGCTTCACATCGTCTCCTATAGACTTGACGATGGCGATAGATTTCCTTTGTCTTCTCTTCCCTAAAGCAGGCCAATTCCAAAGCCCCGAATCTTTGCTCCCCAAATCTCTTAGTCCCTGAAATCTTCCTTCTGGCTGCTCCCTGGTCATCTTAAGGAACCAAGAGGAACTGTCCCTTGGAGGTCGGGCCCAGCCCAGGTTCTCCCTCTGACACAGCCCGCTGCGGGGAGCATGCAGCAGGCTGTGGGTGGGTTTGGGGAGGGAGGCCGGAAAAAGAGAACAGAGCGTGTTGGCTATAAGGGAGCCAGAGGCCTCTTAATGTTTCCTAATTAATGAACTATGGAGTTCTTCAGCTTCGGAACATCCATCAGAGAGCCAAAGGATCTCCACTGGGGGAAGAAGCTTTTGAAACATTTATGTGTGCAGGGTTACCGCCTAGAATACTAATGAAAGGCTGGGTGGGCGGTGTTCAAAGTCAATTAGCCGCCTTTTCTGTAAACAGAGGAAAGTTGGGGGAGGGGGGGTTGCGGAGCCGCGGCTCGGTCTACAAACCGCCCCAGTTGCACAGGCTTTTGGCTCCTGATCGTGGCGGAGGAGTTGGGGAGAATGCGGGAGACAGGAGCGGGTACCAAAGGGGCTGAACAGAGGGCTAATTAGAGGAGACACGTAGTGGGGAGCGGGGGGATGGAACTGAAGATTTTTAAGTGGAACGTAAAGAAATCGGACGTGACATCTTCATTTCCTGCCAGAGCCTAATTCGGTCTGAGGGCGCTCGGCTCAGGGAGCAAGAATTAATGGTCTGAATTCCTGTCGCCCGCTGTCATGTTTGGTTGGGATGAGGAGGGAGATGGTCAGGCAGGCTTGTTGGGGGGGGTTGGCGGGGGGAAGGCGAGGGGAGGGTGGGAGCAGATCGAAGAGAGCTTGGAGCAGACACACAGACCTTTCCACTGTCGGTGGGTGACAGAGGCAGGCACTGTCCATTTACTCAGTGTCCTTTCCAGCTTTGATGTTTGGGGAGGGGAGGGGTGGGGATGAGCGACCCTGGGCTGGAAAGCAGGATGACCTCTCGGAGGGGATGTGGCAAAGAGCTTCCGATTCTCTCACATCCTTCTCCCCCTTGCACCTTCTCCCACTTTGCCAAGATGAGAGAGGCAGGAAACGTACATTTATTCCTTATTTCATTTCCTGAGGGGGTGAGCGAGTTTGAGAGAGACCCCACCACAAAGAATTAGACCAGTGGTTGCTCTGTGACCTTGGGCATGTCACTTCCATTCTCTAGGTTTCATTTTGCTCATCTTTAAAGGAAGGGAATTGGACTGCATGAGAGACCTAATTGGAAAGAAAGAACCGCAGGTATCAAACTTCACTTAGACTCTCAACGTCCTTCTGGGTTGTTACGGTCTCCAACTGGTTCATTAAAAAGAATATAAGCCCAATAAAGCGTCTTTCAACATTCTCCTCTCAAATCCTCCTTGGCAGGTTATGTAGGAAGTACTTTAGAAAAAATCCGGTAAAATCTAAGGAGTTTTTTTCTTTCCCCTTTCCTACCTCTTCCTTCTTCCCCTTCTCTAACTCCTCCTCCTCTTCTTCTTCCCCCTTTGCTTTCCAAATCAAACAACTCCTTTTCTTGACTCTCCATGCTTTTCCCCAGACTCCCCTTCCTCAAAAAACACATTTCTTTCAGGGTTTGAGTGACTGTCCCAGGAGAGACCAGGAGGTCAGGGGCCGATACCTGGGCCTACCACACTCCCAGCCCAGGTTGGGGCCCACCATCCCCCTCAGCCACCGACAGACACCCTCACCCCAACTCCAGGACAGGAGCAGCTATAATCGATAACAGCTAAACTGCTCAGAATGATGTTTATTTTTACAATAACTGCCTCAAACTGGTAAATGTGTTTGATCCTGCTAATTAAAAAGCAAACTGTACATACCATTAATTTGATCCTGGGATAGAAATTTTGCCTGTAGCAGAGAGAGAGAGAGAGAGAAAGTTAACAAGAAGTAGTCACCCAAAGCTAGCCTTTCTTGTTCCATGCTGATCCATTAGGATCACTAGACCTCAGCTCACTCACCATTCTTTCCACTGTTTGGGTCTGGAGCCGGCTACCTGGACTTTCAAGATTTCTTTTTCTTTGTTACTTCCCTTCTTGTTGATTCAATGCTAAAGTCCAGCCAATGCCAACTTGGGGTGGAGAGCAATGGTAATAAATACCCAGCTGCCATAGCAACCAGGCTCCATCTGTACAGCAGGGTCGGATTCCAACTTTCAGCAGCAGCTGCCATGTGTGCCCGGTAAGGGGCCACGAATTAAAATGTTTTCCAGGAAAATGGCTGAGAACGTGAGACCCTGGCTTTGGAGTGGTCCTGCCTCTCCTGGGTGGGTGGGAGCAAGGAGCAGCCACAGGAGTGGAAAAGGGGCTCCTAGAGGTACATAGATCACTGTTGAGGTCTCCAGAACCCCAAGGTGATTGCTAATAATGTAATAACTTTCTCTAAGGGGCTGATACCCCTTAGAGTAATGGGGTCTCATGCTGGACTCATATGCCACTGCCAAAGCTGAGCATGTGAGGTGCTGGCTTCTCATGACAGGAGTCATTTTTTACATAATGCAAGTAATGGTCAGACTTGATTTTTTGGCCAGAGAAATTCACCCTTTGACTGGGTCTGTATGAGGCTGTTCTGCATTAAATTTTCCTTTTGTCTTCATCTTCATTCTTCAAGGCTGTGTAACTCTCCAGTGCTTCATGGGCATAGGGTAGGTACAGAGGGTCAAAATAAATGGTAAAAAATCACAGATAATCCTAAATCACCATTCTTAGGGACATGCCCATTAACAGCAAAACAGGCAGTGACAGGAAGACAGGAGGGATTCCTTCATTTGCTTGGAAAAATGAAATGATCTGGAGAAGTCCCAAACTGGCTAATAGCTCCCAAATGATCAGTACTTGACTGTCTTTCCTTGTATCCTTGCTAGGAAGAGAGGCAATGTGCCATCCAGCCCTAGCTGTCATTTACTGTGTGACCTTAGGTGAATCACTTGACCTCTTTGGACTTGTCTCCATCTGTAAAATGAGGGAGTTGGGCTACATGCTCTCCTTCAGCTCTAACAATTCTTTCCCCTATTTGGCTTAGACATGGGGATCTTTGGCTGGGTGGAGGGGGAGATGGCAGAATGGGGCAAAGGCAAAGTTAAGTTAAGACTAACCTTTCATGGTTCATTTTTTTGTTGCATCCAATTCTTTGTGACACCCTTTGGGGTTTTCTTGGCAAAGATATCAGAGTGGTTTGCTGTGTCTTTTTCCAACTCATTTTAAAGATGAGGAAACTTAGGCAAACTGGGTTATATGACTTGCCCAGGGTCACACAGCTAGTGTCTGTGGATAGATTTGAACTTTTCTGACTACAGACCTGGTGCTCTATCCCCTGACCACCTAACTCCCCAGAGACTAAGTAGTAAGTTCTAATTAGTTAGGTCCAGTGTATTGGTAAGAAGGCCCTGAATGGAAAAAAGTAGGGGAAGGATTATTCTGTCCTATCTCGACTCATTGGCCCCTTAAAGGAGTTTGTAGGTAAGATGGACTCTCCAGAGGATAGGGTTAAGAATACATCCCAAATTTCCCTGTACCCAGTTCTGATTTCAGATATCCTATGCTTTTTACAAATTAGAAAAAAGACCCTTCCTCCCAATTTGGGGCTCAGAAAATACAGTTGATGGAAGTAGGTGATCTAGGTTAATCAGTTCAATGTGTCCTGAACTAGGGTAGTAAACTGAAGCTATGCTGTGGAGCTGGGGGCTGATTCCTTTAGACACAGAGCCTGCTATATCCTGACCTTGACATCAGTTCAGGGTGATCAGATTCAATGCTAGGAAGCTCTTCCTCAGGACCAATTCCTTTTACCTGGTCCTCAGAATCCCTAAGGAGTTACTACCCAAGCGGCCCCCACAGCCTGGGAAGGAACCATTTTTCTATAAATTGGCCCAAACTTGAACCTGACCCAGAAATTTTGGATGCTCATCTGACTCCCCTGCTCCCTAGTTATCTTGACCCCAGGTCCTTCCATTTGGTTCCCCTCACTTCCCTACTTCATCCCAAGGTACCTCCCCTACTGGTTGGGCTAGTTTAGTATGTGGGTCTTCGATTTGGTTCAAGCCAAAAGTCAGTCAACAAAGCGTTTCTTCAGTGCCTACTATGTGCCAGTCACTGCTAAGCCCTGTCAATACAAGGAAAAGCAAAAGCAAGTCAGACCTTGCCTTCATTAGTTTGTAGTCTAATAGGGGAGACAAGACACAAACAACTATATACAAGACAGGACAGAGAAGAAAAGATGGAGGAAAAAATTACATGACAATTTTGTTGTATTTGTGACAGGAACAGCAAGTTGTGTATAACAGATTTGCAGTTTCACTCGTAATCACCTTTTTATTGTACTGTGATGGAAATACTTATTTTATTCCATAAATTTAAAAAATAAAATACATTTTTAAGAAGATAAATAAGGAATAACAAAAGAAAGGCACTAGAAGCAAGGGGGATTGTTTTTAGCTAGAACCTGAAGGAAACCAGGGAAGCCCAGAGGCAAACTACAGGACTGTTGACTAAGAGGGGCTGGGCATGTTAACAGGGACTATCAGTAACATGGTCAGCTCTCAATTATTTAGACTAGTAAAGGAAATGGGGTGTGGGTAATCTAGAAGAGAGGCCAGAAGCCTTCTAATTCTAATTGAGTTTTCTCTTATAGCAACAGGTAGATCTAATTTTGTTTGGCACAGGCTGATATGGAAAGGAGTTTGCCGTTTCTGGGAACACAGCAGAAGGCAGCAGAGGAAACAACTAACATTTCATCATTTGCTGTTATCATGACAAGCCATAGAGGGGCATCGTTGCATAGTGGATTAAGTCTTGGATTCAAGTCTCACCTCTGAAATATACTGTTGTGTCATCCAGGGTAAATTACTTAACTCCCCTATGCAATTTTCTAAGGCTAAGTGGAAGAAGCAGATCTGCACTGTTAGAAGGGTTTGGGAAATTCCTTGTACCAGTGAAATCATAAGTCATGGCTCATCCTCAAGCTATGCTCAGAAAATGGAGTTGAGTCATGGTTTAGGAATCAAGGAAGCACAAAATCTAGGTGCCTTATTTTACCTGTCATGACTAAAAGACCAAAAGAAAAAGAAGGCTCCAGACTAGGATGATGTTATTGCTGTTTCTATTGGGTTTGGGGATCAGAGAAGGAACTAGGTACAAAGTATGTATCAATTATTAAGCACCTACTATATACACAGGCCTCCAACACAGTGATGTGAGAAAGTAGAGATGGACAATCAGAAATGAATTAGTCCTCATGATAACAGATTTTATGTTCTTATAAGCATCCACTTAGCAAAATAATAATAAATCAAATAATCATAATAAATCCCCAAATACATAATAAAAATAAAATACAATAAATAAATAATAGTGCTTTAGGTTTTGCAAAGTGCTTTTTACATATTTCATTCGATCCCTATAATAACCCTATGAAGTCAGTGCTGCTATTATCCCCATTTTACAGTTAAGGAAACTAAGATTAAGGAAAGCTAAGTGACTTGCTCAGTTACAAAATTAATGCCTAGGTGAGATCTTCCTGCATCCAAGCCTAACACTCCCTCCATTACACCACCTTACTGCCTCAGACAGGTGAGTATCCTGGGAGAGGAGGGCATGTTTTAAAATGTTTAGACAAATGCACATTAAAAAATTTTATTTATAGTATATAGAGGGATGGATGGGTTTGGGCACACAAGAGAGTTCAAAGCCCACTTCTGATGTAAGTTTTGTGACACTAGGCAAGAAACTGAACACACATGCATATATATATACATATAGTCAATGTGTATATGGCTGTGTATGCATATATACATGTACATAACATATATGTACATGTACACACGTATGTATATATTTGTGTATATATGAATATGCATATAAACTTTAGTTTGTTTTATATATACATTTCATATGCATACACACACATATATTAATCACCTACTATGTGCTAAATGGTACAGTGGATATAGGGCCTGGAATCAGGAGGACCTGAGTTCAAATCCAGCCTTAGACAGTTGCTATGTGACTTTGGGCAAGTCACTAAACTTGTTTACCTGTTTCCTCATCTGTAAAAATAAAAGCGGGGCGGCTAGGTGGAATAGAGCACCAGCCCTGGAGTCAGGAGGACCTCAGTTCAAATCCAGCCTCAGACACTTAACACACACACAAAAAACTAGCCATGTAGTCTTTGGCAAGTCATTTAACCCCAACTGCCCTACCTTCCCCCCTCCAAAAAGCAAAAACAAAACAAAACAAAAAAGACCTACCCCCCAGGGTTGTTGTGAGGATCAAATGAGGTAATATTTGAAAAGTGCTTGGCACACTGTAGGTATAATATAAACACTGGCTACTATTATTGTCTTAGAATGTCTTAATCACAAAAGTTTTCTTCCATCCTCCTTGGACCTTACACAGGATTTAGTTCCTCACTAATACATTTGTCATATATTAATGTCTATTAATGTTTTCCTTCCTAGTCCTCTGTAAGCTCCATGAAACCTGGGAAAAATTGTTAATAAGACTTACTTCTCCCCAAAACAAAGCTTTGCAAGCTGTCTTTGGCCTTCAACAAGTGCTTCTTAAAATGAGCTAATCAATGTGAGTGCTCAGGAAGCATTGAGCTAATTACGATGCTGGATTTCAAGAACTTGGGGTTGTAATGCCTCAAATTCAACTACAGCCTCTGACAGCTACTAGATTTGTAAACATGGGCAAGTCATTGAACCACTCAGCCTGTTTTCTTGTCAGTCACTCATTAAGCATTTATTAAGCACCTAGTGTGTACCAGGCATTGTGCTAAGCACTGGAGATACAAAAAAAGGCAAAGCCAGTTCCTACTCTCAAGAAGCTCATTATTGGGAGAGATAACAAATGAATATATACTTATATAGTATATATATATACATATATATATACACATACAGGATGAAGGGGACATAATTAACCAAGGGAAGGTACCAGAATGAAGAGGGGTTGGGAAAGGCTTCCTGTAAAGGATAAAACTGAAGGAACCCAGGGATTGTGGTGAGGCTCAAATGAGATAAGGTGTTAATGTTAGTTTTTTGTCACTGGAAAGACTATTTATGCACAGCTCTTTAATGGTCACCCTGAGCATGTTTTAGTTTAATTTCATTCACTTAAGAGTTGAGGCCCACCCGATTTCCAGTGTTCACCATCAGCACTGATTTACTTTTTCCACTTCTGTGCCTTTACTTGTAATGGAGGACAGGTCTCAGTGACTCTTTCCAAGGCTCATGGTCATCGTTGGGTTGTGTAGAAGCTAATGTTTGCCACTTGTGCATCTTTGTCCAACGATCTTTTGTATTTCAAGGGAGGTTTCATTACCCTTGAACAATGTTTTCCAAAGTTTTTCTATCCACACCTTCATTAGTAAAACATGAGTATTTTCTCTCCACCTCCTCCTCCCCCGTGTGTGTGCTTACTTATCAATTATAGACACATAAAACTGGACTAATAATTATGTATGTTACAGACCTTACACAAAATCAGAAAATTTAAAAGAATAAGATAAAATTGAAGTAGCATTTGGTTCTAGAGTCAACAGGGAACCACAAGGCTTCTGAATCATGCCATGTTCAGACCTGTGCTTTAGGAAAATTAATTTACCAAATGTGTAGACCAGATTAGAATCAGGAGAGATTTGATGCAGAGAGGCCACTTGGAAGGCTAGTGTGTGCATAAGGTGATGAAGGCCTAAAGGTGGCTATGAGAAGAGAGAAAAGGAATCACAGGGCAGAGATGCTAGAGATGACAGGATCTGACAGCTGGGTGGATACGTGGGGTAAGGGAGAGTGAGGAGTTCAGGGTAATGCTAAGGTTGTAACTTGGGTGATCACAAGGCCATCCTTGTCCTTACTGGTAACGGGAAGCTGGGAAGGGGCATGGGTAGAGTAACAGGTAATGTAATAAGATCCAGGATGAAGATCTCACTGCTCACCTTCCCAATCAAACAAAATGGAGGCAGGTTGGGCTTTTACTAGCCAGTCATTACCTGGGGCAAAGTGCAGCCTGCCTCCGACACCACATGTATCTTCAAATCCTGTGATCGCTGATCACACACTTCTTGAGGTCAGGCCCTGCTTTCATTTTTCCTTGAGAAAATCTTTTTTCAATGATCAACTATTAGCAAATGAACCAGGAGTTGCTAGGACAGATGGGAGATCATGAGGTCAGCCAAGTCGGATGATGATTTGAAAGAAAGGAAGTGGTTTCTGAAGAGGGTCTATCCCTTCACTCCTCCCCCCACCCCCACCCCCCATATACCTACACCCACATCACTGAGACCTGAACTCTAGTCCTAGCTTTGTGATGTTAAGCAACAATAGAGCTCAAAGGCATAGCTCAAAGGTTAGAGTGCTTGGCTTGGAATAAGGTCAGACCTGGGTTTAAATCTCACCTCAGATTATAAGTCTCTTAACCTGAGTCTTATCTATAAAATAGAGCTTAGAAATATCACTTAGCTTATAGGGTAGTTGTGAAGATGATGTTATTAAATAGTAAAGCATTTTATAAACTTGAACAACCCATATTTACAATAGTGCTCTAAGGTACATCAAAAAGGATTGTGTTCAAAACAATCTGATTTTAAAGGTAGGAAACCATTAAGCTCAGACACATGACTTGTCCATGGTCACAGAACTAGTGTGTCAGATTTGGAATCCTGGTCTTGACTTTCAGGTTCAGGGCCTGTGCCTCAATTTCCTCATCTGTGATGAAGGGTTTGGACTAGATGACCATAGGATCAGAGATTTAGAGTATGGGCGCCCAATGCCCCTTCCAGATTTAAAATACTCTGAGGTGTAGATGAGGGAATTCCTGCAACCCAGGAACTCCTGTAATTCAGAGGGCTGCCTAGAGCATGGAGAGGGTTTAACTTGCTTGGTGTCACACAGTCAGGTGTCCTTGGCTTTACCCTCTCTGTCCACGATGCTGCTTCTCCTCAGCTTTGATACCAACGTTTGACTTGGAGGGAATCGCTGCTCTCTCCTAAAAGCTGGTAAGTTCTTCCAGGCTGGGCGGGGCCTCCTGGCCACCCAGAACTTTCATGGGATCCCATTCAGCCCTGTGGGTGGGTGACCGAGACACAACAAAGATAGCTGTTTGCCCTTCAGAGGCCAGATGGGAGAGGGCACAGACAGGACCCATGTTCTTTTAGCAGCACAGAAACCATATAAGCCCTTTCTGCAAAACTGGTATCAACTTACTTCTCCATTACCTGAGAGCAGAGCCAAGCCTCACTGAGATACCAGCATGAGCAAGATGTCTTTTTGCCTTTAGATCTGGTCTTGGGTTCTCTGGCCTTATTAGAAGCAGGGAGAATGCTGGGCTCTCCCCTAGAGGAATGAAGGGAATCATTTTAACTGCCTCCCAGGAAAGCGTCTGTTTTAGAATAGCAGAATGGAGTATGTTCCTCAAAAAGGAATTTCTGTCTCAATTTTCATTTTTCTTTTTTTTTGGGGGGGGGAGAGGAGGAAGCACCCCACAGGCAGGAAGCCCTTCCCCATCACTTCTGAGATCTCACAGAAAGAAAAACCAGTTTTCCCAGGCCTCACTCAAGTACACACATTTATTTAGACTCCCATTAACTACAGCCATGGCTGCCAAGATATTTACAGTTAGGGACAGGGGCAGTGAGTCTATACAGAGGGTAGGAATCATCCAGTCTTGGGGCCCAGATGTGCCATTAGATAAGGGGAACCCTGACAGGGCATGGATCACCTGAGTAGAACAGGAGGGGGAGGGGAAGCCTTGCAGCACCTGGGACAGGTCCTTGCCTTGAGTGGGAAGAACAAGGCATGGCAGAGCCTGCCTGAGCAACAGCACAAGGAGGGATCCTGCCTTCAGAATGTGACGTGATTCCCAGGGAGGAAGCTTGAGGCCACTGAGTTGATCACAGGGTGCATAGCACAGAGGACAGGCCAAGGCTACAAGTATGGGGGTGAGGCATCTTAGCTGAAAAGTCTCTCTTCTGAGAATCAAGTCTCTTCTCCACCCCCATTTCTCAGGATGATGAGTAGCTGCCTAAATGCATCCTGGCAGACAGTCAGGATGAACGATGAAGGTTTCCACCTACCCCACCTCTACTCCAACTTTTCCATGGAATAAGAGAGTGAGCACTGAGTCTTTAGACTAGATATTCCATTTCTTCAAGTTTGGTTTAGGCTAAAAAGAGGGTTTACACCACTTTTTTCAAGTAAAAGAATCAAGAATGGCTTCCATAGAAGGGAGGGGGAAAGAAGGGTTAATTCCCTCTGCCTGCCCTGGCCCGAGGGTGGCCCAGGGGCCTCCAGGGGTCCCTGGACTGGGCAGCAACTCAGCAATCCTCAAGCTTCTGGGATAACCCCAGAGCCCCCCAAGCTCCCCAGAAAGGAGGAGCAGAGGCAAGGTTCACTTGTTCATCTTGAACTCAAGATGATTTACTTCAAGAGATGTGAGATGTCATCAGATTACCATGTTCCATCCCCTTCACACCTTAGGAGACTGTATTTACTAGAGGCAAAAACTGATGAAGCACCTGGTGCTTCTGGTCATAAGCCCCTCTCTATGCTTATACTGGCTGGTCCTCAGACTTGGGCATGACCTTTCTGGTGTGGTCACCTCCATACCAGCAATGAGGTATGAGGCACTAGAAGACTCTTCTGCTAACTCAAAAGACCAGGAAGGTTAAAAAGAAATACATTACAGGACCAAGATGCCCATGGGGCTGGGGAACAACTCTACAGAGCCCTCTTTACCCCTACTACCCATGTCCACCCTACTCCCCACCAAGGAGGGGAAGAGCTGGACCCCTGGGAGGGAACTGGCTCATGGGTCGTTTGGAGCTAGCAGATTGCCTAGTTCTTGTCCTAAGAGACCAGGACAGGAATCCTGGAAATGAGTCAGTGGTCCAAGCAAAACCTAACTGGGACAGGCCTGCATCCCTCCTCTTTACTCATGTGTGTCCACCCAGCCTCTGCCCTCTCTATGCATTTCCAGCTCCCTCAGGACCCAGGACTTCCCCCACCAGGGTTGAGCTTGTCCAAGGCACCACCTCAGCTTTGGCCAGTTCTTCTCTCTCATCCTATGACTACGGGGAAACAAGTGCCTATGGAGAAGATGTCCTGGAGCTCCTGGGGTCCAGGGTGATGGGTCATGGCAGAAGGTTAATGGCTCTAGAGGCCAGGTTCCTCCAACCCCTCTACATCAGGCCACCCAGGATGTCACTGGCCACGGGTCCCTACCCAAGAGCCCTTTGTTGGCTGGTTTTTACAATCACAACACATAACACAAATACAGCAAACCCACTGGGCCTGGGAAGGCTTTTTGTACAAGGCAGATTGTTGCACAAGGCCTGTTCTTGGCCCTGTGATGTTGTGTTTCCTAAAACTAAACCCAAGCCTGAAAAGACCAAAACAAAATGTGAATACCTAACAATATACACATACACCATGAGCCCACTTAGTTGGGGAGGGGGGGTGGAGGAAGGGCAGAGGGAAGCATGTTTTGCTTTGCTGGGGGGCGGATAGCTTGGAAGGGGGTGGCTTCTTCCCCACAGACTGCTCACACAAAATCCCTCCCAAGAAGCCCCTCCTGGCTGTGGGCCCTGAGGAACTCAAGGGCGCCTGCTGATGTGGAGGGTGTAGAAGGCCCACGGTTCTGGAATGTAGATGACCCCGGGGTATTTCTTCCTGAGGGTGTGATCGTTCCACAGCCACAGCACCCACAGGGCCACAAACAGGAGCGTGAAGAAGAAGGTGTAGAAGAGGAAGAGTCCATTGCTGTCTAGGTAGAGGCGTTTCCGTTTCTGGTGCATCACAAACGCCATCATGGCAAAATAGGTGAATATGAAGAGGATGAAGATCTGCCCCTCAGTGACCAGGTACCTTGGGGTTCCCAGGAAGACAGAGACAAGTCAGAAGGCCACTCTCCTCACACACCCCTGCTCTCCATAAGATCCGGGCCACCTCCAAGGCATCTCGGAGCAGTCAGGCCAGCTTTGCTAAAACCTGCCTAGAGTCCTTGGGGACGGGAGCTCAAGAGATGATGCTCTAAAGCAGGGGTGTCAAACTCAGCGAGAAAAGGACCCTGGGCCACTCAGAGAACCACAAACTGACACCCCCTGTGCTGCACTGTATTTGTATTCAGTTGGTTCACAAGTACTTGGGAGTGACCTAGGGCCTTGAGTTGGGCCCCTCTGCTCTAGAGCACTCCAGAGCTCACACAACCTTCTCCCTCCCTCAAGAACCTAGGGTATCTCTCAACTGGCATCAAGGCAACATGCTGTCCTGGCTCTGCCACTCACAAGGAGGGCAAGTTACTTCACCTCTCTGGGTCCCACCTTCTTTACAGAGTCGTGGTGTCAAAAAGAATAATGTGTTATGTGTCAGATTTTGTAAAATGTGAAGGACCAGACCAACAGAGAGGGGGCACCACCACTGTACCAAGTCTGGTCTCTTCTGCCTGGCTTCCAGTGGCCTCCACCCTCTTTCCAATCCTATCTGCCTGTTTCCTAGTTTCTGTCTGCCTTCTCCTCTAGCAAAGCTGGCCTTCTCCCCTCCCTAGCTAGGCCCCTAGAGAACCCACTCATGCCCATCACAATGCCTTTGCCTGGGTCCCTGAACAGAGGGCTTTAAGTTCACAGATTTAGAGCTAAAGGGATCTTAGAGGTTGAGTACAACCCCACATTTTATAGATACAGGGAAATGTGCTCAGGGCAGTTAAGTGACCTACCTAAGGTCACACAAGCAGCAAATGGAAAAATTGGGATTCAAATCCAGGTCCCATGACCCTAATCCTCACTGAAGGATGAAGGCCTAGCTCAAGCCCCAGCTGCTATATGAAGGATCCTCAGACCACGCCAGTTCCTGGCACCCCCCAACCTTACAAGATCAGAGCATAGGAGATGCCACTGACCATGGCTTCTCCCTTGGGAGCTCCTCGGGGGCTAGTTTTCACCACTACAAACTCTGAACTTCTATACTTATGGCCAGTGCTATAGTTTATTGCTTAACTGTTATATTATTTTCATAATAAGAGATAAGCTCCCTGAAGGCAGGGACCAATCCTTGTGCTTCCTCAGACACATGATAACTTCACTGACTTGGATCATCCTGAGAGGTCGTTTGGTCCATGCCTTTGGAAAGGCATGCACATGGCCAGCCCCCTCTGAACCTTCTCTGCCCATGTCCCCACTCATCACTGCAGATCAGCTGCCCTACTCACCAGTAGTACAGGCTGCTGGGCCCCAACAAGAGCAGAGCTGAGCGGGGCATCCTGCTCTCCTTCTTTGCAGTGGTGAAGCAGCCGCTGAAGTACATGAAGAGGATGAGGAAGAAGGGGATGTACCTGGAAGAGACACAGAGGCTTAGAGCCTTCATCCCCACCACAGGCCTCTCCTCTTCAGCCCTGGCAGCGACATATGAAGGGCATGAAGAAGATCCAGGAACATAGCAAGGGCATTGGTCTGCTGAGTGCCTTCAGCTTCTTCCGGTACAGAGAGCTAAGGAAGATGACCCTTTGCCTTTATCAACAGAAAAGCAAGTCACTTTCTCTCTCTTGGGCCTAACCAACAAGGCAGGATTCTAAGTTCCCCTCCCCTTCAGGAAACTGCCTTAGAAATGGGACGCGTGGATTAGGCAAAGCATGTGATGAGGTCTCCTATAATATCCTTTGGGTAAGATGGAAAGACACAGTACTTAAATGGAATCAGACTGGGCCCAGAGAGTACTGACAAATGGAACAAAGTCTCTAACATTGGGGAACAAAGCTCTGTCCTGGTCTGTCCACCATTTTTATCAATGACTTGGATGAAAATACAAATGGCATTTTTATCCAGATTGCCAAATAAGGAGGGCCTGGGAGGAAGAGCTAATACCCTGGATGGCAGAATCAGGATCCAAAAAGATCCTGTCACTGGGCCAAATCTAATAATAAGAACTTTAATAAGGTGAAGTCCTACACTTAGATTAAAAAAAATCAACTATACAATTATCAGATAGAAGACAGGGTAAAGGAAGTATAGTCAGAAAGTAGTTCATAGGGGAGGCTAGGTGGCATAGTGAATAGAGCACCAGCCCTGGAGTCAAGAGGACCTGAGTTCAAATCCAGCCTCAGACACTTAACACAAAAACCAGCTGTGTGACCTTGGGCAAGTCATTTAACCTCAATTGCCCTACCTTCCCCCCTCCAAAAAGCGGAAAAAAAAAAAAAGTAGTTCATGCAGGTTTATGGACCAAAAGTTGAGTCTGTGTCCTATAAAGTCAGTTTAAAGAACTGGACATGTTTAGTTTGGAGAAGATAAGACGCAAGAGGGATATTCCAGGATTTAATATGAGTTAATGGTGTGATGCGACAGCCAAAAGCAAGCTGGGTCTATGTCAACCCCATGGTGCTTAATAAATATCTGTCAACTTAAATTTTGTTGCATTTTTCTAATTGGCTCCCCAAAGTCAGAACTAAAACCAATGAATGGGTGGAAGTTATTGGGAAACACAGATTTCTTTTAAATTTGTAGAAATATTAATGACTAAGATTTGACCATGATCATATGGGGAGTGGGGCAAGAAGGGACAGGAATAGGGAAGAAAGAGGGAGAAAGAGGAAGGAGGAGGGGAGAGAGAAAGAGAGAAGAGAGGACTGAGAGAGAAAACACAAGATAACAACTGGGCTAGTGGGGTCCTTGAGAGAAGCAGGGAAATGTGAAATAAGGGTGAGTTGGGGGATATAAATGCCACCCCTCCAAACCTTCTCACTCATTATTTACACCCAAAAAATCTAAAGTAAGTGGGCTGGAGTGATGCCTTATGCCCTGTTACTGTGGTGACTGAAGGATAGTCAGGGTGTGTGTCGGGGGAGGGAATTCTGCATGGACAGCTATAGGTGCTTAGGTCTCTGCAGGTCTGAACCTCCCTGAGGTTTTCCAATCTCAGGACAGCCACATGCAAGGCCAGAGGTGGAAGGAAAAACAATGGGGAAATGTTGAAGGGAATGGGGTCATAACTGGCGTGACACATGGCTCCATTTTGGAGACGATTACCTTAAATGACCTGGCCTCCTAAGGAAGGGTCTAGGCTGGTTTGGGGAAGTCCCATACAGCTTAGAAAAGGCAGCATAAGACCTGATCACCGAATAGTGCCTCATACATTTCTTTTTCAAACCAAAGGTGAATATATGTATACATCATACACAAACACACACACTTTATCTCTCTCTTCCCTTCCCCACCTTTCTCCCCCCATGATCTCTGGCCCTATGTTGGCCATGAAAATTGCTTAGAAAGATGGGTCCACAGTGCGAAGAAGAAAGGGGATCTAGACCATGCAGGGCCATGGCCAGGGCAGAAACAAACTGAAAGGAGAAGGAGCAAGCTCTGTTGGTAGACTCCAAATTGGTGTTGTGTGCCTACTCAGATATAGTCTCTTCTCTACTTACCCCCCAACCCCTGCTTTTCCCTTCTCCCATCCTCACTTTCTCCCTCCCTGTCTTTCACACACACACACACACACACACACACACACACACACACACACACAC
>NW_027186296.1:35156952-35238228 GCF_028583685.1 Petaurus breviceps papuanus | reverse complement strand
CACACACACACACACACACACACACACACACACACACACACACACACCCCCTTTCGGGCTAAATATCAGAAACTTTTCTCCAAATCTGGCTTACATAAAATCTAACTGCGACCTCTCATTATGTCCCCCTTGCTGCTAATGTTCCAGGAGGGAGAAGGCAGATCTTTCCTGCTTCCATGGTCCTACTATCTTCTGCATTTTAGTCCCAATATACTGATATGATTAAAAAAAAAAGATACAGTATCCTTGTACAATCATTTTTCAATGTACACATGTATATGTATGTTTTTATCTATGTATTTGTATCTATTCCTTTTGAAGCCATTTACATCAGGGGTATAGCCTATATTTGGACCAATATGGAAATCTCTGATACACAACCTCTCCTCTTTAGCACGCCCACACAACTTCTCCCTCACACACCCACAGTCACACATGTTCTAGTTTCATCTTCCTGTTTCATGCAGTGTGTCACACTTCCTTTCGATCTCCTACTCTCATATGGTCGGCCTCTGGCTCTGTCTCCCCCTACTTTTCTCTTCCCTCCCTCCCCCTCTCATGCTGTCTCTTTCTGTATCCTTCCAGAACACACTGCTAAAAGCCCCAGCAAGGCAGGGAAGAGGGGAGGCAGCCTACTCAAATGTCCTGCTGTGGCTTTGGAGTTAGAGGCATCATTTACGCCACAAATGTCCCCAAAACAGGACTCCAGAAACACACAGGGGTGTGCGCAGAATCTGCAAACCCACAGGCATCAGGGAACAAAAAGAGGTAACCCCCCCACCCCAGCTGGAAAGAACAAAAACCCCAACACCTTCCTATGCTTCCCTAGCTCCTGTAACAAGTACATAGCACTCAAAACAGCCATATACTTATACGACTGAACCAATGATGACCTGTTTGTGCTCCGGATCCCCCACCAGCTCAGAAGCACCATAAGACTTATTTATCTCTGTAGCTTCCCCAGTCGAAAGAATACAAGGAGGTGAGTTGGGCACCTCAGAAGTCCAATTCTGGCTCTGGTACCACTCACTAGTGACCCACTGGGCAGTGAAGCTATTTCCTCATCTGTGGAATGAGCATCCTATGACTGTGCTTGAGGTGGGGTGGGGCTCCGGGGAGGCCTGCTGGCCACTCTATTAAAAGAAGCATTTATTAAGGGCCCATTAGAGGCAGCACAGCACATGCATTAGGTCCATAAGAGACAGTTCCTGATTTTATGGTGCTTACAATTTAGGAGGGAGATATACTGAGCAGAGACAGGTAACTGTAATACAAGATGAGAGCTAGCCAGTGCTAAGCCAAAGGGAATCAGAAGGCATAATGGAGGATGTAGTACAGGAATCAGTCTTCAGAGCTGGGGGGTTCTTAACCTTTCTTGTGTCACAGATCCCTTTGGCAGTCTAGTGAAACCTATGGATGCCTTTACAGAATGTTTTTAAATGCATAAAATAAAATGCATAGGATTACAAAGGAAACCAATTATACTGAAACACAGTTCACCAAAATATTTAAAAAAACAAAGTCACAGACCCCACATTGAGGAGATTGGGTGGAGGGCATCCTAGGCACTGAGGACAGCATGAGCAAAGGCATATGGGACATTTACGAGGGATGGTGAGAGTAGCCCAGTTTGGCTGGAACAAAAGTGGGAGATAATGCAAAAGGTGAGATGATACAAGATTGTAGAGCTTTGAATGCTAGATTACCATGGATTGTATTCAGTAGGCAATGGTTTTTGAGCAGATGAATGAGATGACCAGTGGTGTGTCAAGCTAATCTGCCAGCCACTTGAAGGATGGATTTGGGAGCGGTGCCTGTATGGCACTGACACAGTTCAAGTTGGACATAATGAAGAAAGGACTGCAGTGATGGCATTAGGGAGAGAGGTGAAGTTAATACAATTTAGCAACTGATCTGAAGGAGGGATTACAGATAATACTGCAGTTTGGAACACTGGAGCCTGGGTACAATCAACTAAAAGAGAGAGGTCAGAAAGGATTAGGTTTTGTTGGGAAAATATCAGATTTTGTATTAGTGCTGTTGTGTTTCAGGTATCGATTGGTGATTCAAGTGCAGATGTCTAGTGAGTAGCAAGAAATTCAGGTATGGGAACTTCAAAGAGAGGGCAAGGTTAAGGGAGGTATCCATATAAAGTTGGCAACTGAAGTTGTGAAAGCAGATGAGACTGCCAAGGAACAGAATAGAGAGAAGAAAGGAGGGCTGAGAACCATGGAATGCCTACATCAGTGGGCCAGGAAGAGTGAACATAAGGAGACCTAAAGAGGTAGAAGGAGAACCAAGAGAGTCTGAGGCATCAGGAAAGCAAAGGAAAGAGAAAAGGGTATCAAGAGGTGATGGGTGATACATTCAAACGCCACAGTAAGGTCGAAGGTGAGAATTGAGAAAAGCCACTGGATCTAGTGATAAAAAGGGCACTCTTGACTGCAGTCAGAAGTTTCATGAGACTAGTAGGGAAAGAAGTCTGAATTCAAGAGATAGAGGAATGAAATGGCAGTGAAGAAGTCTGTGTCGAATGGGAACTATTCTTCAAAAGTTTGGGGGTAAAAGGGAAGAGAGAGAGAGGGAAGATGGTAATTTGAAAGAATAGAAGGGTTCAGGGGATATTTTTTAAGGACTAGGAAGAAGACCCAAGTATATGTGTACAAAGATGGGAAGGATCCAGTGAAAAGGGAAAGACTGAATATATTTGTGAGAGAATGACCGATGGAGCAGAAAGAGATAGGGATCAAAAACATACATGGAGAGGAGGAGCAGGGAAGCTCCTTTCTCTGTGGCTGAAGTCTGTGCTATGGAGGAGCTGATGCTTCTAATGGAGAACCACAATCTTCTCAATAGGAGGAAACCAAATTACCTGTGATGGGTGTAGAAGGCAGGGGTTGAGGAGTGTGGAAAAAATGTTGTTTAGTGCTTTTGGAGGATGTAATAGAAAATCAAGGACAGCTGAGTAAAAGGACTGCTAAATGGCAGGGGAGGAAGATTTAGCTGCTGTTACATAGCATAGACTGATAGTGTCAAACTCAAATAGAAATGGATCCCTGCAGGTGACATACTGACTCAGAAAGCCATCAATTAGCATTACCTATGTTATACTGCTTTTTAATTTATTTTGTTAATCATTTCGTAATTACATTTTAATCTGGTTCAGGCCATAGTGAGGAGTCTTGCTGCTGCTTATGGCCCTCTGAGTCTGAAACCTCTGACATAGAGAATTAGCTCTCAACAGCAGAAAGGATCCTTCTCTACCACCCCAGCCTTCCTGGATTCTGAATCTAGTTCTGTGTATTCTCACCATACAGCATGACCCAGGCTAGACTCACCCACCTGTCCTTACTCATCTCTCTATACACATAAAGGTATATTCAAATAATCCTTATTTACCATCACCACCCACAGTTCAACAGGGTAAAAGATTTTCTGTTGAATATTATCAAAGACAACTCAATAACAAATCTTTAAGCTAGTGGGGGGAGAAGACAGTGCTACACTGAGGCACATGAAATATTCCCCCTGACCCCTATACACCAGCCCAAATCCTGGGAGAGCCAAGAAAGCCTCTTGCTGCCCTCTAGTGACCACCGATAGGTACTGAGGGAGCAGCACTGAGAATACCATTTAAGGACCTTTTTGAGGGATGGGGACATTTCTGGGGGTTCTGTTCTATGTACATTCTGTGAACCCCATCTCTCTTCCAAACCACCAGGCTATAATCACTCACCACAAGCAGTGTCCTAGATATTCATCATAGTAGTAGAGCAGCTCGAAGGAGTCAATCTGTAGGGGAAAGGAAGTAAGTCCTGTTTTACATGCCTAATTCAGGCCCCCTAAAGGCAAAATGGTGAAGCTGAGCCTGATGGTTTTCTGGAGTACCTCTATGCCTTTTAGTGTCTAACTGTCCCTCTCTTCCTACTCCAAAAGATCCCAAAGTCTCATAACATTTATGACTATGGATCTTTTCTTCCTTCCCGCTTCCCTCTGTGGAACCTTACACATTTTTTGCCTTTCTATCTTCTCAGGATCTGGCCTTCTAATCTGATAAATGAATCTGTGGTCAAGTGTGAATGGCAGATAGTAGCTTCTTTTCCTAAAACACAATTCTAAAGGATTTACGAAGACTCAATGGCAATTTGGCCACAGAATGTTTTGGGGCTCAAAATGCATGCATACACATCTCTCTCGTATTGTTGGAGTTTTTGTTTTTATTTTGGTTTTTTGAGATTGGCTCTCTTTACCAGGCTGAAAATACAGTGGTCACTCATGGGCCCAATTCTAATAATGATTAGTACAAAAGTTCAACCTGCTCCACTTTTCTGCCATGGGCTGGTTTTCACTTCCTTAGGCATACTGGTGGCCCTCCACTACTGGGGGCTCACTCTATTGGTATCAGACTTAGTGAGGGCACCCCATCAGCTTGAGTTCTATGGCAGTGTGGAACTCCTGAGCTCAAGTGATCCACCAGCCTCAGCATCCCCCAGGAGAAGAGACTAAAAGGCCAATGTCACCCTCTCCAGTTGCTTGAAACATAACACAAATGGTAGTCTGGAAGGTGGTCTAGAGGTATGGTACACCATTTGGAACAATGTCAGGGTGATTATGGGGCAAAATAAAGAAAATAAAGCATAATTTCATCCACATGTTGTAGATAAAAGTACTTCTGATGACGAAGTACTGAATGCTACATAAGGTAATTTCTTGTGGAGAGGAAAGCATTGGTCTGGGTAGAGGGGAGTTCTCCTTACCAGGGTCTTTGGCTTCAGGTTCTTGATGATAGGGTTCTCCCGGACTGACAGATGGTGCTGATAGCCACTGAAGATCAGGCGGTGGTTCACAGAGTCTCCCACCAGGTGAATGCTCGAGCCCATGATGAAGGTGATGATGCTTACATACACAATGGATCGAGGTAGGGTCTTGGGGGACCTTTCAATGAGCTGCAATTTAGAATCAGGTACTCAGCACATCCTGGCCTGAAACACCTTCCCAGAGCCAGCACTGGCCTCTTGTAGACGGCCTTGATCCTTTTACTCCCCTCTCACTCAGGTTTCTCCCTCAAAGCTCAAAAGCCTCCCTTCCTTCCAAAGTAACATATCCTTTGTTTTCTGGCTATAAACAATGTGTGAATTTTTCTTTTTGTTTGACTACGCATATTATACATGGGTTTAGATTTTGTTTCTTTTTCAAAGGGAGAAAAATGTGGGAGGTAGAAAAATAGATTCTTTTAAAAAATTAAACAACAACAAAAACAACCAAAAAAACCTCTTAAGAACTCTAAATTCCAAAATATATGTCCCCAGCACATGCCATGCTCATCCTTACCTCTAAACCATGTAGCATGGGGTTACCCTCCTACTGTGAATAGCCTCCCTATCCATCTCTGCCTGTCCAAACCCTTCACATTCCTCGGGACACAGCTTGAGTCCCAAAGCTCTGTCACAAAGCCTTCCCTGAAAGCTCTCCCTTCTTGGGTCTCCCAGCACTTGACCTCCTTACCACACACGCTGACCCTTAGGATCATATATTTAGAGGTGGAAGGGACTTCTGAAACCAATGAACCTTTTTTACTTGACTACAAAATCTGTTACAAGACAAGGTTTTGTTTTTCTTTCTTTTCCTTATCAATGTGGGAGACAGTGGGAGAGTGAGAAAAAAAATGCTTGTTAATTGAGAAAAAGACCTAATTTTTAAAAAACAAACAAGAAAACAAATCCACAAGTCCACCTCTCATTTCATAGGTGTGGAAACTGAGGAAAGAAATTAAATGATTGCCCAAAGTCATATAAGCAGTAAATAGCACAACTAGAATTTGAATCTTGCTCCTCCAATCCCAAATCTAGCAATCTTTTCACTTAACTATAACTGCCTCCCTTCATTACATTCAGTTTTATAACAGACTCTATATTGTGTTGTGTGGTTCACTAATTATTCTTTAGGTTAACAGGCATGTGTTTTTGTGTCATTTCCCCTTCTAGCTTCTCAAAAGTAAGGACCGTATATTCCTCTCGACAATAGGTTCAAATATAGACATGAAAGGGAATTTAAATTTCATGCTGAAGTGCCATGAAGAAAAGGAAGGAAGTGAGCACCCTCTCTCGTTTCATCTCCTCTAAGTAACCCCATGTTCCAGGACAGGTCTGAACCTTAACGAGGTATGTGACCCAGAAGAGGTGTGTATGTGTGTCTGTCTGTCTGTGTTGGGTAGAGACCATTCTCTTTGCTGACCCTTTCAGCAGTGAGGGAAGTGAAGGTCAGATCTTCTGCCCTGGGGAAGTTGTCTGCACCGGCTCTCTCCCAGTGACTGAGTAGTGAGGCTCCCAAACCACATACCCTTTTTCCTCCCCCACACCTATGGTTCTAAATGTCAATCTGCTGCATCACAGCTTCCCTCACCTTCTGCCTACTCTGTGCCAGACACCATGCTAAGTGGTGGGGATACAAAGAGGCAGGAAAAAACACCCCTCAGAACCAAACCAACCAACCAACCAACCCACCCCAGTCCCTGCTCTTGAGGAGTTCTCAGTCTGAAGGAAAGCCTATCATGAAAAACTGACAGAAATCACAAAGCACAAGTGAGCACTGAGAAGCTTCCCCAGCAGTGAGTCGTCTGCAGGTGGGGTGGGGTGGCTGCTCCTCTGCATCTCATGTTTCCTTTTCCTTGTGAGCATGTCCTGAGGGGCAGGGGCTCTGTCCCCGGGGCCTAGAGCCTGACTCAACCTGGATCATCTGCTGAGGTGACCGCTTTCCTGGTACACCTCATGACTAAAGGACCTAGCCTGCACTTAGGTCAGTGACTAACCTGCTGCATCAGCCTCCTCCATTAGTCTTCCCAGGCATCTGTTGCCAGAGGAGTCCATCTGAAACCTGGGTCCCTGAAGCTGCCCCTCCCCTCTACTCACTGGGAGCAGACCCTAATTTTCACTTGTTTGCCAGGGAGATAAGAATTCAAACCAGGATTCAGGTTAATCTTGGTCTCAGTTCTATGTTAACTAAAACAGAAATAGGAGCAACTTCAGAAGTATAGGATAGGGGCGGCTAGGTGGCACAGTGAATGGAGCACTGGCCCTGGAGTCAGGAGGACCTGAATTCAAATCCTGCTTCAGACACTTAACACTTACTAGCCATGAGACCTTGGGCAAGTCACTTAACCCCAACTGCCCTGCCTTACCCCCACCAAAAAGAAAAAAAAGTATAGGATAGAAGAAACAAACATGGATAAAAATCAGTGAAAAAGATGTGGGGGTTTTAGTCGGCCAAAAGCTCTTTAGATTGTAAATACCATGAGGACAGGAACTCTCTTGTCTCTTTTTGTATCCCCAGTGCTTAGAATGCTGCCTGGCACAGGCAACTTAATAAAAGTTTACCTACTAACTGATTAAAAAAGGTTAATGCTATTTATCTTACCCTATGCTAAAAGGGAATAGTATTCAGAACAAGGTTCTAAACCCTCTTCCTTCTAGTGTCTTCCCTCTCTTAATTACTTCTTATATATCCTGTATATATAACTTGCTTGTATAAGTTATCTGTCTGCTTACTGTCTCCCCCAATTAGGGGGCTGTGAGCTCCTTGAGGGCAGGGTCATTGTCTTTTGGCTTTTTTTTAACAGTCCCCAGTAGGGACTATTAGCAGGGAGCCTGGCATGCAGTAAGTGCTTAACAAAGGTTTGCTGTCTGACACAGTACTGTGTGTGGACCTACATGCCACATTTTGGGAAGGGCACTGATAACCTAGGAGATGTCCAAAGGAGGGTGCAAAGGCCATGCTGTATGAGGAATGATTCAGAAACCTCAGGTGTTTGATATGGAAAAAGGACTTGTCTTAGGGTGGGCTGGAGGATGTGGGGAGGGATGATAGGACAAAACAAGATCCAAAGAGCTGCCATGTGTAGGAAAGACTGACCCCCAGAGACAGAACTAGTAGCAATGTGTGGAAATTCTAGAGAAGCGAGATGCAGGAGGGGATGTAAAGCAAAGTGTCCTGACAATGAGAATTGTCCTAGAGTGGAAACGGGTACCCTTTCTTCCCCAAAGGTTTGTAACTGAAGACTAAGAGCACCACTTGCCAGGAAAGTGGCGGGGGGAATTGTGGTCAGTAAGAATTGGATTAAATGGCCCAAGGCCCCTTCCAACTGTGAGATTCTGGGATTTCTTGAGTATAAGATCTAAAGCCAAAAAGGACCTTAGAAATCATCTAGTCTAACCCCTCATTTTACAGGAAAATGAGGTTACATGACCTTCTTAGCTGGTAAGGAACAGAGTGGGTTTTCAAACCCAGGTTCTCTCAGTCCAAAGAGAGGACTCCAGAGAGCCATTCTTTGGGAAAATATTTTTAAATCTGTCTTGTCCAACCCCTCCAGACCAGTTTGTTCCTTTATATGCCCTCAGCACGTCTGTTCTCTGCACCAAAAGTCAAGCAATCTTTGAAAACAAAAAAATTAGCTTGGTCTTTGGAGCTGGGTGTAAAACTGTGGACTTCCTGGAATAGTATGCAAAATAACAAGTAGATTGTGTTAAAGGACAAGCTTTCTCTTTTTATGTCTTCCTCCCTATGTGTCTTCTCTCTCCACCTAACAATAATAATCTCATTGTCTTTCCTAACATTTTTAGCTTTTAAAAGTGTTTTCACACCCACTATCTTGCTAGATCCTCAACAACATTCTTGTGAACTAGACAAGGCATCATATCCATTTGGAAGAGGAACAATATGAGAATCAGAATGATGAAGTTACTTCCCTAATATTACATAGTGTCAGTGGCAGAATCAAAAACCAGAGCCCAGCAGAACCCACGACCCAGAACTCTGTCTACAACACCAGGGAATGTTCCAGGCCGCAGGCGCTAGGGAGCTCCATTCTTCCTTTCAAGCATCCCTATTGGTCTTGTGCCCACGGTGGAGGCTGAGCTCTGAGGGAGGAGCCTGGGGGGCTGTTCCAAGGGGAGAATGACCTTTGTGTCTCTAGGTTTTACCTTAAGTAAGAGAAATGGCGTGATGACATTGTAAGCCATATGAAAGTAGTCTCCCACGCTGGGCTTGTTCAATGGAAACCACTCTAAAGGGAAAATTATCTGCAGGGAAGAAAAGAGAGAATGTTCATAAGACTTCACAGTTTTCTTTGTTAAGTCAAACAACAGGATGCACAAAGCTTGTCAAGCATCTCATTAATGCTTCTCTGCTCTGGGCCAAACCGCTCCCCCACCCAATCCAATGAGCAGGAAACAAATAAGAATACTTAAGTTATTACTGAATCCCACTTTGGTGCCACATTAGAGTTTTATAAAGTACACCATAACCCCATGAAGGAGGCAGGACGAATCCTCATTTTATGGATGAGGAAGCTGAGGCTTAGAAAATTTGTGCCTTGCCCAGAGGTTCATAAATGTCAGTGCTAGGGCTCTGAATTGGTTCTTTGAACCCAACCTTCACTGCTATGCATCATGCCACTGTTTGTAGGGTGGTCTTATTCTTTCAATACTCAATGGTGGAGAAGGATACTATGGGTCTAAAGAAGGGTTAGAGTAAAAAGAGCTGCTGTTGACTTTCCAAAATGCTTAACATGTACACCTTGTGAGGGAAAGGCCTCACACATACCCAAATACATATAGCACTTTCTCTGGTATCAAATAAGTAGAAACAATGGAGATACTCATCTGGTGGGAATGGCTAAGCAAATGGTGGTGTGTAAAGGTCATGGTATACTAGAGTGCTGTATGAAACTGTAAATATGATGAAGGATGGGACAATTTGCATGAATGCAGAGTGGAGGAAGTGAGAACACAAGAACACAATATACACAATGACTATACTACAGTGTAAATGAAAAGAACCACCACCATAAAAAAATAAGGAATGAATGCTGCAAAATTACAAAAAACAAGCTTAGGGGGCAGCTAGGTGGCATAAAAGACAGAGCACTGGCCCTGGAGTCAGTCAGTAGGATCTGAGTTCAAAAAGGGTCTCAGACATTTGACATTTATTAGCTGTGTGACCTTGGGCAAGTCACCTAAACCCGACTGCCTTGCAAAAAAAGAGCAAGCTTGGCTCCAAAGAAAAGACAGGTGATGGTACCTCCCTCTACTCCTTTACAGAGGTGAGGGGGTCACAGGTGTGGAATTCTGCATATCAGCAGAATGGGGGTGAGGAACTGGGAGAGAGGAAGTGTAATGATTTTCATAAATTTTTTTTCTGCTTATTTTTCTTTAATATATTCTTTGTTATGTAGGATGACTCTCTCTGGGAGAGAAGACACAGAAAAACATAGGCAATGAATGTAAAATATGAGATATCAATCAAATTTTTTCTTTAAAAAAAGGGTGAATGTTACAAAATTAGAAAGAATAAGGATGGTCACAAAAAAAGAGATCTGAAAAGACATCTGAACCCACTCCTTTGCAGAGGAAATTTCCAGTTCCACTTCCACTGGTAAGGAACATTACATATATTGTCATTTTTGCGGGGGGTGAATCAATCACTTGCTGATTTTTTCCTTCTGCTTTCTCTTTTTCTGTAAAAAAATTTCTTTGTTATATGAGATGATTCTCTGAGAGGAGGAGGAAGAGGGATAGGGAGGAATTTAGGCTATGTAAAGACAAAAGATACGAATAATTAAAAAACACAACAATCTTGTGAGGTTGGTGGGAAGTTATTATTATCCACATTGCATATATCCTCCTGTCTCTGTGGTGGCAACAGGCTGTCCCTGATCCTTGGCATGCAGGCCTTCCTCGACTCACCTCTTATACTCCTTAACTTTCTGGAAGGCTCAGAATTTAAGGGTCACTTTCTACATGAGTATCTTCTGAATTCTTATCTGAATCCTTATGCTGCACATTCACTTAGAAAACCACAAATCAACATTATTGACACTGTGCTATATTTTTCATTATTTTATTGGACATTTCCCAATTACATTTTAATCTGGTTCAGGCTCCATGGGAGTTTTGCAGGCAGAGAATCTGACCCTGGGTACCATGCTGCAAAGTTAAGTGTCTGATGCAGCCAGTGTCTGTCAGAGATGGGGCTTGAACCCAGGTATTGGGGCAAGGCCAGTGCTCTATCCACTATTCCAAGATGCCTCTTATAAATAATGCACTTTATAAACACAAGTTTTCAAGCTCTCTATGCACAAGTGAGGCCCCAAAGTCTCCACCGACTGGTATGGCACACTATATGGGGCCACAGAGCTGTACTTGCTGGTTCTGCTGTTCAGCAGAGAACCAGGAAGTTGCCTTGTCCTTTCCTGTCTCTGTACCATCCATCAATCCTAGTGAGTAACACCTGCTTGGTGGAGTGTCTGCTGCTGCTGACTGCTGGTCCAGGGTTTTCTCCCAGCAAATTGTGTTGCCTGTTCCCCCAGGACAGCAAAGGCAACTGAGTTTTAGGTAAGAACTCTTACCCTGGGATCCCTACAGTTGTCTTTGTTTTTTTTTCTCTTTGATATTTTGATAACTCTATTTCAGTATTATTCATTTCCTTCATAATCCTATGTATTTTGTTTTATGAATAATTCTGAGGAATGCAAAGGCTTCACTAGACTGCCAATGGGAGCCATGACACAAAAAAAGGTTAAGAAGCCCTGGTTTAGGGGGAAGTCCCTAAGAAGTCACTGCCCAACCCATGGCAAAGGTCTTCCTTACTTCACCTCAAATTCTAACCCTCTAGATGTGCAGCTCTCACTCATCAAAACCCTCACCCATCCAAATATCCAATATTCCTCTTCCTCTGCCTGCTGTCACTGTTAATGGTATCACCATCTAACTTCAAATTTATGACCACAGCCATGCATATTCACCCATATACACCCCAGCACACATACATTCTCCTTAACCCAACTGCTCAGTTACCAAGCCAAGAAGTAAAATGAGAATTCTATGGGTGATTATATCTAATATCTCTTTTTTCTGACACTGACGGCAGACAATTTGTTCCACATAAACTTCCATAGTTTCCCACTCACCATGGCAATGGGGCGGCCAAAATCCAGAACCCAGTTCTGCAATGTCAAGTAGAACCATAGGTCGAGATGGAAAGGAGAGGTTCGAGACCCATCTTCAGCTTTTCCTGTAGGATGCCTGAGGAGAAATGGAAGAAGGGTGATTAAATCATCATCCCTCTCTTTCTTGCCTCCCCTTCCACCTAGCTGCCTTTTATAGGCAGTACAGTATGTTGGACAGAGACCTAAGTCTTGGAGGTAGGAAAATCTGGGTTCAAGCCCTGCCTCTGATACATATTGGTAGTCACTCACACTCTAATGCCCCAAGGTAACTCCCAAAGAGTTATTGAACTGGGGCGGCTAGGTGGCGCAGTGAATAAGAGCGCTGGCCCCGGAGTCAGGAGGACCCGGGATCGGTTCTGGCCTCAGATACTTAACACCCACACAAAAAAATTGGCCATGTAACCAAGTTACTTAATCCCAATTGCTTAAAAAAAAAAAGTTGCTGAACTTCATTGGTGGAAGGAATTTATACTCTAGGAGCTCTTCATATCAATGAAATACTAGATCTGGATCCTCCCCCCCCCACCCTAAATTTTCAAAGGGACAAAAGATACACAAAAAGATATAGGGAGATATAAGGGGAAAAAAAATCCTTTAAATGTGGGGGGGAATTTTTTGCTGTACAACTTAGGGCCCAACATAGTAGTACTAGTAGTACTAGTCTGAGAAGAAAAAAATCTTGAGTTCCAGTCCTGCCACTAATTCACTGTATGGTTTTGGGTTTCAAATTTCTCATTTGTCAAAATGATGATGATAATCTCATGACTCACCTCACGGAACTGATATGAAGATCAAGTAAGGACTCTCCTCTCTGTCTCTGTCTGTCTCTCTCTTACACATACACACACACACACACACACACGCGCGCGCGCGCGCGCACACACACACACCCTCTAAAAATATTCATAGCAAGCAGTATGTTTTGTGCAAAACACTGTGTAAAAGCACAGAAAAACTGGTACTAAAGAGGATGACCACAGATTTAGGGAATGGTTCACTAAATCACTCTATATGAATATAGGGGAGTATTAATACACCTTAAGAAATGATGACCATGATAAGTATTTCAGAGGAAAATGAGAAGAGTCATATGATGGAAACAGAGTGAAATATACTGGACCAGGAGAACAATATCCACAGAGACTACAATAACGTAAACAAAGCTGAAAGTTGAGTAACCATTACTGTCCATCTTGGCTCTGGAGAAGAGATGAGGAAACATATTCTTCCTTTAGGCAGAGGTAGGCAGGGGGAACTCCCTGTGTGGAATGCAGTGTGTGCTGTCAGGTTATGTCACTAAGTTGATTGGTTTTGCTCTGCTGTTTGTTTTCCTTTGTTAGAAGGCAAGTTTTGTTTGTGTGTGGAAGGGGAGGGGAGAGGAAGGAGAAGCATAGTCAGAAATGACCATGACATTTTGAAAAATACCAATAAAATTTATTATAGAAATAAAATAAATTCTAGAGTCTATAGACTGGTTAGCAATTAAAATATTGTACTAGGATCATAGGATTTTAATCTAGAAAGGACTCAAAGACTACCTGGCCCACCCCCTTCATTGTATATAGAAGAAAACTCAAGCCCACAAAAATCAGTCAACGGTAACTAGTCCCAAGGCCACATGGGTGGTAGCCATACTAAGCCCATCTCCTCTCTCTGACAGGTACTCCCTTGGTAAGGTCAGAGACAGAGGACAGATCTATCTATATTACAGCTCAGATCAAATGGGGAAAAATAAGCTTGAACACAGGGAAGCAAGGGAATTTTGATGTAAGTGGGATATACATGTGAGTAAAAAATTGATTTCATGCTGAGTTACCCTCCACTTCCACCCCAAGGGAGATAATAAGCACCTAGGCTAGAGCACTGGACCTTGGGTTAGGAAGATCTGTGTTCAAATTATACCTCAGATCCTTACTAGCTATGTGATTTAAGTAACTAAGCAAGTTACTTAACTTCTGTCAGCTTCAGTTTCCTCATCCATAAAATGGAGATAATAATAGTACCTACCTCATAAGGCTGTTGTGAGGATTCAATGAAACAATGTTTATAAGGTACTTTGCAAGCCTTAAAATTCTATATAAATGCTAGCTGCTATTTATTATTATTAAATCATGAAATTGTGTGCATAAAACACTTTGTAAAGTTTAAGAGTTACATATATATCAGTTTATTTCTAAAAATTATATATATATATATATATGTTTTCTAATCAGCAAAAAAAAGTCTTCCTACTCTCTCTTCTACTGCTTACTTCCCCCAATCCTATTGAGAATTAAAAAAAAAAATCCATTACAAGAGGAAGGAGATAAGAAAACAAGCTTTTGTAACAAAAACGCAGAGTTAAGCAAAACAAATTTCTACATTGTCTATGTCCTTAAAAAAACCATGTTTCATTCTGCACTGAGGTCTTCACTTCTCTGGGGTGGTGGTGGTAGGGGGTGGTTGCCTGTTTCATCATTAGTCCTCTGTAATAGTTATTAGTCATTACCTTGGTCAGAGTCCCTAATTCTTTCAAAGTTGTTTGTCAACTATTATTAAGAAGCCTTTGCTGAGTGTTAGCCACAGGCAAAGACCTGAACTGAATACACTATGAGGAATACAAAGAAATAGGATGCAGGAGTTTACACCTTAGTTGGGAAGACAAGGCATATATTTATAGAAAGGTAAATATGAAGCAGTATAATGTTCAAAATGAAAAGACCTAGGAAATCACTGAATCGCAGACTGTCACAGCTGGAAGACCTGAGAGTTCATTTGGTTCAACCCATGCCTGAAAAAGAGTCTTCTGGCAGCCAACACACCCAGCCCTCACTCAAAGGCCTCTCTAAAGGGGGAATTCAGGCCCTTTGGAGAAAGCCCATTACACTCTGGGGCAACTCTGGAACAGTTAGGTCATTTTCCCCAACATTAAGTTAACCCAAGCATCTTGATACTCAGTCCAGCATTACTTTCCCTTCACCAAGATGCTTCCCCAGCCAGGCTAAAGTTAAGCAGGGTAAGAACTGAGAGCCCTGGCTTTGGAGGACAAAGACTTCACTTAAAATCCTGACTACCTGAACCTTGTATTCATTACTCCTAATTCTTCTATGAGTTGTCTCTCCCTCAGTTAAGAGTATTAATTAAGGGGTGGCCAGGTGGCGCAGTGAGTAAGAGTGCCAGCCCCGGGTGTCGGGAGACCCGGAATCGGTTCTGGCCTCAGATACTCGGGCACCCACACAAAATAACTGGCCGTGTAACCCTGAGCAAGTTACTTAACCCTGACTGCTTTATAAAAAAAAAAAAATAGAGTATTAATTAATTCCTTGTGAGCAAAGATTGTCTTGATTTTTGAAGTGTATTCCCAGTGCTTATGCATGGTACATGCTTAAAATAAATGCTTTTTCAGTCATTTATTTATCCAAGTCATTTATAAATATCCTCCTATCCTGAGAAGTTGAATGGAAAAAAACATGGACAAGCCCAGATTCCACAGGATACTCTTATCAAATTCTCCTTCCAAGTGGACATGGAATTTTTTTTTTTGCCTTTTGGAGGGCAATTGGGGTTAAGTGACTTGCCCAAGGTCACACGGCTAGTTTTTGTGTTAAGTGTCTGAGGCCGGATCTGAACCCAGGTCCTCCTGACTCCAGGGCTGGGGCTCTATTCACTGAGCAACCTAGCCACCCTTGGAATTCTTAATGGGTAGTCTTTGGAACCAATCCTTCAACCCACTCCCAGTCCACCTACCTGAAAACTACCTAATGAAACAACTGTCATCTTTCCATCTTTTCCATAAGAGGAGTATGGGAGTTTCTGTCAAATATTTTGCTAAATTCTAGGAAATTATATCTATAGCATCCCCTGATATATGTTCAAAATATGAAAACATGAAAAAATAAAATGAGGTTAGTCTGCCATGATCTGTTCTGATGAAATCACTCTGGTTCTTGGGATCACATCTCCCTTTTCTAAGAAGTTCATTAACCATCTCTTTAATAATATGTTCTAGAATTTTGCCAGGAAGAGAAGTGGAGTTTATTAGCCTAGTCTGCATTCTCTATTCTCTTCCCTTTTTGAAAACTGGGACATCATCCACTTCCCCAATTTTGTGGGTCCTTTTCTATTCTCAGTCATATCTGCCCATTCTTTTGACACCCAGGGATATAGTTCAACTAGACCTGGTGACTTAAATTCATTAAAGGTAGCTAAGTGTTCTCTTACTATCTCCCTAATTAGCCTTTTTCATTGTTATTTACAAAACAAATAAATTTTCCTTGGCAAAAACAATAAAACAAAAACCAGAAACAAAATAATGGGTTTGGAAGTTCTTTATCATCCAATCCCATCCATCCCAAGTATTGAGCCTATCTCTTCTTTGATCCTTTTTTTTTGCTTTTGCTTTTGGGAGGGGGGAAGGTGGGGCAATTGGGGCTAAGTGACTTGCCCGAGGTCACAGGGCTAGTTTTGTGTTAAGTGTCTGAGGCCAGATTTGAACTCAGGTCCTCCTGACTCCAGGGCCAGTACTCTATTCACTGTGCCACCTAGCCACCCCTTTCGTCCTTTTCTTATCCCTAATACATCAAGAACAAATTTTAGTTCATCTAATCCAACCTCTTCATTTTGGAAAGGCAATGTGATTTGGTAGAAGAAGTGCTAGACTTGCAATCCAGAGAGATATAAGTTCAAATTCCACCTCTGACAATTTGACTGTGGGTAAGTCATTTAACCTCGCTTAGGTTGTTTCATTTATAAAATAGGAATACCTAGAGTATCTAGTTTCAAGGGCTGCAGTAATGATAAAAGATGATATAATATGTAAGATATTTTTACTAACTTTAAAGACTCTAAATATTAGCTATTACTATTTTCATAGATGAAGAACATAAAAATTGAGGTCACTGAATTAGTCAGAAGACCATTTTAGTAAGTTGGCCTTGGGTAAGTCATTTCACATGAGACTCAAATTTTCTCTTCTGTAAAATGATATATCTGACTTGTCTTCTTCACAGAAATTCAGAGAGAATAAAATGAGATGAGGGATGCAAAAGTGCTTTATAACAATTACTGCCTTGAGTTACACAGCATTAGTGACTAAACCAGCACCTGACCTCAAGCATCCTTATATCCAGTCCTAAGGTTTCCTTCCCTAGACAGACAATAAATGGCGACAGGAACTAGAAGCAGATTGTCAGAGTGTGTTGGCTGAAATCTTCATGAACTTTCTTATCTCATTTTTCTCAACCGTAAAGGAAGAGGTTAGACTAGATGGCCTCTGCAGTGTCTTCCAGGTCTAGATCATGTGAACATGCACACATATGCATTTTCACACTTCACCAAGGTAAGAGAGATGTGGAGGTAACAGGGATAATAATATCCTAACACCTTGTTGATCTCATATGGCTGGGTAGGGAGCTATTTCTGGAATAGCAGATTTTCCAGATAAAACTAACTCCTCTTGGTACTAAAGCTTTTTGAATTAGAATTTTAACTGTTTTAGACAGAAATCATTCTAAAATCTATTGCATTTTTTCTCTGTCTTCTTAAAGAAGAACCTTTCCTTAACCTCTATTTATTTGAACACTAAATGGATAAAACTATTCTATTTTGCTAGTTCTGGTGTCTGTTTTTCTTCTCTCTTTTTTTTTTTTGGTCTCTCCCTTTGCATTCAAATGTAACCATCTCTTATTGCTATCAGTGAACCTGACTTCTGCAGACTCCTCATCCTCATCCCCTTCTAATTTGCAACTAGAAATCTTCCAAGGTCTAGGAAGTCAGATAACCAAACTTATTAGAAACCTCAGTAAACTAAGGGCTTCTTCCAATGAGAAAAGTACAAAGAAGGCCTTGAAACAGTGATTTCAGTGGTTTACATATTCAGGAGAAAAAAAAAAGCCTATTAATTGAAAAACGAAAGATTAAAAAGAACACCAACATTTCAATGCTAAGTGGTGAATGGTGATACCAAATGATAGAAAAAGAAAGTTAAAAACCAGCTCCAGTTTTTTGAGAAAAGACAAGAAGCTTCGTTTGGGACATGTTAAGGTTGAGGTACTAGTGGAACGAGATGGATATTTCTTCTGTTAGCTGGAGATGAGGGTCCAGAATTACAGAGACAGATTGGGACTGGAGATAGAAATTTGGAATAATCTTCAGAGAAGAGATGTCTGGTGCCTAAAGCTGTGGAAGTGAAAGAGGTACCAAAGAAAAGAAAATTCATTTACTGAGGGAGAGCTGCTATGTACATTCTCCCGTCCCCTTCCAGAGAGCTTCAAAATGAAAGCAGATGCAATCACCAGAAAATAAAAGATGTTAAGCTTTTCTCTCTCCATCAAGGGACTTTTCTTCCACTTCTGGCCTTCCAAAACTTCCTCTTAAATCTCTAACCCTGCAACCCTGCTCCCTAGATTTAACCTAAGAACATTCTACCAACACTGAAAGCCTGGAATGAAAAACTAATTCCTTCCTTCAACTATTATCATATGACACATTTAACTTAAGGAAGCCAGGAAGAACATTGGATAGAACATAGGGGTTAGAGTCAGGAATACCCAAGTTCAAATCCTGCCGCAGACATTAACTAGTTGTGTGATTCTGGGTAAGTCACTTAACATCCCGCAGGCTCAGTTTGCTCATCTGTTGAACAGGGATAATAGCATCTACCTCATAGGGTTATAATGAGAATCAAATGAGATAATACATGTAAAGTGCTTTGCAAACTTTAAAGCACTCTATATAAATCTAGCTTTTGTTACTTTAGAGAAACTAACAAATAACTCCCAAGACATGGTTCTAGTTCCTCAGGAAAGGGCTATAAAAATGTACATACCCTTTGACCCAGCAATACCACTTCTAGGGCTGTATCCCAAAGAGATCATAAAGATAGGAAAAGGATTCACATGTACAAAAATATTTATATCAGCTCTTTTGTGATGACCAAGAATTGGAATTTGAGGGGATGCCCATCAGTTGGGGAATGGCTGAATAAATTGTGATTTATGAATGGAATACTATTGTGCTATAAGAAATGACAGCAGACTTCAGAAAAAACCTGGGAAGACTTATATGAACTGATGCTGAGTGAAATGATCAGAAACAAGAGAACATTGTACACAGCAACAGCCACATTGTGAGATGACTAACTTTAACAGACTTAGCTCTTCTCAGCAATACAATAATCAAGACAATTCCAAAAGACTCATGATGGAAAATGCTATCCACATCCAGAGAACTATGGAACCTGAATGCAGATCAAAGAATACTATTTGCTTTTTCTCTTGTTTTGGTTTTTCTTTCTTGTGGTTTCTCCCATTCATTCTAATTTTTCTTTACAACATGACTAATATGAAACTATGTTTAATAAGAAAGTACATGTAGAGGTTTATCAGATTGCATGCAATCTTGGAAAGGGGGGAGGGAGAAAAATTTAAAACTCAAAAGTTTATGGAAGTGAATGTTGAAAGCTAAAATTAAATAAATTAATTAAAAATAAATTAATTTTTTTTAAAGACTGTCCTGTGACACAGGAATGGTGCTGGTGAACAAGTCACTTCTGTCAAAGCCACAGCCCTGCACAGATAAAGGGAGCTTCTTCAACTGGAATTCCTTATGCAAGTAAATTATCTGAGACTCTTGCAGGCAAATCACAATCATGACTTGATTTTTTTTAAACCCCTACACATACACAACCATAAGGATGTTACTCATTCTCCTCCAAGTCAAGACAAATTTACTCTTTCAGACTCAGCCTCCAGTCTTCCAACAGCCCACTACCTATGAACAATACTGCCCATGGGGTGCTATATAGCCATGGCTCCAAACCAAGGGTGCAGGAACTGACTGATTTCCGAGGATGCTATCATCTTCTCCCCCTGAATTACCAAAATCACGTTCTATTCTTCTACCTCCTCCTCTCCAATCACTGGGCTCTACCTAAAAGCAAATATGTTTTAGTGCCTACCACAAGCCCAGTCCTGGGTTGGGAAAACAGAAAGAACAAGAAGACATGATGCTGCCCAAGGGACGCTTCCAGTCTATTTAGTGAGGCAAAGATAGGATGAAATCACAATTCTGTTGACTGGCTGGTTGGTGTCATAAGATTAATTAACTCTCTTCTTCCATATAAAATGAACAGTTATGTTTCTGTGCAGTAAGCGTGCTGGGAAGTGACTATGATGTAGGAAGCACAAGGCACCAAAATACTACTTTTTAAAATTGCTAATTTATGTTACCTACTTGAAATTTAATAGGAGTTGAGAAATGTGAGAAATCAGAGTGGGCCACAAATAACTGGGGAAGAAGAGACCTGAGTTCTCATTCTACCTTGTTCTTCTCCTTGTGACTGTGAACTATGTCGAGTCCAAAAGCCTTCCTCTATTCATCCTCCTGGAACATTTTTATATGATCTCTCTCTTCCACTAGACCATGCCCCTTTGCATTTACTCTACATATCTGTATACATGTGATATTCCACTAGCAAAATGTAAACAAGGAATGTTCCATTTCTGCTTTTATATCCTATGTCCTTAGCAAATAGGAGCTGTTTAATAAATGTTTACTGGAATGAGTTTAATTGAATAGCCAGCTGCAGAGGCAGTGAGATGAGCAGCCTGGCAAGAATGAGGGGATAATGCTGAGGGTGCTATGGGATGGTAAGATTGGAGAGAGAAGATCTATGGGTAGAAATAAGCCATGTAATGATGCAAAATGAAAAAAGCAAGATCTAGGAAAACAATATATACAATGACTACAACAGTCTAAATGGAAAGGATAGTAACAACAACCCAAACTAAGTACTTTATAATTTTAATGACCAGGTATAACCCTGAAGAAAAGTTAAGAATCTGCACCTCTCTTCCCTTCTTTTCAAAGGATCCAAGCCAACATCTTCATTCCTCTCTGGCCCCTGGTGCTCTGGCAGGTCATGAAAGCCTGCTCACGCTGGAAGTACCCTATGCCCCTACAGCCCCTCTAACAAGCTGCCTCCTTCCAGAAGCTCCATTTTAAGCAAAGTATCTAGGCCAGCCTGGTCCCCATTCCTTTCCATGCTCCAAAGCAGATTCTGAACTTTCTCATTTCTCAGTTCACTCCGAGGAAGAGTCCCCCAGAGCAGACACACTGTTTCCTTCTTTCCGTTCTGGGCTCTGCTAATGATTCTCAGGACTTCTTTCTCCCCGGTGCCCCCTCTTCAATTCTTTCAGTCTCCTTTTATGTGTTATTTTTTCCCCAATAGAAAGTAAGTCTCTCAAGGGCAGGGACCATCTTTCTTTTTACTTTTATTTGTATCTCCAGAGCTTAGCCCAGTAGCTGGCATGTATTAAGTGTTTAATAAATGCTTGTTAATTTGACTTATTCTCGGGAGCTTCTACACTGAGGTAGAACCTGGGCTGATAGTAAAGAGATCTGGTTCTGATTTGAGGAAAATTACTTAACTTCTCTGGGCATCAGTTTCCACACCAGTAAAATGAAGGTGCTGAACTAAGAAAACTTAAGATACAAGTTCTAATATTCAATGAGTCTACAGAATAATATTCTATCTATGTGTTGCCTTCTGTATATTAAATAATACTTCTGGCCCAATATGAGTTGTGAATCTAGTAACAGTAAGGATGGGCTGCATTTTCTGATGCGTGTTCCTTCATCTGGTTACCCCTAAAATCACTGGCACACATATGCAAGATGGCTAACTGGCTAGGGATAGGAGACAATCTGTGGCTGTGATGTAAAACTAACCCAAGTGAACTCTAGGACCCCAAATATGAGCATAATCACCAGAGCCTAACAATTGAGCAGGTAATTCATTCAACCACCACTATTTATTAGGAACTATGCTTAGAGTACTATGTGAGGTGTTAGAGGAGATAAAGATTGAATGACATACATATAAGATGAACTATAAGCTCATAGGTATAAACCAAAGGTTATATATGAAAGATGAGGAAGGGAGGAGAGGAGATGTATCATTTGATGTGGGCTTTAAGGGAATGGCAGATTTTGAACAGAGTTATAAGAAAACTTACAGATAAGGAAACTGAGATGTAGTGAGAAGTAAAACTAGATCCTCTGACTCTAAACCGGAGCTCTTTTCCTCTATTCCAATATTTTGGCTTTTGGGAAGAATATAAAGAGAAAAAGCATGTGGAAAAGGAGGCTACTAAGGTATACAGATAGAAGAAGGTAAATTAGACTAGATGGGATAGAATATGGCCACATGGGGGAAGGTTGAGGGGAAGCAGTGTGTGTTGTGTTAAAGCTGGTGAGTTAGGGTGTGACCAGACTCTGGAAGACCTTAAAATGCCAAAGGAGTCTGAACTTTTAATTAGTAGGAAATAGGATTTTGTTCCCCATGAGGTCATTGGTATCTTCTTTATACAGCAGTTCAGTAGACTGCAACTGTGGCAGTGTACAAAGGAAGTCAGTGATAATTTGTTAGTTGATATTAAATAATCCTTTCCACTTCATCGAAGATCTAGAAAGGATCCTTAGCCACAGAGAGAAAACCAGTATCACTCGAGTCAGGTGGGTAGAATTCACCATAAAAATGAAAGATTCACTCAGATGTGTGTTCACTGTGTGGAGGACAGTACAGTCCCAGCAGGGGTGGAAAGAAAATGAGGGACTGAGAGAGCGGGTCCTACTCGGGGAATTCTAGGTAACTTTGGTAACATTCAAACCTGGGCAAACCAAGCCCACAGACTTGGCTATATACAGGCTATATACAAGTCCATATCAGGCCAGGCTAAAGGAGAAGGAAGACTTTCTTGAGCCTTAAGCTTTTCTTTACAATTAAGCTCCTCAAGGGCAGAGATTGTTCTTGGCCTCAGTTTCTTTAAATCCTCAAGGTTAGAACAGTGCTAAGACACTTGAGTGCTTAATAAATGTTTGTCATTCATGGTGCATCTTTTTTAATATGTCAAGAAGCTGGGTGGGTGCTGTCTTGACCTCTATATACTATATCTTACTCATTTAGTAGATAACTTCATCACCCTGTGACCAACCTGGTGATAAGTTAAAAGCTCAGTTATCAGACAAAGAGATACCTTTACCCACTGAGCTCATGCTTCAAGCCTTTCCAGCTTATTAGGACCTAGGTTCACCTTTGAGTCAGAAAAACTTGAGTGTTGTTCAAAGGAGCAAAGATTTAAAGCTGGAAGTAACCTTAGAGGGGCATCTAGTCCTCATTTACAGAAGAGGAACCAAGGCCCATAGAGGTTATATGACCAAAGTCACTTAGGAAGAAAGAGACAGGGCCAGAATTTGAACTCATGCCCTCTGATTTCAAACCCAGCACTCTTTCCCAATGTATGTACTTCTTCACAATGACTCTGTGAAGCATTTTGAAGATGTGTAAGTCAAGGCAAAAAAAAGTTAAAATGATTTAGATAAGCAGTCACACACTTGGTATGTGGTACAGTCAGGAACAGACCCCAAGTCTTCCAGCTCCAAGCTAAATAAATTCTCTTAACACAGGTTGCTTAAGAGAGACCCAGTCTATCTCAACCCCTAGCTAGCAGAAGATGGCAGGTTGTCTGACAGGCATTTGACAGGAGGAGAAATAGAAATACAGGCAAGACTGAGCAACAGCTTGTAGCCAGTCAAAGGATCAGTGAAGAAATAAGATGGGAATAACAAGGCTTACTTCAGTGTCATATTCATTCCTCTTTAATTTTAAAAATGAGCTGGAAGGAAAAAGAGATGGTTATGCCAAAACACCCCTGACTCCAGCACTCTCATTTTTTAAACTGTTTCTCTTCATGGAAACAAAAATGCCCTCAAATTCTAAGGCCACATCAAAAACATATTTAAATGTCTACATATAAGAACCTCTCCTCACCCCTTTCATTTTTGAAAAAATAAGTACCTATTTTATATCCATTCTATTTTTGTTCTAACAGGAAAAGCTTCTTGAGTGCAGCTAGGGGGCTCAGTGGATAGATCACCAGGCCTGAAGTCAGGTAGATTCATCTTCCTGAGTGCAAATGTGACCTCATACATTTACCAGCTGTGTGACCCTAGGCAAGTCACTTCACCGGGTTTGCCTCAGTTTCCTCATATGTAAAACGAGCTGGAGAAGGAAATGGTAAACCACCCCAGTATCTCTGCCAAGAAAACCCCAAATGGTGTGAGGAAGAGACACATATTTACTTAAGGCTTATGGCTAATTCATACAATCACAGTTGCCCCATAGATTCTTAGCCAAAGCAGAGATTCTCTATTACAAACCAGTGGCTCCTGCCTTTTTCTAGTATAAGGGTCAATTTTAAAGTTTAAAAATCTGACAAGCTACACATGATACCGATGTACCATGACTACTTGTAGAAGGAAGAAAGAAATGTATAACGACAAAACGCCAATGCATGATATACTTTGACTTGTCAGACTCCCAGAAATAACTGCTTTGGGACCTGCTGCTGTATTCCAGATGGCCTCGCATTCATTGTCTGGGCCAGTACCACATGTATGACAACAAAAACTTCTATGTCCATAGTGTCTTAAGATTTACAAAGCAACAGCCATGTGAGGCGGAGAAGGTAAACATGACCCTGTAAGAGAGGAGAGGCCTAGACTTCCCCCAAGAAGCATGGAAGAGTCTGGGGTGAAGATGGAATGTGCCTCCTGGTCCCGTCTGTTAAGGTACTTGGATGGAGGAAAGGGTGAAATGCCCCTTGCTTTGCCTGACACATAGGGCGACAGACAGAAGTGAGGAAGGCATGGGTTCAAGCTCCACTGTGACACAGTGTAAATGACCCGTGGCAGTTGATGGCACAATTGATAGAGAACTGACCTGGAATCAGAAAGCCTCGAATTCAAATCTGCCCTTCGACACTTACCAGCTGTGTGGCACTGGGGGCAAGTCACTTAAACTCCCCTCCCCAGTTTCCTCAACAGAAAAGGGGGTAATAACAGCAACTACCTCCTGGACCGGGCAGTACCTGGCACACAGTAGGCGCTTAATGAATGCTTCCTCAACCTCGGTGTCTAAGCCTCCTTCTAAGGCTGGGACATGCACTAAAGGCTACTGTCTACAGCAGCAGGAGCAGCAGCATTCTTATGCAAACGAAATCAAAGGTCCAGTTTAAAAAAAAAAAGCTTGCCTTAAACGGTCCCAGCCCTGGTTAAATGGAAAATGTCAGAGGTCCCCCACAAGTCGCTTCTCCCGGGCAGCGGCAGCGAGCTGACCCCTGGCTCCCCTCCCCCACCGCCGGGGGGGGGGTCCCCGAACCTCGGGGGGGCCTGCCCGCCCCACACCCACGGTCAGTCGGGGCTCAAGTTTTGTTTTTGGTTTTGTTTAGTTTGGGGGGGGCAGACGCTCCCATCCTGGACTCGGAGCTCCGTGTCTCCCGCGGCCCGGCCATCCCCCTCAGCCCCCGCCCCCACCCAGCGCCCCACCCCCGGCCGCGCGCCCCGTCCCGCGCGCCCCGCCCACGCGCCCCGGCCTCGGCGACCGCCTCTTACCTGCCGGGGTGGCCGCCTCCCGAGGAGCCCGCGCCCGCGTGCGGCCTCCTCCGCGCCGTCGGCTCCATGACCTCCGGGCCCGCCCCGGGCTCTCGCAAGCTCGCTCCCCGCCCCGCCGCGGCCTGCACGCCGGAGGCCTCTCCCTCTCAACGACCGAAGCGGCGAGCGGCGATCGGGATCCCAGCCTAGCCCGGCCTGGGAGCGCGATCCCGCGGGCTGGAGAGGGAAGGGAGAGCGGAGCGCCCGCGCTCGGCCGGGAGGCCCCGCAGCTGCGCGGACAGACAAAGGGAGGGAGGAAGGAGCTGGGGGAGGGGGGGGCGAGAAAGGAGCGAGTAAAAGGGGAGGAGGCGGAGGAGAGGAGGGAGGGGGCAGGGAGGGAAGAGTTGGGGGGGGGAGAGGAGCGAGATGAGCGGGAGGAGAGGGGGGAGGGAGAAGGTGGAAGAAGAGTGAGATAAACGGGAGGAGACTGGAGGAAAGAGGGAAGGGGGGGGAGGGGGGAGGGAAGAATAGGAGCGAGATAAAGGGAAGGAGAAGGAGGCTAGAAAGGGAGGGAGGAGCTGGGGGGAGGAGAAGCAAGAGGAGAAGAGAATCGAGATAAGAGGAAGGAGAGGAAGGAATTGGGGGAAAGAGGAAGAGATGAACGGGAAAGGGGGGAAGAGAGAGAGGAAGCTACGGAATGGGGGAAGAGAAGTGAGGTGAAGGGGAGGGGGGGAAGGGGTGAGATAAAGGAGGGAAGGCAGAGAAGGGGGAAAATGGAATGAGGGAGGAAGAGGAAATAAAGGGGGAGGGAGGAGGGAAGAAAGGAAGGAGAGAGTGGAGCTAGATAAAGAAAGGAAGGGAGGGAAGGAACCATAGGGGATGGGGGGGGACCAGAGGAGAGAAGAGGACAGGGTGGGGGATGATCCAATATAAATGATGAGGTTTGGTTTTGAAATGCTGCAGGTTTATGCCGAGCTAAGCATCTGGGGATTTAAGGGCAGTAACTGGGGTTTACTTGACCTAAGTAATCAGAAAATTGTATGTGATGGCTGAAGAACTCTTCTGGATTTCTGTGGAGGAGGAGGAGGATGTGTTCAGATTAGAGGATAGGGAAAAGCTAAAGGAGATAAGGGACGAAGGGGAGAAGGAAAATAAAGATTTCTAGATAAAATAGGGGCGGAAATTAGCACTTAGGGTTTTCAATTTAATTCCATGCTTTTCCTACCCTCAGCATCTTACCATGAAAAACAAGCCAGTTTTTTAAAGTAGTGTAACAGCAGTTGATCAGGGTTTCTTGAACCCTAAGATCTATTTGATGTGTTTTAAAGGAGCTAGAATATTTTGAGGTTAAGAAAACATCCTCACCACTTAGTATAAACATGTGGTTTGGCATAATGTTCAGAGAACAATTGACAAGGCCTGATGGGTGGATTCCAGCAGTTGGGAGCCTCACTGGTTTCTTCTAAGTCTAAGATGTTGCAAAATGGCCTCTCATCTCAGTGGGGTGCCCTTTTGCACCAGCCTATAGGGCAGTATAACAAACCAGTTTGATTATATGCTGCTTCCCCTCACACATTCTAACTTTCAGATAAACTGATAGATAAAGCCTACTTTCTATTCTTGGGACTTGATTTCATCTGCCTCTGTTCTTTGCATGAGCTATTCCAGACCTAGAATGCTAGCCCTAGCTTTTTGAAATCCTTATCTTCAGCCCAAGTGCTAACTTTTGGAAGAAGCTGGTTTCCCTAGTTGTTAGAGCTCCTCCCTAAATCACTGTATTTATTGTATGTATATGTGCATTTGTTTCTCTAGGCTCCAGTAGACTGTAAAGTTCTTGAGGGGAGGGCCTGATCCCATAGCAAAGCTCCTCAACTAGTTGTTTAGTCCTTTCAATCTTGTTCAACTCTTTGTAACCCAATTTTGGGGTTTCTTTGGCAAAGATACTGGAATGGTTTGCCAGCTCATTTTATGGATGAAGAAACTGAAGCAAGCAAAGTTAAGTGACTTGCCCAAGGTCAGACAGCTAGTAAAGGTTTGAGGCTGGATTTGAACTCAGGTCTTCCTGACTTCAGGCCTAGCACTTTTATCTACCATACTACCTAGCTGCCCAACCCAACATTATACTTTTTTCATACGTTACAATTTACTTAGCCATTACCCATAAATGGGCGACTACTTTATTTCCAGTTCTTAATTCCTACAAAAAATAATACTTATAAATATTTTGGTGTTCTTCGATTTTTTACTTCCTTGGGATATATACCCAACAGTGGGATCTCAGGATCAAAGGGTAGGGACAGGGACAGGGACTGGACCTGTCATTTCACTGAAATTATTCAACTGAAACTGCTTTCTCCAAAGTTACCAGTCATTTTCTCGGTCCTCACCCTTCCTGACCTCTCTGCAACCTATAATACTGAAGAGGTACAGGCTCTGGGAAACTCCCTTGGACTTTTGATTAAATTGTCTCATATGATGAGGCTATAAGCCTTACATTGTGGCTGGGTCCAGACCTCTAGCCTACTTACTAATGGCTAACTACTAGCCTAGTTACTAGCCTGGCCTCCATTGTTCATCTACTTCCTACCCTTGAGCCTATCAAAATATCAATCCACCCTTGAAGCCTAGCCCACCATTGTCTGTAGTCTCCAGGTGGCCTCCCACCCTTAATCACTCATTGACCTCATTAACTCCTCCCGAAAACCCTCCCTGGACTCCTCTTCTAGACCACCCCTAGATTCCTCCCACAACCTTCTGTATATAAGACCCCATGTTGTCTCCATGTATGTGAGAACTCCATAAAATAGTGAGAGTGCCATAAAATGACCTAGAACAGACTTACTCTGTGTCTAATGCAAGCAAACTTTTAACAAACTTTACTTTTCTTTGGCTGAGAGAAAACGAGTCAAATTTGTTCGGCAGGACCCAGCATGTTGGTATTTTGGGGTATCCAGAGCAACCATAACCCTCTTTATGGGTAACCTCTTCAATATATGTTTCCCAAACTTGATAAAGAATTAATGATTATATGTGTTCCCCAGATTTGGTAAATAACTACTAATGAGATAGGCCCATTTTCCCCCAAATCTGGTAAATAACTTTTTTTTTTTTAAAGCAATTGGGGTTAAGTAACTTGCTCAAGGTCACACGGCCAGGTGTTTCTGGGTGGGTGCTAAGTGTCTGAGCCCAGATTTGATCCCAGGTCATCCCGACTCTGAGGCAGGTGCTCTTACTCACTGTGCTACCTGGCCGCCCCTGGTAAATAACTTTTAATTAAGTATTTTAATTTAAGTATTTAATATACTTGCTAGTGACATTAATTTTGATAGTTTCCTTTCATTATAAACTTAGATAATCAATTGCCAGTCAGAACTTAGATGTAACCACCATAACCATAAAACCCCACAACATGTCCCAGACATCAGCTTGCTCCTTGGTCTTCATTTGAGCATCCTGGAGTTGCTGGAGAGCAGTCCAAATTGACAGACATCTGAGGGTTACCTCTGGAGATAGGTGTACAGCTGGGCAGAGACCTCTGACTGACCTCTCAGTCAGCATAAGATATGCTCATGAGAATCTTTAGGAATCAGGTTAGTGGTTTGTTTCTAGAGAGGTTGATATTTGTATTGTTGAATAATCAATAAAGTTTGAATGTCGTATGAGAAAACTATGATAGCAATGATGATGATGATGACGATGGTGGTGGTAGCAGTACTATAGGATGGTATAATGGAAGTTAGATGACAATAGTGCATAGAGCACTGGACTTGAAATCAGGAAGGTGTGAGTTCTAATAATCCTTTAGAAACTAGTTGTGTGACCCTGTGCTGCCTCAGTTTCTTTGTCTGTAAAAATGGAGGTTATTAATAGAAATACTTGATAGGACTGTCATGAGGGTCAAATGAGATAAATATACATGAAGTACTTTGTAAACTTCAAAATGCTATACAAACATTATTATCATTATTATTATAGTGTAGAGGGTCAGGAAGCCTTAAGCTCAAAGCCTGTCTCTAATACGTACTGGCTATATGATCCTGGACAAGTCACTTAAAGTATACCTCAGGCAACTCCAACACTCTATTTGTCCTTGTTCTTGAAGAGGACCATGACATCAGGGAAGTGATGCCATGACATGTAAGTGAATTGGGTTTAAGTGAGGGATGGCTGGGCAAAGTCACCAGCCTCACTTTCTCCTCTGGAACCATCTGGGTCCAGTGGCCAGATATAGATCAGGATAATTGGAGATGGCCCAGGATTTGGTGGAGGACCTTGGTCTTTTCAAGCTTTAACACATCTCAGTCTGACTGAGGCAGTGCCCATTTGGTGATTAAGGTTATAAAAAAAGGAGGCAAAAAATGGCCTCTTTAAAAAAATAGATCTGGGAGAGGAAGACCCTCTGGGTTTCTGGCCAAAACAGAATCAATTGCTATTTATATTCATTTTGAGCCCATCAGGGCCCAAGAGTATCCAAGTAGGGCTTGATCTGGGACCAGAGCAATTTGGGGTTAAGGCTGGTCTTTAAGAGGAAAAAAAAACGAAAAGAAAGTTTCGGAGATTAAAATGTACATTCCCTTTGGGCAGAGCACCAGCAGGTAAGGATTTGAAGATGAAAGAAAGAAAGAAGGGAGGAAGAAAGGAAGGAAGGAAAGAGAGAGAGAAAGAAAGAGAAAAAGAAAGCCGAGTAGAGGTTGCTGTTTGTCCTTTGTTCTCAAAGAGGATCATGATATCAGGGAGGTGATGCCATGACATGCAACTGAATTAGATTTAATCGAGGGAGGGCTGGGCAGTCATCAGCCTCACTTTCTCCTCGGGAGCCATCTGGGTCTAGTGGCAAGATAAAGATCAACATAACGAGATGGCCCAGATGCAGTGAAGGACCTTGGCCTTTTCAAGCTAAAGTCTTTAACAGGTCTCAGTTTGACTGAGGTAAAGCCCATTCAGTGATTAAGACTTTAAAAAAACAAGGCAAAGAATGGCTTCCTAAGTTGCAGAGAAAGTGCCAACAGTAGCTTCCTCCTGGGGAGTTTTTGGTATTAATGAAATCACAGGTCTGATCCCATCCCAGTATGATCACTGCAGTTGAAATGAGAATAAAATGAATAGTGAACTATTTTGACTCTTCAATTTCTAGTTATTCTTAAACTTTCAGAAGCCCTGTCTTCAATGGGATAACTGCCAACAGGATGGAGGGATTATTCTCCTGGCAGTCCAAATGAAATCAGTCCCCAGGCCAGATCCATCCTATGGGCTAGAGGTTCTTTATTCTTGTGAGATAAGAAAGATAATAATGAAATGAATCGTTCCCCCCACCTCCTTCTACCCCTTCTCAACCCCTCCCCCTTCTGTGCTCTTTCCAGTACTAGAACTGTGTCCATGAATACTAATAGGAGAATCAGGCCAATAAGCTCTATGCACAATGTATGTATTATCTTCTAGTCAAGTTTCCACAAAGTCAAGGCTTCAGTTTTCTGTCTTTAAATCATCCCTTCTTTTGGCTCGCCATTGGTAGCGTATCTGCCATAGAGCAAGGGACAAATGAATGTTCTAAATGTTACCTACAGACAAGACTTGGTTGGATGGTCTTGTTCAAAGTCAGTATTAGCTTTGACCTTTCTCTTTCCCTTACCACTCACACATTGTTGGTTACAAATCCCTTCCCATTCTACCTCTGCAATCACCTTCCAACCATACTTCAAGAATCTTCTGTCTTCTCTTTTCCATGCTCTCCTCTAAGCTGAACCATCCTCCATACAACAGCTAGATTTTTTCCCCTTATACAGGATATTCCAAAAGTTTTAGTTTTAAGCTTGAATGGGTTAAAACTGCAATAAGATTTTTGGGACACCTTGGTCACATAGGCTTCAAATTCCTTGGTGGCTCTCTGCTGGGTACTGCATAAAATTCAGACTCATTAATTCTGGCATTTAAGGCCTTCCACAATCAGGTATCATCAAACCTGTCAAGCTTTATTTCATGTCATTTCCATCTGTACTTCAGTATATTGGATGGTCCAAAATCCTTCTATTAAGGCAATTTATTCTGTGAAGTTTGGATTCAGTCAAAGGGCTATACTTGAGGACCTAGAGGGCCATATATGACCTTGAGGCTGCAGGCTCTCCACCCTTGCTTCAATGACCCCTGCTTTCCTACCTATGTAGGTTCTTATACTATTACCTGTGCCTATACTTTTTTTCCTTCCTCTATCCTTCCCCTTCTACCTCCCACATTCTCATTTTTCCCTACTACCACATCCCCTCAGCCCCCACACACAGAATTCTCCCCACTTTTAAAAATCTAGATCAAATGCAACCGCCTCCAGGAGGTCTTCCTTGCAAGCAAGTTGATTACAATATAGTCGAAGAGATAAGATACATGCAGAGGGGTGCTAGAAGCAGCTTGAGAGGGAAATGGATTGTTAAATTTTTGGCATGATCTTTCATACCTTGGGAATTAGCAAGCCCTATAAATCAGAGTTTGATTTATTGTTTTATTGATTGTTTAGACTTAAGAAAGTGATGGAGGTGTTGAATTCAGATTTGGGAGAGTTTTGCAGTGTGAAAGAATTCACCTAGGCTCTCTTTAGCCATCTAGAGCTTTATTAACATGAAAGCACACAGACTGTAGCAACAGGGTTGAGAAAAGGCACTTGGTATTTGGGGAGACTAGGGGTATATAGTATAGCAAAATTCTGACAGAAAGCTATGTTCAGGATGATGATGTAGTTTTAGAATTTTTATGGTAGTTAATGATAATGATGGGATAAGGAAGAGGGGGTGGGGGTGATTTTATGACACAGGATGAGAGAGACAGAAGGAATATTTTGGGGGGTAATTTTATGGTGCAAGATAAGGAGAAGTTTTATGATGTTTCAAGATAAGAGGAAAAGAACTTCCAAGTTACAGAATGAGCTCCCCACCCTGTAAAGCCAAGCACAAGCAGCTTTCCAGAGAACTGCTGCTGTGAACAGCTTTTGAAGATTCTGATTACATAGTATAGCGAACTCTCTAGTAACAAATCACAGTAGAACATTCACAGAAAATCAAGGTACAGCATTCACCATGTCACAACTCAACTACTTAACATTAAAATGGCCACATAGTTTTCACCAGAGTGGTCACATAGTTTTAAGCAAAGTACATTCGTTTAGTCAATCACAGAGTCCTTAATTCAATCACAAAGTACAAAAGGCAAAGTCCTTCACCCAGGTGTGTAATTAAGTTACAATATCATCAGTCACTATTCAGTACCCTATTTCATCAGTCACTACTCAGACAATTTCATCTTGACTTGAGGCAGGCTCTCATCTTCCATGATTCCTCTTCCATGGTCCCAGCTCTTGCCCAAATCTAACCACCTGCCACCTGAATTCAAAGGCAGACAGCTCCCAGTTCCTTGTCCAGCTCTCTGTGCAGTTCCTGCTCCACATTGCAGCTCATAGTGTCCAATCCACCTCAAGTTGTTCACAGTTTCTGTTCCTGGGAAGAGAAAACTTAGCAGAGCCACAACAATATCTACACACATTAAGCTTAGCAGAATTACAATAATATTCATACACATGGTCGGCACTATCATCTCAATTTACTTTCTGCCTGTGAAATCAGCATAGACCCAATACAGACAGACAAAGTACTGTCACCACAGTCATGCTTCCTCTGGCAGCTCTGGCTGGCTCTCAAAAGTCCTCAGCAGGAGTTTGTCTGGCTCTCAGAAGAAGCTCCACCACCACAAGTTCTGTTCTCAAAATCAAAATCACTTTCTCCCATTCTCAAAATCAAAGTCACTTTCTCCAGTCTCCACACTGCTTGCTCCAAGAAATTCTGTCTCAGTTCTCAATTCTCATTTCTCTTCTCAGTTCTTCTCAATTCTCAGTTCAGTCTCTAGTCCAGCAGTAGCAGCCTTACAGATGCTCTCGGAGAGAAATTCTCTCTCTCTCCCCCCTGCAGCAGCTGCTCTTCCTCCACAATGCTTACCCCAAGAAATTCTATCTCTCCCAGCTGGGACTTTTCTTTATATATGGTATTAGCTCCTCCCAGTTCTGCCCCTTCCTGTTATGTCAGCAACAGGAATTCATACCTTCTGTTTCTTTAACAGAGGCTTGATATAATTAGTTTGACACTAAATGCTAAGTACCTGTCAGCTTGGCAGTACAAAGGGATCTTCAAATTTCATTATTATTATACACCCCCACCCCAGGAGAGGTCTCACAAAGTACTGGAAAAGTAGCCCATAATATTCTCTTTAACCCCTAGGATACTGTGTGCTATATCCAAATCAGATGAAATGTTAATAATGCAGGTTATACTTAAAAGTATGTCAAACTTGCTTTTTTTTCTGCTAGAAAGTCAGTTATTAAACATTTATGAGCATACCCACTTAAAAAACAAGATAGTCCTTGCACTTCAGATCAAAATGCAATCCTGAAATCAATCCTATGAAGTAGATGACCATAGAGCGTATCATATTTACCCATAGAAACAACATAGGGGATTTTATTCTTGACCAAGGACTGATAATCGTATAGCTCATAAACATTACTAGTCAAAAATAGTATGTCAAAAAGAATGGACACACAAAATATAATCTGTAATTATTTATGTACTTAGAGAATCTGTGATTTTATTCATAGGAGCACATCTTTCACTTGTGTAAATTGCAACCCTTCACTGGTTTCCCATCCTGTACAATTTTCATCCAGTTTTCCATAATTCCTTCATAGAAGATACAAGCAATGCACTGAAGGCCTTCCTCTACTTTTTTTAAATATCTCAAGGGTACCATTGTAGTTCTTGGGTTGTCCACCAATTTTCTCTCATTTTTGCTACATGACTAGTTCAATTCTTTTTCTGGATTTACATGTATACTTTTAGCATCTTTTACACCATTTCTTATGTTCAAATCATTGTTGATTATATTATACAGTTTGCTTATGCCACCCACAAATCATTCCAATGCTCTTTAAGTCATCTACAATTTTGATAAGTTCCAGGCAGATAGTATCACTGGCAGATGACTGGGGATAAAGAGGTAGATTTTTGCATCACTGAGGTTATTGTTGAAAGTACTAAACAATTGCCCAATCAGTGAATCAATAGATCAACAAGCATTTATTTAGGACTTTTTCTGTACTTAGCATTATGCTAAGTGCTCTGTTTACAAGGACAAAAAGTAAAATAGGAGCTTATATTCTAATGGGGGACCAAACATGCACCTATATAGGTATATAGAAGACATATATAAATAAAATAGAATCTAAATCATTTCAGATCCATAATTTCATGTGGGGAAATCTTTGTGGGGAAACTCCTTCTACTGATGCAGATCAGCAACTAAACTGCAACTTATAGTATTAAGGCTTTGCTTGAGTAGCTGAGGAGTTAAATGCCTTGCCCAGAGTCACACAGACAGCATGTGTCAGAGGTAAGATATGAACCCTGGGCTTCCTGGTCTCTGGCCAGTTCTCTCTATTCACTATAATTGATGCATTCTTCTTCCTTCTTTCAATGGGATAATTAAATTGGCTGTCACAGTGCAGGTCCTCGTAATCTGGGCAATAATATTTTTTATCCACTTTGTTTTTCCAGTGTAGATAGTTAAGTTGTTGTTTTTTTTAATTATTAAGAATTTCAATGTGAAGTCTCTGGTCCTTGACATGATGAGGACAGTTATTTATGATATTGTGGCAATTTTGTAGACCCTCGTCATCAATGGGGAATTCACAGAGGATATACTTCATGACAATGGCAAGCCTTACCTTAGGCTGGGTCTTCTTAACATTTTTGTGTGTTATGGGCAGTCTGGTGAAGGCCATGAACCCATACTCAGAATAATGCCTTTAAATGCAGAAAGCAAAATATAAAGATTGCAAAGGAAATAAGTAATTAGAATATTAAAAAAACAAAACCAAGTTCCTGACCCCAGGTTAAGTACCCCTTCCTTAGGTGACATATGTTTCCCTGGTATCCCTTGGGTGCTATTCAGTGACATTCTGGGTAAAATATTTGAAATAATTTAAAATAGTAAAATTTCAGGTCCTATAAAAAAGGGAATAACTATGCTATGCAAATATAACCTGCTTGCCTCTGCTGCCCCCAGTGTGCTTAGAACTGCTAATATAGCAAAGGTGGCAGAGTAGAATAGAAAATTCCAAGCTCTCAAGATTTTCTGCCATGAAATAGATAAAATAGTGCCTCAAGGGGAATAAAGTAAAGGTAAAAATAAATAAGAATAAGGCACAACATGGGTCCTCCTGGGACAATATGAGAAAATTAGAAGAAAAATCCAAGGACAGGCTTGGTTTCTGTGAAAAGTAAACACCTCCAGGCTAGGGTATGCTTCAACAACAAGCAGCAAGCCCTGGGGTTAGCTGGGTTGGGAGGCTGCCAGGGCCTCAGCCACAGAACTTTTACCCCGGATAGTGAAGAGAGTTGGGCGTCTGATCAGGCAAGGGTGTAGGGGGGAGATTGAGGGAAAGTCTGCTGACAAGGAACTACCCAACTGTGCTTCAGAATGAGGGCAGGGGCAGGAAGGGACCAGCACACACCCCAGTGAGTGCAGAAGCAGTGGGACCAGAATGCCCCTGGCTGTGGGCACTTACAGGAAGCTGGAGGTTTGGCTTTGGTTCTTTCCTAGAGGGGAGAACTAAAGATCTGGGGCAAGAGGTACCATCCCCCACGCCCCAGGACTAGAGATGATTACTAAAATTAAGTTATTACTACAAAAAAATGCACAGGCAAAGGAGAAAGAATCCAACCATAGAAAGTTATTATGGGAATAGAGAAGACCGAGGTTCATCTTCAGAGGAGAATATTGAAGCAAAGAAACCCTCTTCTACCCCAAAGAGTAACATCAAATGGTTACCTGCCCAAAAAGAATTTATAGAAGAACTTAAAAAGTCTTAAAAAATCAAATGAGAGAGATTGAGGAAAAACAAAAACAAAGAACAATCCAAGAAAAACAAGATTATAAAAAGAAAGTCAGCCAATTAGAGGAGAGCCAGAATCTTAAGGAAGAAAATGTCATCTTGAAAATTGGAATTGGGCAAGGAGAAGCCAGCAAAATTATAAGAGATCAAGAAATAATAAAACGAAATATAAAGAACGAAAAAACAGAAGAGAAAGTAAAATATAAGAAAAACAATTGATCTGGAGAACAGATCAAGAGGAAAAACATAAGAATAATTGGACTACCTGAAAACTATGCTTGAAAAAAAGAATCTTGATACAATAATACAAGAAATAGTTAAAAGAGAATTGTTCTAAAGCATTAGAACAAGGGCAGAGGGGAAGTAGAAATAGGAAAAAAAAAAACATCGATCCCCACTTGAAAGAGATCCTATGAGAAAAACTCATAGGAATATTATAGTCAAATTCTGAAACCCCCAACTCAAGGATAAAATATTAAGAGTAACAAGAAAAAAATTTAAATATGGCAGTGCCACAATTAGAATCACAACAGCAGAGACACCAAAGAACCACATATCTTGGAACACTATATATCCAAGAGCAAAAGAACTCGGATTCTGACTGAAAATATCATACCTAGCAAAGTCGAAAAAAAAAAATAGATATTTGATCAACTGTCAGACTTTCAGGACTTTGCTAAACAAACAAACAAACCAAAAAAAACAACAAACAAACCCTGAACTTAATAGAAGATTTGAGGTACAAGAGCCAAGAGAAACATAAGGTACATACCAAAGACTGATTACAAGGAATTCAATAAGGACAGACTATTTTTTATATATGTAAAATGTAAAACATATGTCTAAGATTATCATTAGTAATTTGGGTAGTTAGTATGAAAGATTAGGGGTAGACCTGAGTATGATATGCCTTTAAAAAGTAAAACCATTTAGGAACAGCTAAAAAGAGTAATTATTTTATACAAATGAGGTACAAGAGAAAGAATTGACACAGAGGAATTAGATGGGGGAGGAGGGCTGGTAGTTCTGGTAATCTACTTTCATTGGGAATGGGTTTAAGAGGGAACAATACATATATAACTAAGAGTATAAAAGTCTTCTAAATTTAGAGGAAATAAAACGGTATTTTATTAAGGGGATAGGGAGTGAGGAGAGGGGAGGGGAGAGATCTCTAGAGGAGAGGTTGAGGGAATAGGTTATAAGGGTTATAGGAGGGTGTTTAGATTTATGGGAATGAGAGGATAGGGGAGGGATTTTTGGAGGTGGGGTAGGCTAGGTAACAGAAGGGCAAGTTAGTGGGTAGAAGTAGAGTAGAGGAGTCAGGAGGGATAGGAAATAAGATATAAATAAACATAAAAACAAAGGTCAGGAGTAGAATTTGTTAGGGAAAATCTATGTCTATATATGTATATGTGTGTATACATATATATGAATAAGTATATATCTATGTCTATATATAAATATCTAAGCACTTAATTGTAGCTTTCTGGGTGGGGAGGGAGGGTGGAAAAGAACAAAGTAAAAAGTGCACAGCAGAGAACAAAAGAAAACTTACAAGGAAGCAAAGAAGAGATGGACGGCTCTCAACACAATATGTGGTATTCATTGTGCAGGCTTTCTTGAAATGAAAATTTATAACTACATATTTTGAATCTTCTCTGTGCTGTGCATATGATGTGCTTTTTCCCCCCTTTTTTCCTATGTACTTAAATGTCAATATTTAAGTTTACAATATGTTTCTTTTTCTTTTTTCTATTCTGTATTTGAGTTCTGGTGTTTGAGTCTAAAATAAAAAAATAAAAGTGCATGTATATCACATCTGTTGCCCTACCTTGTATCAATTCCACAGAACAAGACCAGTACCTCTGGTACCTCTCACCTCCTTTCCTACTTCCTTTTGTGTGTTGTCTCTAATTCCTTGAGGGCAGGGACTGTCCTTTTTACTAATTGTACCATCATCAGTTAACCCATTGCCAGATACATAGTAGGTGTTTAATGTTTATTGGATTTCGATTAATTGCCAGGAATGCTTAATATTGAAGTACTTACTGAGTTATTTCAAGTGCAGGGTCAGAATGTCCCAGAATGCCTGTTTTAAGTCTGTTCTTTTCATCTATGTCCCTTACCACACAAAATATCTCTTAAGGAGGCCATGGGAACTGTTTTTTTACTAATTTGTTCCAAAAAAAAAAAAAGATCCCTCCTATTTATAACCTCTCCTTCCTAAGGCTCTGACAATGGGCTTCCCAAGTTGGTCAGAGTCCCACTCCCAAACTTTTAGGAGCATTCTTCTTTTGGGAGCCTTTTTTGAGTTGTTATGAGGGTAAGAAGACATTTGAAAAGCGTTTCACAAACCTTAAAGCACTATATGCATGCTAGTATTATGCAGCAGCTAGGTGGCAAAGTGGATAGAGCATTGGACCTGGAGTCAGGAAGACCAAATTCAAATACAGCCTTAGACACTTACTGGTTGTGTGACCCTGGGCTAGTTTAACTTCTTTTTGCCTCAATTTTCCCATCTATAAGATAGGGATAATAATAGCACTTACTTCCCAGGGTTGTTGTGAGGATAAAATGCAATAATTTTTGTAGGGCATTTTGCAAACCATAAAATGCTATAGCAATGCTAGCCATAATGATGATGATGATAATTCTGAAATACATTTCCCCCCTCTTTTTCCTTTTCTTCCCACCATCTTCTTCCAATGTAGCAGACCAGGTGATATAGAGTATACTTCTCCAGGTCTCTGAGAAGAACAAGAGGGACAGCCAAGAGAGACAACCCTGCTGCAAGGCTGATGATTCATGTCCCTAGGAAATTATACAGTAGTTTAGGCAATTGATAATTAAGGCTTGTTTAATACCCTTTCTGGTCTCATTTACCCAATCTGGCACTGACATGTGAGAAGGAAAGCTGCTGCTTCAGGTTCTAGGGGGGTAATCCTGTGGGTGACTATCCTAACATTGTAGCTCAGGAGACCTCACTGGTGTGATTCTTCTTAATAATCACTCAGTAGTAGTTTTGTTTTTTGTTTTTTAGCAAAGACATTTACTCAAATGGCATAGCAAGAATTACAGAGTATTTTCCCCAGAATTTTGTGTGCACTTTCCCTCAAATACACATAGAATCTGTAAGGGGAAGAATGTGCATATAAAAGAATAACTTCTAAGTCAGTCACAAAGTGAGGTACAGGTATAGGGGACCATCAACCAAGTACAATGGTACTAAAATATATGTGTAGGGAACATATGTGGCAAAGGAAATCCACACCTATAGAACAAGATTTTGATGCTTTTTCTTTCTCTAGTGGGTCCTCTGAAGTCTGCTGCCAGGCACGGTTTCAATGACAGATAACTTGCTAATTGATAACTAGGTTGTGCTGACTTCATGTAGGGTGCAGGGTTTCAGCTGAATGGATCAATCTCCTCTTGGACTGGGTCAAAAAGATGATTTGAGTACAATGTTGACTCTTTAGTGGTACTGACTGCTTCTGGGATGAGCAAGTCATTTGGCAACTGGGTTATGGCTGTCAACCCGGGCTACAATAGCTCAATCACTGCCAGACTTTTACTTTTTCTAATAAATTACTATTGGCATCTTCTATTTTTATGTCAACTAAATTTCCCTGTTTTATCCTTCCCCTGCACCTTCCAGAGAGCTATCCCATATAACAAAAACTTTTGAAGAATAAAAAAGGAAAAAGAAGAAGAGAAAAAAAGTAGCAAAGCCAATCCATACATTGAAAAAACTGCTTGTCTTTTCACAGGGCATGGTGTCTATTGGATGTAATGATCTGCTGCATATCCTGGCCTCATTTTTTGTTGGGCAGTTGCAGTCTTTGTCACATCAGCCTCTGGCTTGGCAAAACATTACAGCTTTCTTTCCAGGTGGAGTATTACAATGCCCTTTCCAGTAAAAGCAAAGATCCTTAGCCTAGGTTTGGAAAAGATGCTCCTCTCTGATTCCTTCAGGGGAATTTGTCATTTTCATGTGGAGACAGAAGTCTAGCCTCTCCATAGGGACAAAACTTCCAGGTTCACAGGGCTTTCCTCAGGAAAGAACTCCACCTTAACTTAGGTAATTCAGTCCAGTGTCCCTACCTGGACCCTAACTAGGTCTTATTATGCAGATGAGGGCAAAATTATTAAAGGGGTTATTTAGCCCTAAGGCAAGTTCTTTGTCTCTCTCTGTCTGGCTTCTTCATATACAGTTTTACTATTCAAGTCTCAGACCCTTTTCTAGGTGTGAAATGTTTCAAGACATTCAGCTTTACATTTCAATGTCTGTGCCTCCTAGACCTTCAACTTCCTAGAAATCAGAAACTGGCATAACCTGACACCTATATTAAGGCAGAGATACTGGGGATACAGAGGAAACAAAAGTCAGAGATGTTTCAGAGCTGAAATGGATCAGTAGGGAATTAGATATAACAAGGGAAGGAGAGAAAAGAGACCAAGATAACCCCAACATTTTGAACATGGGAGCCTGGGTGAATAGTGATACCAAATAGGTGTGAAGTCAAAAGGAGGAACATGTTTAGGAGAGAAGAAACATCCAGGTGGGGATGTTTTGGAGGCAGTTGGAGATGTAAGCCTAGAACCATATTGGGGCTAGAGATAGAGATTTGAGAATCATTTGTAGAGAGGTGGTATTTTAAGCTGTAAGAGTGAATGATGGGGCAGTTATGTGGGGCAGTGGATAGAGCACCAACCTTAGAGTCAGGAGGACCTGAGTTCAAATTTAACCTCAGACAGTTACTAGTTGTGTGACCATGGGCAAGTGACTTCACCCAACTGCCTCAAAAAATAAAAAAGAGTGAATGAGATTTTCAAGGGAGCAAATGTAGGAAAAAAAAATAAGAAAAAGTATAGGCACTTTCCATATTTATTACCCAATCAAGATTCTGATAGCTATTTTCTACTGACCTCCAAGACATTCTCCTTTTTTTTTTCAATGAGTTTAAGTGCTTAGCTCACAGTTTTTCTCTCTCCCCCAACTCCTGTGGTCATATTTGTTGTTCAGTTGTGTCCATCTCTTTGTGACTCTGGTTTTCTTGGTAAAGATACTGGAGTAGTTTGCCATTTCCTTCTCTAGTTTTGTACAGGTAGGCATTAGGTGACTTGCCCAGGGTCACACAGCTAGTAAATGTCTGAGGTCAAATTTGAAATCTGGTCTTTCTGACTCCAGGCCCAGTGCTCTATCCATTGTACCACCTAGCTTCGGTGCCCTCATATTAGGGGCCTTCGACCTGCATATTTACTCCCTCAAACAGCTTGACCTCCCAGTTTCTTAATCCCATTTCCTCCTTCCCACCTCAGATACACACAAATATGACTATCCCCTTGATCTTGCTATCCATTTCCAAGTTCACGAACTTTGAAATTCCCTTATCTGATCTTTTTTTTCTCCCTCTGGGACTAAGTTTCTTTGCCTTTGCCTATAAAGTGCAGGGAGTTAGAGTAAGAGTACCTGCTAATAAACATTTCTGTGATACTCTGAGTTGAGAAGGAAATATTGGGCAGATTGGAGTTGAGCGGGAGCAGAACATGGCATGGGTCAAATGTCAGGTCTGATCGATGGGGTAAGGATTGAGATCATTAAAATCCCAGGCAGAATTGAACTACAGACTTGTTCTTCAGCAGTGTCTGACTCTTCATGAGCCCATTTGGGGTTTTCTTGGCAAAGATACTGGAGTGGTTCCTTTTCCATTTTATAGATGAAGGACTGAGGCAAGCAGGGTAACTTGCCCAGGGTCACACAGCTAGCCAGATTTGAACTCAAAGATTAGTCTTCCTGACTTCAGGTCCAGCTCTCTATTGGATGCGCCAATTAGTTTCCCTAAAGGTTAATCGACTTGCCCAGAGTCACAAAGTAAATATCTGAGACTGGATTCGAAATCAGGTCTTCTGGACCAGGCAAACAGAGGTTAAGTGACTTGTCCAAGCTTATAAGAACTACAGACGATAGATGTGAACATAGGCAGGGTGGATGTAGGGTGGGGTTTGGGACAAGATCTGGCAGTTTGGTCAGAAATAGGTGTCACCACTGTATTAGTGGGAAAGACAGGCCTTGGGAGGAATTTACATTCTTATGAGGACCTTTATCTAGGATCTTCTGGACTTTGTCAGCACTTTTCTGGAATTGTCCTTCTAGGCTTTAAAGAGTATGTACTAATCTCTTTGCCTTTATCTACCCTGGAATTTGTGACCCCAGATTGCTTTGCCACTGTTATAGTCTCTCGTGTGAACTCACAGCACTCTCTTAGTAGGTTTGTTTGGTTTTTCTATGAGTCTTTTCTTCTGAGTCCTAGGGATTATCTTCTAGGTTACCTCCTGGCTCCTGGGAAACTTGGCTTATGATTTTATCCTTGCTATTTTTGTTTCTTTCCACCAAATATGATCTGTCTTTCAAAAATTCTACTTCTTCCATAAAGAAGTTGACCATTTCACTGACCACTTACACTTACAGTAATCTTTCTCTTTCTAAACCAGGAAAGTATATAATGTAGCAATATAGGCAATTTCTAGCAATGGCATTTAATCTCACAGTGACTACCCACCTTGCTTGGCATGTTGTGGGCAATTAATGTTTGATGACTTGAATGTATTGTTTGAATCTTCAATGAAACTGTATTCTTTTTTTTTCAGGGAGGGGCCATACGCTATACTTCTATGTCCTTTATAGAACCTAGAACAATGCTGAGGGCATAGTAAGCACTTAGTAAATGCTGAAACTCAAAGGACTTTGGGGTTGAAAAGGACATTCAAGATTACCTAATCTATAACGTTGGCTTTCTTACTCTCCCACTTTACACTTTAGAAAACTGAGGAAGGGGAAGCAATTTTTCGAATGTCCCAGAATAGTAGAGGTAGGATTTGAAGTCTTGTTGTTGGACCCCACATCCTTTGTTCTTTCCATTGGGCCATTCTTGCTGAAATGAAATATCTTACTTTATTTCTGCAACTGCAACAATATACATCCCATCTCCTTTTCCTATAATTTCAAATCCTTACAATACTGATTTTTCAAAAGTGAGCTAGCTCACAGGGAGGCTGAGGTTGATGAATCTTTTGAGGCCAGGAGTTCTGAATTACAATGGCTAAACCAATGAGGGGTCCACACTAAGTCCGGTGAGCCATGGAATGGGCGATGGGGGCAGTGGGCTTCAGGTTGCCCGAGGAGGGGTATAAAACAAGGCTAAAGTTCCTGAGCCAATCAAAAGTGGGATCAGGCCTATGAGTAGCCCCTGCATTTCTATCCTGGTTAGGACAGGAAAACCTAGTCTTAAAACAAGCAAATAGCAAACAAATACACCAACCCTATCTTCTTCCCCCAAGTGACTTTGTGGGTAAGTACTTTCTTGTTTAATTAATATTTACTAAGCACCTTGAATGTGTGAAATATTGTACTAGGTGATGCATAGTTAACACTCTGGTAAAATTTGCATATGAAAAAATAACTCCCAAAACAAGACTATGTGCTAAGAGCCAAAAAAGTGGCACAGACAATTAATTAGTGTCCTGAGAGAGATCCCAAGGAGTTGGGAATGGTCAGGGAGGACTGCAAATTTTCTGAAGTTAAAAACCAGCATTGTACCTGTTGGGTCATATTTTATTTACTAACTTCCCACTTCCTTTCTCCAACCCAGGTCACTGATATTTATTAAAACTTCAACTAATCAGTACTTCAAATAACTGAAATTTATGGTTTTCCTTCATTCAACTAATGTTTATTATGTAAAGTATTATAGTAAGTGTTGAAGGGGATACAAAGGACACTGTACCTCCCTCAAGGAATTATTGATCTAACCTAAAAGAAAAAAAAATGAAGTTATAATAGGAATTTTATTATTTGAGAAAATGGTTTCTAGGTCATATGGCTTGGGGACATTGAATATAAAACAAATGTCCTACATCTTAGAAATCTCTATCTAGGGGGTTCTTGACTTGTGTATTATAGATCCCTCTGGCAATATCAAACTTATGGGTCCTTCTCAGAATAGTTTTCAAATGTATAAAATAAGTATACCCATATATAAAGGAAGTCAAAGCTTAGTAAAGATAAAGGTGCCATTCCCTCCCCCCCCCCACCCAATCCAAGTTCATCTTCATCTTCCCTCCTGATATCCATAGGAGGGTCCTTGGAGCCCAGGTTAAGAAACCTTGATCTGGTATCTGTATAATAGGAAAAAAACTCTACTCAGAACAATGTTACCTTTAGATCCTCAGGGATTCTCAATCATCAAAAAAGTAGTTTCTTGACTTAGTAAGACAGGAAACTGAACAACAAACATTTTAGATAGATTTTTCCCCAATAAGAGTTGAAACCCAAAGGGTTTAATTTTTAGATAGCTAGAAAACCCCTGTCCCCTGACCCCTTCATTCCCTAAACATTCTGATGAATAAAGGCTGTGCTATATCAGAATGAAAGGGATGGATACCCAGCATCCCTCAATGTTCTTCTTAGGGCTCCTGTTGCTTTTAGCTTTAGAAATACATTTCAAAAACTCAGTTCATTCAATATTTATTATTATCCTTTGAGGGGGATACAGAGATAAATAAGAGGACCTTTGTTGTTGTTCAGTTATGTCTGACACTTTGTGACCCCATTTGAGGTTTTCCTGGCAGAGATCACTTGAGTGGTTTGCCATTTCCTTCTCCAGATCTTTTTTTTTTTTTTTTTGCTTTTTTTTGGAGGGCAGGGCAATTGGGGTTAAGTGACTTGCCCAAGGTCACAGGGCTAGTAAGTGTTAAATGTCTGAGGTCAGATTTGAACTCAGGTCCTCCTGACTCCAGGGCTCGTGCTCTATTCAACAACTAGCCACCCCCTCCAGCTCATTTTACAGAGCAAACAAACTGAGGCAAGCAGAGTAAAGTGACTTGCTCAGGGTCATACAACTAGTGAGTGTTTGAACTCAGAAAGATGAGTCTTCCAGACTTCAGGCCTGGCACTGTGCCACCTACCTACCCCTTGATAAGTGAATTTACAGAATCCCATCAGAATTTAAATTTGAATGAAACATTGTTAGATTCCCATTTAAATTAATACATTATACTGGGAATAAAAAAAGTTAGGCCATAGCTAGCAAAATAAAAAAAGGGGCACCCCCCAAATTAAAGCTACTTCCCAGTCACACCTTAGCTCCTCTTGCTTCCTGGTGTTCAGGAATGTGAAGCATGTGTATCAGTCATAGGTAAACTACTCATTTATTTGTTCTCCTTCTTCTTTCTCTAACACCCAGCCTTTTCTTCTTCTTTTTCGGGTTTGTCTGGTCATGTTCCTTGGAATGAATCATGCATTCCTGAAGGGTAGGGCCTGTCCTCCACCAAGTGGGAAAGCTCTGAGTCAGATATTGCCTACTCCATCAGTACTAATAATAAATGCTTTGGAAGTTGGTAAATTCAGGGTTAGAGGAGAGATGAAGAGTGGCCTGCAGTTTATGGGCATCTTGGGCATGACCTCGTCTCCAGAAGTGGCATGTAAAATTAAATTTTGTGCTGGCCCTAAACAAGATGATATTTACTTAGTACGATTTAAGGAGTGCCAGGGCCCCCTTCCCGACCCAAATTATCTAATCTCTGGCCTTCCCTGGGAGTCATTCTCCCCAGGACCTGACCAGAAATACCCACAAGGGAAAAACCACTCATTTGTGTTACACAACAAAGGACAGGGAGGGATACTAGGGACTGTTTCTAGAAGGCTCTTATTAAAATGTAGAAAGGTAACCTGGGAGGGAGATCCTTGGGGGTGAGATGGGGTGGGGGGGGTGCAGAGGGAAGAAGGAGGGGGAATCTCCTTTAAACACCTCTCATTATCATAGGTTAGTTGATGTGATTAGCTAATTACCATCTTGAAAGGCACCAATGGAGATGAAATACAGGGTAGGTAAGTTTCTATCAGCATCCTATCTATTCTTAACCCTCTCCTTCAGAACTCTGGTAATAGATACCAGTGTCTAGGCAGTCACAGACATTTTAGATTGCCTTTGTTTCTGGTTCTCTGTTGGAACTTCTGGATCTTCATTCCTGATCCCTTTTGTCTCCAACTACTGCTAATCTATCTATCTATATATCTGTCCCTTATGAATTTCCCAAGTGGGGAAGCTTGGAAAAAGCTTTTTTCATTAAAAAAAAAGCTTATAGTGGTGATGGAAAACCATAAAAGGACAGGGGTGATCAGTAGTAGGGGATGGTTTGAGAATGTAGTAAACAATTTTAGTTCCAAGAAAAAAGCCTAATTTGTTGTTCTGTCAAAGAATGATTTGCATGTCATTTGTATAATGTAGCTGCAATTAATTTACAATTCAGAAGCGCTAATATTGTCCTTTATTGTGGATATTTATCTATTTTCTGTAAAGCAGGGCAAACTAAGCCCCACACCTCATGGATAATGAATGTCCTTCCTAGGTAGCTTCAACTTCTGCCTCCTGTGGTCAAGCAGACCTAGGAAGCAATATTCCTCTTTATAATGGACTGGGCTGTCACAACTAAGGGCACTAACCTGCCACACTCCATCCATTTACCCAAGCTCTGGTATGCATTTTATTTTCACAGGGCTTGAGCAGGGTTCAGTTGCTAACACTTAGTTTCTGTGTATCATATGGTCAGGCCTGAAATTTGAAGGGCATAAAGAGAGGGATGGGACTTTAGGCAAAATTAGAAGTATTTCTTTATCTTGTAAAAGTTGAACTGCTTATTGCCCTGTCCCTTGCTCCCTTATCTGCTAAATTTAGGGAACCCAAATGCCTGGAAAACAATGGTTTCCTCAAGACTAAAATAAAATGACCAAATCTCCAGTTTTGCATTTACTCAATATCACCCAGAGACCAGATACAAATGAAACAGGACTGACTATCCTTAGGTGGCTTGAAGCATTAAGGCATGTTTACACCTGTGAAAGGGAATTGGGCTGAGTTGAGAAGGCCCATTTTGTTGTGTGCTTGGTACAACCACCTCTTCATGCACCTGCATAGTTGTACCACTAAACAGGAAGAGGAATGGCAAGAAGAAGAGAAGTCTAGGTATCTTGCTGAATCACGTTCCTTTTAGGAACCTATATAGGCATGAACCTTGTACCTCATTCCATTGTTCAGTTTTGCACAAGAGGGTTGAATTTTGGGTCTAAGAGAAGGTCTATGGTTGTCAATTCTTGTTGAGAAAGTAAAAACTGATCAAAACTTAGAAAATACGGTGAAAGCTTCTAAGCTTGGGTTGTTGATATGGAAACAATCCAGTAAAGTCCACCCAAAAGACAGTGCTGGGCAAAAGTGTGGCTTTTAGGACCATGGGATAAACCCATTTCCCTGGTCAAAAATTCTATCTTAACCTCATGAGCCCAAGTCCTCAACTCACCCAGTCTCCCCTCTTGTCTACTAGGTCTCTTCAGCAACACCAACCTTTAATTTTTTAAATTAGGAGTCACTGATCATGACCTTTCTTTTATAAGCAGAAAAATACTTCCTATTCTCTTGGTACAGAGGTCTGGACAAGGTGTAAAAGGGAGTAGCAGGGCCACAAAATATTCGTCTTGGTGGATCCTGCCCTTATCATGGAACACTGGGGTCTGGGGCTGCTAAGAGGGAAGACATGAGAACTTTGCTATTTTGGGGGGCGGGGAAGGGGCAGGGGCATTTCTAAACCGTAGTGTTTCCATTACTACGGTTAAACTACAATGCCCTGCCTGGTGTGAATGAATGAGAAAGCATTAACTATAACCAAACATTATGCCGAGTTGTGGTATAATGGAAAGTGCATTGGATTGTGAGTCAGGAGACCTGGGCTCTAATGGTGATTTTGTGGGACTTTGGTTGTCATTCTTCTCTGAATCCGTTTCCTCACTGAAAACAACTAGACTCCCCCGTGAGGTCTCTTCCAGCCCCCTGTGATCCCGACCCTTGCTCGGAGCCCCGGTTTCCTCATAGTAAAAGTCGGGGTTGGGCTTTGGGGGGCTGTCATCCAGAATCCCGTGCTCTCGGTGGGTGGAAGCTTCCCCTCCGCCCAGGGGAAGGTGGATGCGCGCCCATGAGGGGCAGGTAGGGAGGCTTCCACCCCAAAGGGGGCCGCTGGACAGCGCCAGGGGTCCCCCTCCACCGAGGACACCCCTCCCCAGCCAGCGCCCGCGTCCCTCAGCGCTCCTGGCTCCCTCCAGCCGGCCTCATCCCCCGCCGCCCCGGGGCTAGGCGGGCTGGACTTGCAGAGGTAGGCTCGCGTGGAGTGTTCACATCCCGTACCCCTCGAGACGGCGAGGATGGGGAGGGGGCGCGTGCTGGCCCCTGGAGGCCGCCCTGGTGGCCATCCCGGCAGGCGCGCGGGCGGGGGCTGGAGATCGAGGTGTGAAGGGCCAGGACTGCGGGCAAAAAGCCTGGGCTGGGACAAGGCAGACTCTGCGTCCCGGAACCTTTCTTCTGCAGCATGCAGTTTCCTCATCGGACAGCATTGGGAGCCGGCACCGAGATTAACCGTCCCCCTTGGCCTCCGCCCCTTCCCCGCCCTCCTCTTCTCCCAAGGCTTTCCCTTCCTCCCGTCCTGGAGTTCTGGGGGCTGCTGTGGCTGCACCGTTCCGCTCCTCGAGCCGGCCCTTCAGTCTCTGCCCCGGGCGCTCCGCAGTCCCCGTCGCCGCCGGTCCTTGTAGGCTAGTGTAGGCCGGCAGGAGCAGGGCCGCCTCCTGCTGGATACTCGGAGTTGGGGGGGAGAGTAGGGAGGGAGGAGGAGCCGCAGCAGCAGCAGCCGGAGCCTGAACCGAAGCCGGAGGCCTCGGGCCGGACCCTCTCCGAGCCCTCCCTTGGAGCCTTGCGCTCTCCCCCGCCCCCTAGGCCCTTGGGTCCGGAGGACGACCCGTAGATTCGGCGCGAGCCCGTTCGACCGCGGGAGGGGGAGGAAGGGGGAAAAGGGAGGGGACCGACCCGAGGCCCGGGGCGGCCACCGCCATGGAGACCCCGTCTGCGGGCGCCCGGCGCCTCGGGGCCAGGGGGCGGCCCTGACGCTGTCCGCCCCGTCGGGGAGCGGGTCCCGGGACGTCCCCCTGCCCCCCGCTTCTGCCGTCCGCTGTTCCCCGTGCCCTCGGCCGCTCCCTCCCCTCCTCCGGCCTCCGCTGCTGCCCCCGAGCGGCGGCGGCCCCCTGTTGAATGGGCGGTGCGGAGCCGGGTCTGAGGCGCTGGCGGAGGCGGCCTCGAGGGGCAGGCGGCGGCGGTGGAGGAGACGGAGGAGGCGGCGGCGGCGGTGGCGGTGGCGGCGGGGGCGACCATGGAGGGCCTGGCCGGCTATGTGTACAAGGCGGCCAGCGAGGGGAGAGTGCTGACCCTGGCCGCCCTGCTCCTGAACCGGTCCGAGAGCGACATCCGCTACCTGCTGGGCTATGTTAGCCACCAGGGAGGGCAGCGCTCCACGCCGCTCATCATCGCGGCGCGCAACGGGCATGCCAAGGTGGTGCGCCTGCTGCTGGAGCACTACCGGGTGCAGACCCAGCAGACGGGCACCGTCCGCTTCGACGGGTATGTACGCCTGCCTGCCCCGGGTGGCCCCATGCAACCTCAGCCCCGGTCCTGGGGGTGTTGTTTGCCCGATGTAGGAGGAGGTGATGTGGTCATCAGATGACATGTTCCTCCATCCCTGGGCTGGGGAGGGCCGAGAGCTGTTCACCAGTGGAGTTGAGAAGTCCCAAAGTGGGGATGTTCAAGGTAAACGCTAGCGCACCCTTTGGGAAGGGGCATAGGGAATAAGGAAGGAATTGGGGAGGCAGTGAGGGTGATGTACTTCATACATTGTTGGAGTCTCTCGTAGTGATTTCATCATGTGTTTTGTAGTTTCTTAGGCCAAGTATTTATTTGGAAGTTAATTTATCCCAAGTACTCAAACATCATTCTACCTTTGAGTTTTATTACTTAAAAACAGTCTTTAAAATTCTACCAAAATTTACATCCCTCCCCCCAAAATTCTTTGAAGTTTTGGTAGTTCTTCCTCAGTTTTAGGAAGGAAACTTTTCTTACAGGTTTTAGATGAAAGGAAAATACTTGAGAAAGTTATCGTTGAATGAAATGAAACACTTGAGGCATTTCACTGGCGTTTACTTTAACGTCTTATGTTTATGGTTAATACAAAAACTACATAGCTGTAATATTCCCTATACTTAGTCTTTATCTCTTTCCCTAAATGTTTATGATGATGACTCTCGTCACACTATTTTCAATGTCTTTCCTTCTGTCCAATGGCAAAAGCTTGGTGATGTGGAAAGAATACTGGATTTTACCTAGTTCCAAATCTTGTAAGCTGCATGATTTTGGACAAGTCATTTAATCTCTTCTGGCCTCAGTTTTGTTTTTTTTTCTGAGGTTGTTGGACTTGATAAAAGTTGGACTTGATAAAAAAATCTCAAGATCCCTTCCACTTCCTTACCCCTAGGAAAGTAGAATAATAAAAAGGGTGATAAAAGTAAGTCCCTGGACTTACTTGGTATATCGCCTTCTCAGCTACCATCATCCCATCATCCATTTCAACATTCCTCTTTCCAGTGACAAACCATTAAGGACATAATCTGAATCTGTTCTGATGTGTTTGAAAAATGGATAAATGAAAACAGTATGGAGAGGGTTACTTGATTACTGCCCATTTCAAGTTCTAAGACCAGTTCTTCAAAAAATATGTGAGACGTTTTTAAAAAGTAGGTAATGAATACCAGATTGAGTTAGACCAATAGCCACCTATCTCTCATACTTTATTGGTATCAGTGGATATTTTTGTTGCTTCTTCAGTTTCCTCATTTACAAAATGAAGATTTTAGACTAGATAACCTTTATTGTCCCTGTCAGCTCCAAATCAGTTATCCTACTAAATCTCAAAAGGCAAGGGTTGTATACTAAATTTAATAACTCATTATGGATCCATTATTTGTGAGTTTATCTAAAACCTTTTATAGTATATATATATATATGTATATATATATATATCTATATTTCATCCTGTAAAGTTATTTTTACTAATTTACTAGACATTGTATGAACCCATTTTGTACTGTGTTATCAGTCATTCAGTCAAAAAACATTTATTGTGTGCTTGTTATACTTAGCCCTCTCTTTTAGTCTGGAGGCATGCTAGAGGGAGATATCAGGGAAAACAAGATACTTGCCCTCAAGGAAAATACAGTTTAATTGGATAGATCCCTTTCTGAGATATAACTCAGATCTTAGAGAATATGATTTTATTTAACAAATAGTTATAAATCATCTTCCTCTTCCAGGAAGCCTTGCCATATCCCAGCTGTTTATGCTCTCCCTCCTTTTGCCTCTTTTTCACTTTTTTCATGTTATGTGCTTACTTTCTCCCCTAGAATATCAGCTCCTTAAAGGCAAGTACATAAGATATATATTTGTTTGTGTGTCCCCAGTTGCAAGGGAATGACCAGCTTTGGACAATTTATGGGGAGATAAGTATGAGACTTGAACAAGATGAGAGTGCTTGTTTGAACTGGGGTTTGATCTGTAGATAGCAGTAAAGATGTCATTGTGATCACAGATTCATTGAAGTTTTGAAGTATTTTCCTAATGCCTACCTGATACCTAGTAGGGGGTAAATAAACATTTGTTGAGTTGAATTGAATTGTGTGTAGACCACTGTGTTAGCTATTGGGTGTGATACAAAATTTAGTTAGACATGAACCCTGTCTTTATGGAGCTTAGTCTAGTAAACTTATAAGTATAGTTCTGATAATTGGAGCTCGTAGACGTTTTTTACCTACTCATATAACTCTTAAGTTCTTTTTGTAGTTTTATAGTCATCTTGACATTCTGTTTTGAAAAGGTTAGCATCCATTTTTGAATTTCACAGTTCCATCTTACGGTCTTCTAGACTATTTACAAAAATGTTAATATGAGCGACATGTAAAGAACACGAGGCTCACTTACCTACCCCCTCTGTGGATGACTTTTGAAAGGTACTCAAAACTTCATTCTTTTATCCAGGTGGCACTCTTTAGATAGATGGCCAGGCTGAGTTTTTTGGTTAATATCCATGCATTGGTTTAGTGTAAATGATGAATGTCATGGCTCACATTTACAGCAGTAATCTTTGGAATTTTCTCCCCCTTATATGCCAATAGACAGAGGAGTAGGACTGAAATGGGTATCAGGAATGATTTCATTAGTAGGAAGTGAGGAGAAAAATTCCTAGGAAGGGAAGCTGAAGTAAGAATGTTATGGAAAATGAACAGAACAAAGGGAGGGTGATATGTCATGTGACCCCTGGAATATTGTGATGGCAATGAGTTCTGAGGCACTGTTGTTGGGTTGTAATTAAAAAAAAAAAAGCATGTGGTAGGGAGCTTTGTGAGGAAGGGGGGAAGGCAATCAGATGAAGTTCTGACAGCTTTCTTTTTAGGTGCTTTGGCATCACTAGCACTAATAATTGAAATGATCTTTTATAAGGGGAAATGGTGAGAGCTCCATCATTTGAACTCTCTAAAATTAGGTTGAAGCAGTTAGTGAGCAGGGTATACTTCAGAAAACTTGTGATCTAATAAATTAATAAATGATTATTAAAGTCTTGATTAACATTAAATACTGATCGCTTACTAAATAATAAAATTTTTCCAACTCAAATTCTTATGATACCATGAAAGAATTGAGAAACAGACTAAATTTGTAGGCAGAATATTATCTTCTGTCTTTAAGTTTTTGACACTATCCCCAGGAAATCCTTTTTGTTTGAAAATTTGAATACTAACTTATGAAGTCTTGAATCTAAAATAAGATGCATAACCCAGAATTTGCACTTTAATTTTGGTTTAATTTTAGAAAGCTTATTGTTTTTCAATAAGGACCACATTGCATATATGAATTTTCTGTTGTTAAAAATACTTGTAGAACTCTATTTGAAGCAATGTGCACTTTTGCATTTAAAGCTAATTAGCCATAGAAAGAGAAACATTCTTTGTATAAACCACAGATACAGTTAATCTGCCTCTTTTCTATTTCAGATTTAGATGTTTCTAAGTTCTCCAAGGCTTTAAGATTTATAAAGGGATAGCCTTTTATGAAATATTATGTAATGAATTTTATATTCATTTACCTTCCCTCATTTTCTTTAGAGATTTCTTTTTGTAGCTTAATCAAAGATATATAATTTAAATATTTTATCTTTTGTGATTTGCAAATATAGCATCATGAGCTGATGCAGCTCAAGGAGTAAGCAATTGAAATGACAATGAATGACAAGAAAAATTTAAATTAATTTGCTTTCATCATTCTAAACTTTTACATTTTATGCAATGTGAAAGTCAATTTTAAAAATATATTTCCAGGCTCATGTTTCAAACAGTTTAAAGTTAAGTAGCTAATATATAATAAATTTAAGGTAACTACTTCTGGATAAATCTGATGATATTTTAAAGTAAGATTTTCTTTCTTTTTTTTTTTTTTGCCTTTTGGAGTACAATTGGGGTTAAGTAACTTGTCCAAGGTTACGTGGCTAGTTTTTTTGTGTGGGTGTTAAGTGTTTGAGGCCTGAACCGAACTCGGGTCCTCCTGACTCCGGGGCCAGCGCTTTACTCACTGCGTCATCTAGCTGCCCCTAATGTAAGATTTTCTAAGGAAATAATATTGTGAAATGTAATGATAAATTTGGGGAAATGTTATGTGAATGTATTTTTTAATGGTAGAATGTTATTCAGTACTATTCAGTTATGTGCAGAGTGAGTATATGCTTCTGTTCACTTCAAATAATTAAAAACATTTTTTTCTTTAAAGCAACTTGTTTCCTTAAATCTTTAAAAGAAAATTCAGAAGCCTTTTGCTTTTGAACAGTTTACTTTATTAGATGAAGAAAATAGTATTAATTTATTATAAAATTGATATTCTGTTTGCAGTAAAATTATAGTAGATTTTTTTTTTTTGCTTTTTGGAGGGGGGAAGGTAGGGCAGTTGGGGTTAAGTGACTTGCCCAAGGTCACACGGCTAGTTTTGTGCTAAGTGTCTGAGGTCAGATTTGAACTCAGGTCCTCCTGACTCCAGGGCTGGTGCTCTACTCACTGTGCCACCTAGCCAGCCTGTAGATTTTGTTTTGCTGCTGTTTTGGATTAATAGTAGTATCCATGGTCATGGAATCACACTTTTTTTTTTTACTATGCTTAAGGAACACAATTTGACTGGTAGTATTACTAAATTTATGATATAGTGAGACATTTTGTAATCAGGCCTATTAAGTATGTAGTTAAAAATATATATATACTCATTCTATGACAGCAAATTTTGCCCTTTAATGTTTTTTTCTTATTTTCTTCATAAAAAATTAATTGGTCTAATTACAGTAGTGTTCTTGACAGGGTTTGGAATTTTCATATAGAATCTTACCTGTTAGGTCTAAAAGTCATTAACTCATACATCTGGGAAATTGACTGCATAAGTAGAAAAAAATGATCTCTAGCAAGCAAGAGGTTCAATGACTAGATAGAAGATAGTTTGAGCTTGCCTATGTTTAGGCTTATAAACTCCTTGTCTAGGTCAGGAGGACCTATTATGAACCAAGTTATGTGGGGAAAGACTTTGTTCTTACAGAGTGCTGTTTATTTTCCAGCTATGAATGTTTTTCCAAAAGTAGTTTGACCTTTGTGGGGGAGCTGGAATAGGTAAAGTTTGCATGTTCCAAACTTTTTTTAAGGAAAAGAGAGGTTGTACTGACCCATATCTTTATGTACAAGTATTACTGGTGTTGCAGATTGTGTTTGGGAATTGGGTGGCATTAATGTTGATCTTTGGAAAGGGAGATCACAGAAAGGACTGAAAAAGAGATTGTCATCCATTCATATCTGTATCTTGCTTGCCTTATGTCAGCCTCAGGGATCTCTAGAAATAGTTGAAGATTTACTGTAGGCTTTCCAGAATTAATTTTGATTTTGCCATGGGGAAATTTGTGACTCTTTCAAGTCATTTTTCGGGACTTCATTATATTCGTAGATAAGTTGGATACTGGTCTTGAGCACTTGGACTTGGAGTAAGAAGACATTCAAGTTGCAGTTCTTTTACCAACAAAAATGACCACAGCAAAGTTATTGAACCTCTCTAAACATCAGTTTCCTCAGCTATAAAATAAGGGGATTAGAATAGATAGCTTTAGAATTCTGTCTAGCTCTAGCTGTATCTTTTGGTTTTATATAGACTTTTTTGTAGGATCTTACAAAAAATGTACCATTTAAATTAGGAATTTGTGTTGTACTCTCAGGTATTGAATTTCTAATCATTTGCCTTTTGTGCTTATAGTTATGTCATTGACGGAGCCACTGCCCTCTGGTGTGCAGCAGGAGCTGGACATTTTGAAGTTGTCAAACTTCTAGTCAGTCATGGAGCCAACGTGAACCATACTACAGTAACCAACTCAACACCTTTGCGGGCTGCATGCTTTGATGGCAGATTGGACATTGTTAAATATCTGGTGGAAAATAATGCCAACATCAGCATTGCCAACAAATATGACAACACTTGCCTTATGATTGCAGCTTATAAAGGACACACGGATGTGGTCAAGTATCTTTTAGAACAACATGCAGACCCCAATGCCAAAGCACATTGTGGGGCTACTGCATTACACTTTGCAGCAGAAGCTGGGCACTTGGAGATCGTTCGAGAATTGGTAAGGTGGAAAGCTGCAATGGTGGTGAATGGCCACGGAATGACTCCTTTAAAAGTAGCTGCTGAGAGCTGTAAGGCAGATGTTGTCGAATTATTACTTTCTCATGCTGATTGTGACCGGAAAAGTAGAATTGAAGCTTTGGAACTTTTGGGTGCCTCATTTGCAAATGACCGAGAGAACTATGACATAATGAAGACATACCACTATTTATACTTAGCGATGTTGGAGAGGTATCAAGATCGTGAAAACATTATTGAAAAAGAGGTTCTTCCACCAATTGATGCTTATGGAAATAGAACTGAATGCAGGAATCCTCAGGAACTAGAATCCATTAGGCAAGACAGAGATGCTCTTCACATGGAAGGCCTGATAGTTCGTGAACGGATTTTAGGCTCAGACAATATTGATGTTTCTCATCCTATCATTTACCGTGGGGCTGTTTATGCTGATAACATGGAATTTGAACAGTGCATCAAGTTGTGGCTTCATGCTTTGCATTTAAGGCAAAAAGGTAACAGAAACACTCACAAAGATCTTTTAAGGTTCGCTCAAGTTTTCTCACAGATGATACATCTGAATGAATTGGTAAAAGCGAAAGACATAGAAAGTGTTTTGAGATGTAGTGTTTTAGAAATAGAGCAAGGGATGTCTAGGGTGAAAAGTACTCAAGACGCCGATATCCATACTGCCCTGGACAACTATGAATGCAATATTTTTACCTTTTTGTATTTGGTGTGCATCTCCACCAAAACACAGTGCAGTGAGGAAGATCAGTCAAGAATTAATAAGCAAATTTACAACTTGATTCACCTTGATCCCAGAACTCGAGAGGGATCAAGCTTATTGCATCTTGCTGTCAACTCTAATACCCCAGTAGATGACTTCCACACAAATGATGTCTGCAGTTTTCCCAATGCACTCGTCACTAAACTTCTTTTGGACTGCGGTGCTGAGGTGAATGCTGTTGACAGTGAGGGAAATAGTCCCCTTCATATTATCGTTCAGTACAACAGGCCTATCAGTGATTTTTTGACCTTGCATTCTATCATCATTAGCCTAGTGGAAGCTGGCGCTCACACTGACATGACAAATAAACAGAAGAAGACTCCGCTAGACAAAAGTACAACGGGGGTATCTGAAATATTACTTAAAACTCAAATGAAGCTGAGCCTTAAGTGCCTGGCTGCCCGAGCAGTTCGGATTTATAATATTAACTACCAAAACCAGATCCCCAGAACTCTTGAAGAGTTTGTTGAATTTCATTAGGTGACTGGATATGTAAAATCTTTAAATGTGGTGCTAAAAAAAGTAAAGGACTTTAATCACAGACAATAGAATTACGTGTTTATAAATTCTGCTTCTTTATCCACTACCCTTCCTCACCCTTGGTCTTATCCTTAGTTCTGTATTTGGTTTCTCTTGCTCAGACAGGAGTCAATTACAAATAACACCCCAAGGAAGACCTTGGTATAACCATAATATAGTATCTTTGGATATCGATCAGGTTACCTCTCCCTGCCTCTTTTTTAAAGGAACAAATATAAACTATTTTGTTTAATTGTACTAAGGTACATTTATGATTTGCAGTTGATAATGTTTTAAACAGCTATGTACAAAGGTATTTCTGTTTAAAAGCCTATCTCAACATGTGATCTATGCACCAGTTTTGAGGATTTAAAGTTTTCTTTTGGAGAAAAGGAAGAAATAGAAAATAACATGATAAAAGTAACCCAGTGATTCAATGCAGTTGCCTATTGTGGTTGTCAGTTCACAGTAAAACAATTGGCAGGTTTTTTTTCCCTATTCTTCCAGTGATCTTTCTATTTTGAATGAAATATAAACAACACATTGAAACATAAGGAGAATTTGGAAAATACAGGATTAAATTATTGTGGATAAATATGCTAATCTAATAATGGTTGCAAATTATTATAATTCAATCCATTGAAATTGTTGCAGTTTGCTATGTTGAATGTGAGAAGGAATGGTAACAAAAACCAATTTGAATCAAACCAATTCTTTTTAGAGAACGTTGAGGTCTTTCTGGAAAATAAGCAGGCTTTTGTTCTTGAACTCCTTTTCCAATAGGTTGAGTTCTAAAATTCTTTGCTGATATTTTCATGTAATTTGTGCAACTTGGAATAGGCAGCATTTGACCTAGAATTTCCAGTAATATATGAATTATGAATGTTAGCCTTTATAATGAAACAGATTGTCACAACACGATTGTAAGTCCTGTTTCATGCCACCTACCTTCACTACTCACTTTACCCTCCTGTGGTGTCTTCCTTTTGAATATGAAAACCACTTTTCCAGGGGGAATAGCTAGTGCCTCCCTAAGAAGATGCTTATGACAGGTGAAAGGGAACCTGGATACTTTTTTAAAAAATATGTTTCTTTTATTAGTCTTTGAAAAAGGTAGAAAAATCACAAATGTGGTGTGAAGTGAAATTTTTTTATGATGAAAAGTGATTTGTATAATGTTACTTTGAAAAGGTACTTCTGTCTGAGAGCTACAGATTTTTCAACACACAGAATGTTATATTTGTTCTGACAGGCTATTTGGAATGTTTGTTGTTTGTTTTTAACTGCAATTTTTTAAACTGTCAGGTTAAAAGAATATTTTGTGATTAAAAAAAAAGTATACCCAAAATTCAGAGGGAGGATTCACATCTGAAATGTGAATTTAGCTTGTAATAACTCCATTTCCTGTCTGGTGCCAAATGAACTACTCAGCTAATATAAGTTGGACGTGTAACTTTTGTTTTAATGAAAAATGTTTTGGTTTGTCACAATTCCAAGTCCTCAAATGAAAAAACAGCAACTAGTGTTTAATTTGTGTTTTATATATGTATGTTGCCTTGTGTGGGGTAATAATAAAGGTTCCAATTTAAGCAGCGTAGAACAGAATGACCAAGCCAAACTTAACCACCTGGGGCCTTAAATAGTGCAACACCACAAAATGAAATGCTTGTTTTTTGGTAGGGGGAGGCAGGGGAGGGATATTAATAATTTTTTTCCTTTCAAGAATGTTTGGGGGAAAAATGTGGAAGGTAATTTTACAGTTATGGCAATTTTATATTTTGTGTGTCTTTCTGCTTCAGTTAGAATTGTATGGATTATGGTTGGGCAACAGTAATTATTTTCTATTTTGCTAAACTAAGATTTTAAGAGGAAAGTTTTCAGTCTGATGTGTTTTGAAGGAGGTATTTTAATGAATCTTAATTTAAAAATCACAGGCCTTGATCCTGCCAGGGAGTAGGTAGTACTGTCCCTTGCTTTTTGGTGCTCTGAAAGAGGTTATAGTTCCTAAAAGAGGATTAGTCTACACCTTCCTTATTGTTAGGATCAAGTACTTTATATTACAGACTTAAAGACCTTCTTATTTGACAGTTCCAAGGAGCATATTTTCTTGGCGTTTATTTGGTGATATTATTAATGTTGATATGTTCTTAAGACACCAAAATTAAAAATAGCAAATATATTGCACTTCTTTCACTATATTTGTTTTAGGAACTTATTCTGCTCCTTCTCTTGCCCTGGACCACAACTGTTTTATACTTTGCAAATTTATGATGTCCCTATAAAATGATACAAATAATTAGTTATGAACACACAGGTTTCTATAGGTTTTAATAACCCCCAGTTATTTTAAAAAGGGAGGACTGAATGCTGAGGACAAGTAAGGCTGTATTGATTACAAAGCTGGCAAAATAGGAGAAAGGTATTTGGTAACATTTGAATAAAATATGAATTGCTCCAATGTTAATTGGTAACTTCTGTACTGTTATTTAACAGTAGAACTTCATTGCACTATATTGCTCAGGATGTAATTCCAACTTGTAAAATAAATTAAGATATGTATTGTAAAATATCTGTATAAAACCATTCTTGGAACAAGTGATCTATAAGCCTGTTTTTGCTTTTTTTTTTTTTTTTCGTACAGCTGATATGAAGGATGTTTGGCTTAACTCTTCCCAAACTCTCTCAACTTAACAGGGAAAAAAAAAACACCAAACAGAAAATAAAGCTGGTATTTATTGGTACCTTAGCTTTCTTCATACTATATGTTGTCCATTTTTCAGTCACTTGCACTGGTTTGTGTTCATCCTTTGTTGTAGGGATATCTTGTTTTGTCAATATTCTTTAATACTATTACAGATCTCAGAATTGCTTTGTGCTGCTCAGCAATTGCCATATATGTTTGCACATACTAATGGCCTAGAAGTACTTTCAGAAACCACAAGAAACTTGTTGGGATTTTGCCTTATTTTAACACATCTGGTAAACAGAATTTTGTATTCGAATGGCTATTTAACCTGAGGAACGGACAGCAAATCAATGCCAACTGGCCGGAAATATGGGAGGATGTGAAGAAAAGGTCCATTCTTAAAACTGAAAACATGGGTTCTCTAGTGCACAATTTGGATTTCACAAAAAGAATTGGTATTGTCTTCCCAACAAATAGCCTTAAGCATGCCACCTGATCCCAGCTGCTATGTTGAATGGGAGCTTTTAAAAATTACTATCATTAAGCTTTGTTTTTTTTTTTTCTTTCTCTGTATGTGGCAAGAGATTTGTTTCCTTATACTGGAAGTTTAATGACAACTGGTAAATTTTAAGGACGTTCTCATTACACATTAACTTTTTGTAGCGGGATTTTATTACATGTTAGAGGTTTTTAAAGAGAGATGTGTTTTGGAGACAGTACCTACATAACTGTTGATAAATATCTTTCAAAAAGAAAGAGCATACCTACCCAGTGACCAGTTCTTCACTGGAATTGAGACAATTATTTGGATAGTTCAAGCCACTTCCTTTTATCTGTACTTTTCAAGTAGAAACAGTTTTTTGGGAAAAGGCCCAAATTATCCACATAATTGCTTTAGACCTCCATTTTGCTGGCAGGAAAGCAGCTTGTGGATGAATTAGCAAGTAGATAACTACAGGTAAAACAAATAGAAAGGGCATATTTTTATGACAGCTTGTTTTGATGCTTAAAAAATTACTGTTGAATACAATCAGCATGTCAGTGAACAGCAGATAACTTCCTTTTCAGTCAAGGTACCGTAACACTAAACAGATCGTTTTGCCATTTGTTGAGTGGAAAGTTATTCTGCAATATCTTAAGCTTTGTCTTTAGCTCTACTCTGAAAAGCTATGGAGCTCAGAGAAAGATTTTCTAAAAGCAGAAAATTGCTAATAGTTTAATGATTACTCCTGAGAAAGTATGCCAGGTTTTAAGGCCATCTGTGTTGTAGACTTTTTAGCAGAATTGCTCACATTTGGGTAGAATACTAGTTTCTTTCTTACGTGAAGATAGAGCTACTCTTCCAGCCTTGTAAACTTTCCCTCTTCTGGGATCTACAATAGGTATTACACTGAGACTGATGGGAAGAAGATATATTAATTTGTAAATTGTAAAATATTTTACTGTATTCATGTTAGGATAGTTATATTTCAGTTTTGTATCACTGTTTGAGGAAGGTACAGTGACTTTATGAAGCTGTGGAGTGTATCCTGACATCTGTGTGCCAGGTTATGATAAAGCTAAATGATTAGCACCTTTTCAGTTTTGATCTCATGCTGGGAATACAGGGTCCAATATATTGTAGAGGTCAGTATCTAAATCAGCTAAATGTTAAGGTATCAGTGGAGACAAGATTAAGCTTGCAAGCTATAAAGTGAAAAAAGTCTTATTATTTTAAGTTTGTCCTTATATAACATTGTTTATGGCTCTTAAAGGCCCCTTAAGAGTTGGAATGTTAGGAGAGCAGGGGAAATTAAAACTGTTCTTTCCTATGTTGTGTACCTTTTCATTGCTGCAAAACTTGGGAGTGGGAGAGACAGGGAAACTGTACAGGCTGAATCTAATCTCTTTTGGAAAGAGTCTTTTGTCCTCTGGCTTCAAAATTGCCTCACCCTTGATACCCTGTTAAGATGATCTACATTGCTGTACTCCAGTAATTTCACTGTGATTTATAACTTACCAATGATGTCATTCTGTTGTGCACTTTTGTCAAATTGTTTACCCAGTTTTAATAAAGAGAGTAAACCTGTTAATTGCGCTAGAGCCCTGTTGATAATTTATATACTGGATAGTATTTTTTATTTGAGTTTTGTGATACCCAGGAACTCTTCCATTCTTAATCACTTTTATGGAAACAGCTTGAAGAGCTCAACTAATTAGGAAAATAAAAGTGTTCTCTAAAGAAAAAAAGGACCTAATGGAGTAAAGATAAAACCTTTTTGAAGGTGGTCGTTGTTCAGAATGCTGTAATTGGGATCATCTTACATGACCAACATGATATTCAAACAAAGTGGCCTTTACAGCCCTTTTCTCAGTCTTATAACAATGAAGGATAACTCGTATCCATAATTCATAGTTTCTCCAATTAGGCTGTCAGTTTCTGGTTACAGTAGCCACAGGAAGCATCTTGATACATTTTTCAAAATACCTAATTTTGGGGGCGGCCAGGTAGCACAGCGAGTAAGAGCACCGGCTCCAGTGTTGAGAACATCTGGAGATCGAATCCCGGGCTCAGACACTTAGCACCCACCCAGAAACACCTGGCCGTGTAACCTTGAGCAAGTTACTTAACCCCAATTGCTTAGGGGCGGCCAGGTGGCTCAGCGAGTAAGAGCACCAGCTCCAGTATCAGGATGACCTGGATCAAATCCGGGCTCAGATACTCAGCACCACACCCAGAAATAATAACTGGCCATGTAACCTTGAGCAAGTTACTTAACCCCAATTGCTTAAAAAAAAAAAAGAAAGAAAAAAAATACCTAATTTTTAAAGTGATGGCTGTTAATGTCACATGTTAGTAGAGTAATAGAAAAAATTTTTAACTGAAGTTCCCTCCATATTCCTAACTCCTAGGTTTTTTGGTATTTGAGTTGGATTATTAACGAGATTATATAATTTGAGCCTGTAGTCAGATTTAAAGGGAAAAACAATTTTAAAAATGTAGTCTGTGCATTTGTCACCTGTCAAATGACTTTGGTCAAGTTAGAGAACAGGACTGGGGCTTCATTATTGTATCTGAATCAGTGGAAAGATTACTAGCAAATGATCTGTAGTTTGATTTTCAAAGCCTTGTTTCACTTCTAGCATCCCCTCCCCCGCTTAGCATTCCTTTTTCAAAGACAATTTAGGAACAAGAAATTTTTCATTTGATGCAGCCTTTTCTTATATGAAAATTTACAAAGTTGCTCTTAGACTGATCTGGAAAATATCTAAGCAACACTTCCGCTTTGGAATCACTGTATTGGTCCATTTAGTATTCAGGAGTTCTTAAGGGATTGTGGAAATGCAACCCTGGTGAGACAGGATGGTTTGCATTTGTGAGTAGTTAAAAAAAATTATTGTGAATAGGTTTTCTAACATAAATTTCCCAGCAGTGGAAAATGGTATCTTACATAATGTCAGCCCTGCTTCCTATTGAATATAGTGCCTTGGCTAGGTGCAGTCTAGCTTATATAAGTAAGAAACTTAAATGTAAGGCCTCTAAGCATCCCTGCCTAATGGGAAAGTTTTCTCAGTTTTCCTGTACAGTTTTCTTCTGTAATGCTAATGGAATATATGCCACCTTTACAAGTGTGGTCAGTTAAACTGCCTCTAATGTCTAAGTGCTGCACATAGTTGATATAAATGGTAATCTGATAATGATTTCTGGGGAATTTGAGATCCTTAGTACCAATCTACAATAGAGAACTGCCTCAACTATAGGCAGAAATGAAAAATATGGGCTAGCCAGTCTTTTGGTTAAAAATAAGGGATCATTCAATATTAGTGGCCGTATTCACTTAGCACAATGGCATACCTTATGTCAGGGTTGAGTGTGGTCAGGGAGAAGTCTGGCCATGTAGTGCCTAGTACAGCAGACATGATGGTTTGTATTGAACCATTATATGAAAAAGAAAATATAAATAAGCCAGCCCCCTCTGAGTACAGTTTTCATGGCATTTCATGGCATTTTCAAGGCATACATTTCATGACATTTCATGGCATGAAACTTGTGGCACTAATTGATCAGAGGTAAGGGAGGATTGTACCCCAATGCTTTTGGACATAGATTGGGGCAGCATCCTGCTTTTACATCTGTATAGAGCAATATCTTATGTGTACTATAGCCCTCCCTTCTAATGTGGGAGGAAGAGGTTATATGCATATATGTTGGGAATAAGTTTGGGGATTTGGGCAAGTGATTTTTTGGACTTCTGAATTTTTGGGTTAGGTTTCCTTTTTTTCTAGAAAATCTGAGGATCTCACAGTTGTAAGGGACCTAAGAAGTCACTTAGTCAAACCCATATCTGAAAAGAATCCCCCCTAACATACTTAAAAGTGGTCACCCAACCTTTCCTTAAAGATTCCTTGAAGTTGGGGAAACCCTCTCACTACCTCCTGAGGCAGCTCATTCCACTTGGGGCAGCTCTGATTGTTAGGAAGTTTTTCATGACATTAAGCCTAAATTTGACTGCAGTTTCTACTCATTGGTCTTAGATTTGCCATTTGAGGCCAAATAGGACAAATTTAATTTCCCTTCCACATGACAGCACTTCAGATTCTTGAGGAAAACAATCATGACCCCCACCTTGTCAGTCAGTTTTTCTTCAAACTAAACATTGCTAATTCCCTAAAGCTCACCCCTTAAAACACCATCATCTGTTATTAATAGATATGTTCTTAAAAAGTCTTCTATCCCCTTGATGTAAAACATTTATGTACTCCCAAATACCTGATGTTATCAGTTTGGCTACTCTATCAGCATAGATCAGAATGCCTTAGTCTTTATGAGTTAATGACTGAGTTCAGGAATAGGAGAATAATAAGAGTTAACATTTCTCAATGGATAAGTTTTTCCCCAATTTAGTACTTTTTAAAAAAATGTAATTTTTTTGCTCCATCAAAAAATTTATCCCCTAATGACCATCCTTTTGTTGATGAGCCTTTCTGGGATGAACTACATTGTTCCTCAGACAATGTTTACATACTGCATCACTGAGTCCATACTTGAGGCTCTTACAATTCAGTAAGACTTGCCAAAGCTTATGTTCTGCCTTTAAAAGCAGAGTCTTTGCAGGATCAAAGATTTAGATCTGGAAGGCCATCAAAGGCTGTCTAGTTCAACCTCTTCATTTTAAGGATGAAGAAGTGAGGCTTATAGAGGTCAAATAATGTGTCTGAAGTCAGATAACAAGTAACAGAACCAGAAATTGAATACAGGCTCGCTCACTTCAAATAAGGCTTCCTTATTCTACTTTCAAGCATCCTGGGTTACCAACATCATAAGGCATCAAAATAAGCCTAAGGAAAGAGGCAGTTACATATAACACCAGTAATACTTTACATTTGTATAGCATATTAATGACTTTGAAAATTTATGTTTATAGCTTCTATACTTTTCCCTCCATTCCCCAACAATCTAAACTAGACAAGACAGGTACATATTGCTTTAACTAAGGTAGAGATGATGACATGAAGCATTTTTCAAGTCCCAGATTGGTCACAGTTTATCTCTATGGTGGGACACTAGTCAAAGAAAGATTACATTTAGGGAACAACTTATTATCTTTTAGAAGACAAGACTATGTAGGTAATATTTGTTGCACTGCTCCTTTTTTCCCCTAAAAAATATTCAGGGAATTGGAGGAAAATGTTATAAAAATGAGTTCAAAGTATCTAGCCTGAACTAGAGCACATTGTTAGAAGACAAGGCTGTCTTTTAGTGGACATCTTGTCCACTATATCAGCTGTGGGGCTATGTCCTAGTTAGTACTATTACCAAATGTTTAATCTTTGATTTGGCTCTTGGTTTCTCCTCTAACTTTCTAACATGGTTACCATTTAAGAATGGAAGAATGGTTTGCTGATTTATCCCATGATAAGAGTGAGAGGTCCCTTCTTCTGGAAGAGACCTCAGAAATCACACGATTCTTTATTCTCTGTACCCACCTTTGTGTGCACTCTTCCTGCCTCAAAATGTTAAAGAAAGTCAGACTTTCTTCTGTCTTTTGCATTGGTGATCCTGAACTTTGGAAGGCTTGGTGAACTCTGTTTAGTTAAATCCTGTCTACTAAAAGTAACTGTAATGGTTATAGTCATTATTCATTCTCCTTCAGCTATGTTTATCAAATTATCAGATTCCCTTCTTAAAAAGGACTGTTACTGAAGATCTGAGCAGTTATAGAGCTGGTGGAGTAGGTGGATGCTACCTGTCTGAAAAATTACCTTCTTAGTTATAGTGCTATAGTGTGACTGGAGTTGATTGCTATTGGAGCAGTGTAATCACATAATTCACCCCCTCCCCATTTTAACAATTAAACAAATTAACCGAGTATATTAGCATAATGAATCAAATCAATCGTTCTCATACGTGGGAGTGAACTCTAGTTGTCCCTGGGAGTTCTCAGAATACATCTTGAGCAGGGTATATTACAAAGACAGCCTTCTCTGTGTCACAAGAGAATTGTACTTAAAATAACCATATTGTTTAGAAACCAGGGGATGTGTGTGTGTGTGAGCGCAGATTATTCACTTTATAAAAAATATTACCATAGGAACTCACTAAATAGCTGTTACTGTGTATAAAATAGAATTAAACTTGTATGCAAATTTTCAGCAGGGTACCCATTGTATAAAATGAGGCCCATGCCCAAATAGTAATGTGACCAAAATCATTAAAGTTAAAAGTTGGTGGAAACTAAGAATTGGATCAATGTGGTAGCACTATGTTGGTGGGGAGAACAGAGGGTAAACTTCAACAGAGGATGAATTCAATAATGGTAATATAGCTTAGATGTCATAATTATAATTGTTTTAAATTTTAAAAAGATGTTTGATTGCATTTTGACTTCCGCAAGAAAGCCAATCCCAAGCATATCAATATAATACCATGCGTGCTAAACCTGTTGTACATAGCTGCAAAGTGAATCAATATTCTTGGGGTCTAGCTGAAATCAAAACAAGCTACTTAATTCCCGAGTTCTGGATTAGTCATAAGTCACCCATAATGTGTTGTACCAGCTTATTTGGGGGAGCAGTTTTGATGTCCTAAAGGTAAGTTAAGAGTGCCAGGTTGAGTCCTTTATGATAAATACCATCCTGGACAAAAAGCCTTTGTAACAAAATATTCTTCCCAGCCTGAGCCTTTAGCTTGCTTGTTCTGAGGAATACTTATGTTCACAGGATTCTTACCCAATCAAAAAGTTCAAACTGGCTCTTGTCATGGGAGTTGACTTTTATGTTTAAAACACTTCAGCTCTTCTTTTAATAGACTATATAGTCCTTCCAAAATAACTAGTTTAAATTATCTACAGAATTTGATCAGACTGCTTTTTTTTCTCCCATGGGAAAACCTATATTATTTGTTTATGTTGGAAGTTATTTTGAAGTCATGTGGGAAATTTTCTTTGTTTTCAGGAAGTGGTCTCCTTATATCCTGGCTATTCATGTTGGTTACTGAGAAAGCCTTTAGAACTACAAGTACTTACATTTGCACAGCCATGGGAGGGATTTCCGGCTCTGTTCTGTATAATGTGAAATGCTACTTTTTGAGTACTTGAAAAGGTTGGGTGGGACAAGGAGGGTGAGGCAAATAAAGCTAATCATTTTCATGTTCTTCCTTAAACAAAGGCTTGGTATGAAATTGTGTTGAAATAACTTAGCTAAAATGAAATAGTTGAACCCCTTTGTAGGTCTCCATACTAGAGAGTGTAAATGTTCACTCTTCCTTGAAGGACAGAGTTGGACCTGTGCTCTCATTTGATGACTTTTTATAATATGAGTAAGTGCAAAATAAGTGCTTTCTTTTGAAGATGGTGCTACCTGTTGAGACTAAGCAAAATCTATTTAGTCATTATTCTGCATAATCCTTTCAATATTAGGAAACAACTAAAATGTTACCCTACACAGATTGGAAGTTGGAAGGGACCTCAGAAACCGTCTGATCCAATCCCCTGAATTTTTTTCCATGTTAAATCTCTCGTTTTCTAAGTTGATTCTTATGTAGCTTGGTTTTAAAGCCCCCTTGCCATCTTGGTCCTTACTGGAGTACAGAGCTGACACTGGACAAAGTAGCTGTGAATTTTGTGATGCAACCTGTGAAATCAGGGTCGGAACTAGATGGATGACCTTTGAGCAGCCATCCAGTTCTGAGATTCTGTGGTTTTGTTAAAAGTAAGGAAATTGACAGCACTTTTTATGCATTCCCTCCTATAGGGGAAAAAATGACAGATGGAGTCAGGGTCATACTGATAGAAAGGAACTTGACCACAGGTATTAGATCAAAACCATCGGTATCTTAAACATTATATTTTTAATTCTCAAAAATATTTAAGACAGTAAAGATTGTACTATGCAACAGGTGGAAGATGCTCTTGGTTCCCCCACATCCCCCTGTTCCCATCAAAAATAAGTTCAAAAGGCATAAATAATTCCATTTTGCACAAAGGAGGACTAGACCTGTTGGCCTTGGTGGCTTCTGGCTTAGTGGCCTCATGGCGGACTTAGCCAGTACACACCTGTCAGTTTCTCTTACACACACACTTATGAAGCCACACAGTTTGTAGAAGATGCTTCAAACTGATTTTTTCATAATGTCTGAAATGTAGATGTTTCCTGAACATGTAGTTGGACACTGAACTCTCTACATTAAGGTGCTTAATTTGATAAGAATTTTATTCAGTGCATTCAGAATATGATGAATCAAAATATCTCTGCTAAAACTCTTCTCTCTTAAACCACTGGGTTTATCTTTGGGATTGGCAGGACCATGAGTGGAATCCTTCTAGGGGTTTGGTAGAGAAGGGGTTGGCAGAAGCCACAGCTTGGCTGTAGTGAATTGATGTGTTGCCAAATAAATGAATACTATCAGGTACATAGAGCAGAGTTTGGGATTTGACTCCTCCTCGGCAACCAATTCCAATACCTTCTTCCTGTAGGCTGTCAGTAGGAAAACCAGAAATGTAGATTTCATAGCACCATGTTTTGCATCATCCAAACTCTTCCCTCTGAGGTACTGAGAAACTAAAGCAACTTTAACAGTAGCTGGGAATAAGGAGGGAAGTGTGTGTGTGTGTGTGTGTGTGTGTGTGTGTGTGTGTGTGTTTATATTTAGCATGCCTCTCTGATTGCTGAGGCTGGTGACATAAATCCCTGCCTGTCCAAGTTTCCAGATCACATAACTGATAGGGGTAGAAAGCAAAACCTTATTCCCTGGGATGTAGGACTTCCCTTGGCTCTGGGTTAATCTGGCAGAGCTAGAGAGGAACTTCATGAGGTCTTCCCTCTGCCGTTGTCCAATCCAACTTGGAGAAGACATGGGAAAAAAAATCAGGAGCTGGCAGTATAGGTGGAATGACTGATGATCCATCAGCAGAAATTCAGGTGGGTAGGAGATGAACACACCAGATCTTCGTGCCTCCTACAACACTACTCAGGTTTTTTGCAGAGCCTACTGTTGGGGATAGAGCACCAACAGTGGCCACTGGAATCTTCTTCCCCAGCTTTCATCTGATGATGATGATGGTGATGGTGAAGAAGAAGAATTGCTTGCATCCTGGCACCTTGGGAAAGATATGCTCCCTCAAAGCATCTATAGAGCTGGGTCTTTGGGTAAGTGAGAGAGGGAGAGAGAGAGAGAGAGAGAGTGAGTGTGTGTGTGTGTGTGTGTGTGTGTGTGTGTGTGTGTGTTATGCTCAGCTGCCAGGGCTCAGGTAGAGCAGTGCTGTTTAAAAACCAGTTTGAAGTACCTTTCTGGGGAAAGCAGGACTGCAGCCTCCCTGGGAATTTATGCTTTGAGATGACATCATTTGAACAGAGATGCCTCTTCTCTCCTTGGTCCAGAGATGGTCTGATGGGCACTCCACAGGCCGCAGACACAAAGTGCACCCCCGTCCCGTCCCCATCGAATCACACTCTCATGGAGCCTCATTCCAGCTCTTTGGCATTGGGTTCCTGTTCTGTTTTCCTCTCTCGACTGGAACTTTTAAAGAATCCAAGCTGTGGGTATTAAAAGGGAACAACACCCCCCCTTCATTAACCATGGGCAAGATATGGTCTACTTTCCCTCCATATCCTGGCCCAGACTCTGTCACTCTAACCCCTTTACTTTTTTTGCCATTCCTCAAAGCCCCATTCACCTCTCATATGTTCCAGGAAACCTCTTGCTCACAATGTTAGCTCCTTTCAGATTCTCACTGGGATGGAGATACTTAAATTATATCTTGGTTTGTATGTGCCATCTCTCAAACTATATTGTAAACTGTTTGAGAAGAATTAATATCAATGTATCTCCTCTCTCCCCACCTCCTGTCATAGGTCTGTATCCTTCAGAAACTCTGAATAAACACTGCTTAATGTAGTAGAAAGAGCTTGGGGTTGGAAGACTAGGCTCCTAGTCATGGACCCATCCATCGCTTGTTAGTTATGTGACTTTGATCAAGTCCCTCAATCTCTTTAAGACAGTTTCCTTATCTGTAAAATGAAGATTATAATACCCTATCTAGTCTGACAGTAGTTTTGTGAAGATCTAATGTGATAATGTATATGGAAGTAGAATAATAGAATAGCAAGAGTTTGTTATTGATGAAGGAACTTCATTTAGGCAAGCGAGTTAACTTTGGAGAATAGTAATGCCTTTGAGTGGTGGTGGTGGTGGTGGTTCGGCAGAGGTGTGTGTGTGTGTGGTGTGTGGTGTGTGGTGGTGGAGAATGGAAAGGATCAGTGGTTGGAGGTAGGGCCAACCCTAAACATTGATAGAATTAAGTAGATGCCAAGTAGTATGATTTTAGGAGCCTAAAAAAGGGCCCTGCCTCCCAAACCACTGTTTCATTCATTGGCCTTACTACAATACCTAAAATATTTACCATTTCACTTCTCTGTCACTACACATGTTTAAAGCATTGAAGGCACAGTTAAAATTCAGATATCCCTTGGGAAGGAGGAACATATTTAAGTGATTAACAATTTGGCATGAATTAATTTACCAGCTGACCTTTCTCCCATCTCTCAGGCACTGGGACACAGGTCTGCTGAGTTTTGATGTGGGGAAAGGTAGGAAGAACCACCACAGGAAGGAGAGGGGTGAGTGGGCTGCGACAGGGGATGCCCTGGGCAGCCTGGGAACAGTTCAAGAGCATTAGTGTTTCTCTGTGTAACAGAAAATGAAAGGACACTAAAGGAAAACTTGTCTGCTTAAAATTTTCATTAAAGAGTCCATTAAAGGAGGAACAAATCTCTTAGGTTGACTTTAATGCCCTTAATGTCTGTTAAATTGAATTTAAAAGATTCATATGCAATCAAGATGTGAGAAACATGGGCTATAGTCCCTGTCCTTACTCCAGCTTTGTGGTTTTGGACTCGTCCCTTTACTTTTCTGTTTTCTCCTCTGTAGAATGAGGGGGTTGAGGTTGATCTCCTTAAGGTTTCTTTCAGTTCTGTCATACCTAGAAGCATATAGGATCTTCAACTCAAGAGCCTAGATAATGGACTAGAAGCAGCAGGTAGGGGTTTTATTGAGGAAAGATGGAGGGTCCAACCTCAGTCCCCTGGGAGGAAGTACTCAAGAGGTCAGGAGCTTGTTTAGATCTTGGAGAGCTGATGAAGGTGAAATGCCTGGGCTCCCAGCTCCCCATCCTCTGTACTACTTCAGTAGCTGCCTGTAGCCACAGCACTCACCTTCCAGAGTGCTAGGACCAGCAGGGCAAGCAGTAAGAGGCCTCCCAATGTGCTTCCAATGATGATCCAAATTGGGATCTGGGAATCCTCTTGTTTAGAGATTTCAAATATGATCTGAAAGGGACAATAGCCAAGAAACACTATTAATTGAAGATTGCCAAAACAGTCTTGTTCAGAGGTGGAGGCGTGGCTTCTGTCCTTGTGGTGCTTCCAGTCTGATGGGGTATGAGATGCGGTTCTTATCCTAACAGAAAATGCTAGAAAAACTAACACGACCAGAGTCCAACTCTCTTCCAGCATTTGTCCCCATCAATAGGGAGCCCAGTCCCTCAAGCCTCTGTGAATCAGTACCTTCCTAAAGAAGGCTTTCTGCAGGTTGGCAATATCTATCCTAGGCTGTCCTTGTCAAATGGGAAGTATATGTGAATAGGGGAGGGAGGAGATGTTACTGAGAAAGCTGCCCTACCCCTAATATAGCTTTCTTATCCTTTGACTTTGGAGCTTTGAAGCCCAAGGCCACCAGGTAGGATGGGGTCTGGAAAGGGGAGGCAGAGAGCAGAAAATACAAACTTGGAGGATTGCACAATTTCATTGAGAATTGGCTCTCAAGACCCCAATTCCAATTAACACTAGTAATTTTGGTTTCTCATTTTTATTGCAATGTCCGTCCTCACTATCCTATTGACTTGTTTATCTGTGTCTTTCCACCTATCTGAATTTTACCTACCCTTCAAAGCCCATTTATGTCCTACCTACTCCATTAAGTCATCTGCCATCATCCTCATCCTCTTCAGAGGTGGTGATGTCTACCACCTCTGAACTCATGGCACTTGTGACAGAGTTGTATAGTAGACAGAACCCTGAAGCTGAAGTCTGCTATTTACAAGCAGAGCTAGGATTGCTTTGGGCAAGTCAAGTGACCTGTGACCCTCAGTTTCCTCATCTGTAAATTGAGGGAGTTAGATCACATGACTTCTAAGATCCCTTTCAGTTCTAAATGCAGATTCCTTTGCTATGTGTACCACTAATGTACTTAAAGTTTTTCATACACTCTTTTTGTCCTTGCCATCCTAACTAGACTGGGATTGAGGTAGAGGCCTTGTCTCACACATTTTTGTATCCTCTATTGTGTCTAGTGCAAGACTGGGTTCTTGATCATTTTGGTTGATTTTCTCAAAGTATCCAGAAAACTTTATTCTCTACCCGCACCCCCACCCCTGACACCCATACCCCCTTGGGAAAAAGGGAAAAGATCACTAAATACATGAGGATGATTGAAAAAGTCTAGGGAAAAGATCACTAAATACATGAGGATGATTGAAAAAGTCTATGTCCCTGCTTCCCTGTAAAAAATGTTTTCTAGACTGGGGTGATGAGAATGGGTTTCAGGGCCTCGCTTCCTAAGTGAAACCAGGAGGGGGCAGCAGAACTCCACGGTGCTCAAGTGGCCGGGTTCTGGAGGCAGCCTCCTTCTCTTGGTTTCTGTCTCCTTTTTTAGGTTTTTAGGTTGGTCAGGGCACCAGAGGCTTGAGGGTGGGCCTCAGCAGAAGGGACAGATTTCTCTTCAAGCCCTTTGTATCATCTTCATCATCATCACAGTGAAATACCCTTATATAAGTGCTTGGCCAGACCTTTGTACCTTACTGAAAGCAAAAGGATTTACCCCCCCAAACAGTGATTCAGAGCATCAGATCCCCACTTTAAAACAGCAACTCCCTCTAAACATTCCATAACAAATGGTCAACCTGTAAGTAACTTCTAAGGAGCACATATAGTATGTATTTATATGGATTTAAGTTTTCATTTTATAGGGTGAGAGGCAGGGACATGAGTTGAGGCCATCCTCACTGACTTTTTACTCGACATTGTGAATGGAGTTTCTTATCTCACCAACTAATAGAAAACTGATCATACAGATAGACATAGAGAAAAGAAATGACAAAATAATTTGTAGATTGCTTTAAGGTTTGTAAAACCTGCAGTGTATTATTAAATTTGCTTTTAAGAGATGACCCTGCCTTGCTGGCCTTTCTTGGAGCGTGGGGGTGGGAATGGGGGAAAGGAGACTAGTTCTGACCTTTTGGGCCCTTGGCCCTTGTGGCCTTGCCTTCTGGGATGAAGTAGGCCATTCTGGGTCCGGAGGGGACGATGGAGTGGATCAGGGCCATCCCTTGTCTTGCTACCCCTCCCTCCCAAAGAATCCCTCCCTATTCCCTCCTCCCCAGAAAGCTTACCTGCCGGCTAGGATCTTCTTCTTGGAAGATGAAGGGGCTCTCAAACTGACGCTGCAATGCTGCATTGACTTTGATTTTCAAAGACTTGAACTTGAGCTGCCCAGAGACAGGAATGTGGTTGTCTGGCATTAGACAGAAAGGCTTCTACCCCTAATCAACCTCTGTGTCCCAGGAGGCCAGATAGAGACCCCCCCCCCCCAAATATAGGCTACTTCCCCATTCCTCTCCTTAAAAACAAAAATAAGACACCAAAACCCTCATATGAGATACTGTTAGAAAATAATGCCACATAGCAGCATGACTGGGACTAGTAACATACGGTATTTACTTTTGTAACTGATGGACGATAAGAGAAGGGATGTATATTTTGCCTTCAATCCTTTGGTGCTGTCCAGCTTGACCTGACTTTTGGTACCTACTGGTTTTTATTTATATTGTTGGGATTGTGTTTGTTGTTTTTTGGGTTCTGCTTGCTTCCTTCTCCCCTTCCTCTCCTTTCACCTATGGTTCCCAGCCATGCCTGCTTTTCCCATCTGTGACCCAGGGAAAGGCCCATCATCCACACCTTTCTCAGTTGCCCCAGGTGAAGGGCTGTCAGGTTGGTTTACTACAGTGTCCAGGACAGTGTTTGGCATAGAGTGGGTGCTTAATATTTGCCAATTTGATCCAAATAATGAGTGTAAAGCAGCAATGGGAGCTTGATTTATTTAATAACACTGAGGGAGAGAATGACAGATCTGGGATCACAGACTGAGATGGGGAAGAGACCTTCAAGGTCTTCTAGGCCAACCTCTCTATTTCACATTTTGTTTGGCAGATGCTGCTGTGTAATGGCTGTTACATACAGATGAAAAAGCTAAGGTCCTGGTAGAGATTGAGTGACTCCTTGTGCAAGTTCACTTGGGGAGCACCCAGGACCTGTGACTCCTAGTTCAGTGTTCTTTCCAGGACACTGATTGATCTGGTTCGGCCTTGAGTGAATTTTTTCTGGGCCTCAGTTTCTCCACCAGTAAATGTTGTCTAAAGACCTTCCCAGCTTTTAACATTCTACGATTTATGTATCAGGGATGTTATGCCCCAGGCCAATAATTAAACTTGTTACCTCTTCTTGGGGTGAAGTGTGACAAGGAAATCCACAACCCTTGTCTTCACTCCACATTTTCCCAAGTCTCTCTTTGTCTACCTATCATTCACTGGGACCCTTCCCCAGCTCCCCTCCCCCTGCCTGCTTCCATTTGATCTTGAGGTCTCTAGCTCTTGCCCTGAATTCCACACACATGGGCATTTATTTTTCAGCAAGGAGAACTTGGTGGTATTAGGTTGAGTGCAATGGATAGGAGCTTATCTACTGAATGAGGATGGTCAGGATTGGAAGAGAAGACTATTGGGAGCCAGGGACAGATCTAAGTGCAGCCAGACTGCAATGGCATACACCACTTTAGTGTGTAATCCAGGGTAATGGATAAGCTAGAAAAGATTCCCATTAGTTTTGAAGGCATTCGGTATTATCTAGGCAGCATATCTATCTAGCTGCCTAATTGTATTCTGTCAATTTTACCGGTTTCAGGAAGCTTCGTTTTTCTATTCAGTTTACAACGAGCTCTCCTTCCTCTGACCTCCTATAGCGTTTCTTTTTTGGACCACCTGCTTGGCTTTGTGTTGGCTTTTGTACTGATATTTCATTTTATTATATTTATATCTTGTTGACCTTGTTAGAAGATAAGTTGCTTAGCACGGACTTTGGGTTGTTTGCATCTTACAATACAGTGTTGACTACATGTTGATCAATTGAGTGTCACTGAGTGGGAGGAAGGAGGAAGAATTGGTAAAGGGTGTAGGATGGAGGAGGCTTGTTTGTGATGAAATACTAGCTAAGAACAACCCACAATTTAGATAACCAATCCATGGAGAACCTAAAGAAGGGCTCTGTTCTTGGGAAATTGAGAGGGATCTGAATCCTCTTGTGGGTTCTTTATTCTTTAGAGCCCAAAGATGGGGAGTAAGTCAGGGAGGGACTTGACCACTTACTGCTTTGAGGGATTTCAGCCATAGATTCCCTAGCAGATGGAAACTCATTTCCTGGTTGGTGGCCAGCTTCACGTTGCATTGGATTGAAACCACATCTGAATTGCTATGGTTCTGAAAAAAGGTAGACCCAAGGGAGGCAAATTTAATTGAGTTCCACAAATATTTATTAAGAGCCTACTTTGTACCTACCTAGGTAAGGTCACTCTCTCCCTTACTGAACCTGAGAGTGGGAAGATAAATGACTAGCTGTTATTAAAATTAAGGACTCTTCCTATATCTGAGAACCCCAGAGTCAGGTTGGATGGCATCTATCTCAAGGTATACCTGAATCAGGGCATCAGATAGTGGAGATTCTGGAGCTTATGATCTCTCTTTCCCATAAATCAGGCTGGCCCTGCACATAGAGGGATGCTTTTGTGGTAAAGTTTGATGGGTCCCATAAGACTGTGCTGGAGGAGGGGGGGTCTTCTTTATTCTTGGATTCCAGATGGACAAGACTAGTAGTATCTGGCATGGTGGAATAATAGCCAACATTTATATAGCACTTTAAGATTTGAAAAATTTTGGGCAGCTAGGTGGCACAGTGAATAGAGCACCGGTCCTGGAGTCAGGAGAACCTGACTGTGAGTTCAAATCTGGCCTCAGACACTTAACATAAAAAAAACTAGCCATGTGACCTTGGGTAAGTAAGTCACTTAACCCCAATTGCCCTCCAAAAAGCAAAAAAAAAAAAAAGACTTGAAAAATTTTACATGTATTTTTTCATCCCACATGAAGTAAATCCTATTGTTATTCCCATTTTATAGAGAAAGAAATGGAGATGCAGAGTTGCTAAGCAACTCAGAACAGCTCCAGGTTCATTCACTGAAGCCAGGGTCATTATTCACTGTGTCCTTGCTGCCTTAAGGAAGGAACAAAGTACTTGAGTTGGGAGACCTATTTTATAATTTCAGTGGTAGTCCTAGTACCTTTATACATAGTAGATATTATAAATAAATACATGTACATTGAATTAAATTATCTTTCTGTGCCTCAGTTTCCCTTCCTAGGAAGTAAACTAATAATATATTTCCTTCTTTATGATTATTACAAAGGTCAGAAGCCCTCTTGCACATGCGAGATGTATAGCTGTATATAATATATAGATATATGTCTCTCTCTATATATACATATATTTATTATTTTACCCTTTCCCCAATACAGGAAAATCTGCCCTTCTTTCCTTTTGTCTCTTAACATCCTAAACCCAGTCTAAATCTGACCACTACCACAAATCTTTCCCTGACTTCATTGGCCCACAGTGCTCTCTCCCTGCTTATTATTTGTATTCCTCAAAGGATATAGCTTAAGGATGGAGACTTATTAGGTATTTAACTGATACTTATTGACTATAAGAAAAATAGCTTTTATGCTCAGGAACCAGAGCTGTTGAGTCTTCCACATTCTGCCCCTCTTTCCATGGGAAGGTCCCTACCAGCTGTGGTGAGTGACTCAGGTCCTCCTCGGTGGGAGCTTGTCGGTAGTCAGTATTGTCCCCCCATATGTTGCATGTTCTGTTCTCCTACACAGACACATAAAAGCAGACACATGTGCAGTCTTACAACCAGGCTTATCAGACAGTATTCTCCCCTTGATGAGGGGAGGAGTACCTTTACCCTATGAAGTAACCCAGGAAGAGACCATATGTCAGCCCTGCAGACGGTGGGAAAGGGAGCTGCTGGGCCCTCACTCCCTGGGCAAGGTTCTTGCTGGCTCAGGGAAAGGTATTATGCTCACCCTAGACTATCAGAGAGGGCTCCTGGAAGATCATTACCTCTTTCACAAAGAAGTCACTCAGCGTCAGTAGGCGGTTCCCTCCTCTTGTGGCAATGGGGACCGTGATTTTAATTATGACCCCATCTATTGGGAAAAATCCCAAGTTTAGGATCTATGAAGAAAGAGGGAAAAGATATTAGCATACTAAGCACTGGGGTAGGGGCTTGTGGGGAGCCCTGAAGAAATAGTGGGGGTCAGTCTAGTGAGGAAGCGTTACAGGACCATGATGTCTAGAGCCTGAGATGTCATCTTTACTTTCTATTGTGTTGTTTCCCCTTCCATCAAATAAACAAGTTGTACACCTAATAACAATGACATTATTGTACAACATAGGATAACTGTATGATGGCCCATCTACATTTTCTATAATTTCATAGATTTGGGGAGGTTCTGGTGAGAAACTTTCTTTGTTAATACAGATCTACTTCTTTACTTTGAGTCTGAAAGAGTTCCCCAGGAGCACTGAGAAATTAAGTGACTTGCCTATGGTCACACAGTTAATATGTATTGGAGATAAGACTTGAACTCAGGTCTTCCTGATTCTGAATAGTATATCTATAGGCTATCTAAGCTGCCTCTCAAACACAGTGACAATCACAGTTATAGTAATAGTGATTAGAGCTTTTGAGGCCTCTATAGCTTTACTTGTCTACCTTATCTCCCATCTGTCCCCGGTCAGATAGGTTTCCCTCCTTAGAACTCCAGGAGAAATTGTACAGTGAAAAGAGACCCCAGCTTATAGGCCCAGACTTGAGTTCTGCTCCTGCCTGCATGTGACCTTGGATAAGTTATTTCCTTTGTGAGTTTCCTTATCTGCAAAATGAAAGCTAACCTTTAAGGTCCCATCCAGTCCCAAATTTATGAAATTATGAACCCCAATGGCATTTAGAGTCAGCATCATACAAATTTAACTGTTAATGCCTCTAATTGTTTTGTGTATGTTGAGCTTCCTCTTGGCCCCCCTCCCTCCCACCCCAGTTAGATTAAATAACTTGCAGTGAGTAGAGCACCGGCCTTGGAGTCAGGAGGACCTGAGTTCAAATCCGGCCCCAGACACTTAACACACAACTAGCTGTGTGACCTTGGGCAAGTCACTTAACCCAATTGCCCTGCCTTCCCCCCTCCAAAAAAGGAAAAAAAAAGATTAAATAAGTTGAAGTCTCGAGGCTTTGGAGTCAGAAGGCATCAGCAGGGGCGTGATTCTATCATTTACTAGCTGTGCCATTTTGGAAAGTCATATTGTTTCTCTGAGCCTCAGTTTCTTCATCTGAAAAATGAGAATAATAATATACTGCTTATCTTATGGGGGCTCTGAGGAGGCTCACATGAGATAATGCATGAGAAAACACTTGTAAACTAAAGGGTGATATAGGGACTGGCCTTGTGATCTCACTGGAATAAGTAACACTCAGATGGGGGAACTCTCTTTCCTAAGGACATTAGCACTTTCTCAGAAACTTAAGAATTTAGTTTAGTGCATTGCCTAGAGCATTGAGAGGTTGAAGTGATTTGTCCTGTGTCACACAGCCAATATTCCATCCAATGCAGCACTTGAACTTGTACCTTCTGGGCTTCCAGGCCAGCTCCATATCCACTCTTGCTTTCCTTTTTGTCCAGTCTTTTTTTTTTTCTTTTTGGAGGGGGGAAGGTAGGGCAATTGGGGTTAAGTGACTTGCCCAAGGTCACATGGCTAGTTTTTTGTGTTAAGTGTCTGAGGCCAAATTTGAACTCAGGTCCTCCTGACTCCAGGGTCGGTGCTTTATTCATTACAACACCTAGCTGCCCCTCCACTCTTGCTTTTCAATGGTCTATGTGAGTATCAGCTATTCTTATTCTCCTTCACTTGTACTTCATCTTTTAGAAGGCCCTTGGCACAAGGTTGGGCCCATAGTAGGTTCGCAATCAAGGCTTTGAAACTGCTTGATGGATAAAATCACAACAGAATAATATATAAAGCCAGACAAGAGATGGGATTGATTAGGCTGATTGCTTAAACCATTACAGAAACCAGGCAAAAGACAGAAAAAAGTATATGTCTCTAAGCATGAAACAAATGGGGAAACTGAGGAACACCAAAGTCAAGCTAGTTGCTTTTTCAGCTCTTGGAGGATTTTTCAGATTCGACAGTATTTGCAACTGGGTGTGGACGGACAACAATGTTGTGTTTTGGTGACATTTCAGAAGTGTATATGTGTGTCTTGGGGGCCATACTTGTAGACCTATCATATCACCCTGAGTTCTGATCTTGTTTTCCGAGTTGGCGTAGCTTAGTGGACGATGAAGTGCTGGAACTTGGAACCCTGAAGACGTAAGTTTAAATCTTGACTCTTAATATTTGGGAACCATGTGACCCTGAGTGACCTTAGAATCTTTCTGAGTCTGATTTTCCTAATTTGAAAAATGGAAGTAGTATTACCTCTAATCTCAAGGGCTCAAATGAGAGAATGCCTATAATGTGCTTTAAAAATTTTTTTATTATAGTTTTATTTATTTCATTAAATATTTCCAAATGACATGTAAAAAAATTAGTTAATATTCATTTAAAAAAAATTTCCAGTTCCAAATTTTCTCCCTCTCAGGTGCTTCTCTCCCCTCTTTGAGTGGGCAGTGCTTTGCCAGCTTTAAAGGCCTATGCAAATATATTTATCATTGTTATCTATACTGTACTACTGGGGTCTTAGGGCCTAGAACATGGGAAACCTGTGGCTTCAAGGCCACATGTGACCCTCTAGGTCATAAATTTGTGGATTTATTCTGTGAAATTTGGATTCAGTCAAAAGGGCTGTACTTGAGTACGTAGAGGGTCACATGTGGCCTTGAGACCTTGGGTTCCCCACCCCTGGAATGAAGGGGCTGGACTAAATGATCTCCAAGGTCCCTCCAAGGCCTGTGATCCTATTATGTATGTGTGACCTTAACCAAGTGATGGTGCATCCATCTGGATCATAAAAATACATCATTAGCCATTACTTTGGTTTAGCACTTTTTTTTTTAAAGTACTTTCACAATTATTCTTTTCTCACACCAGGCCTTTGTAGCTGGCAGGACAGTAATACATCTTTCTATTTTGGGGGGAATTGAGGTCCACAGTGGTAACGGCAACCTGCTCAAAGTCACACATTTGCAGAGACAGGACCAGAACATTGATTGGCTGAATCCCAGGCCAGTGGTTCTTACCACTGTACCAGGACAGCATTAGCTCAGACCCCAGACATCCCTTCCAGAGATACGGCCCCAACTTCACACCCTTCACATCCTTCCCTGCTCCTGTCTAGTCTTACCGTAAACATGCATTGGAAAGGAGGACCAATGCTGTTGTAACCCTCTAAGGAGCTGTTGGCCTTGACTTCGTAGTGGCTCAGGGTGGAACTTCTGTAGGGAAGTTGGACAGAATTGTTAGTCAGAATGGATCAGGGCAAGCCATCTTGTGATAGGGAGGGAGGGAAGGAGGGAGGGAGAAAAAGAAGGAGGGAGAGAGAGACAGAGAGAATGAGACAGAAGAGAGAGAATGAGACAGAGAAGAGAGGAGAGAGAGAGAGAGAGAGAGAGAGAGAGAGAGAGAGAGAGA
>NW_027186296.1:35109298-35156552 GCF_028583685.1 Petaurus breviceps papuanus | reverse complement strand
TTTGGAGAAGTGCTTTGTTAAGAGTTGTTAAAATTTTTTTCTCCTGTATGTGACCTATTTCCCCAATCAAATTTTGTTCTCTGAGGAAGGGAACATTATCTTCTCCGTTGGACTCTGAGCTCTTAGGGGAAGGGATTCCATTGCTACCATCAAATTAGAGGATCCACAAAGATGGGGACCATGTCTTCTCCTTTCTTTATAAATTCCCATGGTATAAACACCATGTTCCAGTACCCTGCCTAACCGCATGGACTTGGGTTTTCTAATAACTTCTTATTTTCCTATTAGGATGCCCTATACCCTTCAACTTTATTCTCTTCTGCTCTGTTAACCTATTAAGGGTAACTGGGTCTCTTTTAGGTTGTGACATAACTGTGAGCTGCTGACATCATGCTCCCCTTTTGAACCTGAGGAAGTCTCAGGGAGGATGATTTCATACCTGGTGAAAAGGATGTCAGCTTCATATTTAAGATGGAAATTCAGGAGAGCTGAGTTATCTCTTTTGGTGCTTTCCTGCTCTTCACTGTCACTGAAATCAGAAGACAGAAAACAACAATCAAGAGTTCACACCCTCTCCACACAGGAGAGCCAGTCTGAGTATTGAGCTCACCTAAGGTGGTGGGAGGGATTCAGGTCAGACAAAAAGATGGGCTCCCTGATATCTAGAGCTGCCAAATACTTAAACAGGTTATTGGGGAGGTTGAGTGATCTCATCCTCAGTGGGCTGGTTTTGTTCTTTAGGGAAGAAGGAGAGCAGACTGGATCAATATTTCTCAAACTTTTCAGCCTGTAACATATCCATGAACTTGAGCGGACACCCTTTTTGGGGGAGATGTCAGCTTGCTCTTCCTCTAAGTCTTCTACCAGTCACCCCTCCAAGCCTAGGTCCCTTCCTCAACCATATCCAACAAGCACAATCACACAAATGGAGATAGCACAGTGTAATAATAAAAAAAAATCACTGGATGAGGAATGATCTGGGTTCTAGACCTGATTCTGTCCCTAACTTACTGTTTGATTTTAGACAGGTTTTTTTTTTTACTTTTCTGACCTCATCAGTAAAGAACTTACTGCTTTGCCTATCGCAAAGGATTGCTGTATCAATGAATGAATTAATAAAAAAGCATTTGCTGAACACTCACTATGTGCCAAACACTGTACTGATTAACTGCTGAGGAATCGAGTAAGATAATATATGTACATGAAAGGACTTTTAAAAAATGCATCATCCCCTATGTAAATGTGAGTTGTTATCACCACATACAAATATTTAAGTACTTCGAAAGCCCCATAATGTATCTTTATGGGAGTTTTCTTCAAAGCTCCTCCATATCTCAGCAGATGGTTTCATGAGTTGCTATGGTTAAAAAAACAAACAAGAAAAAACTTATGGCTCGGTGGGCTAGCATTCCAGGGACAAGTCTCTGAACCTTGCTAAACTGGTCCTCAGATGATAAGTCCTTACTCCGAGCCATTTCAGATAAGTAGAACTTATCAGTGCTGGGTCTCTATTGGCAAATCCTTTGAGAGACCAGGGTTACTTCCATGCCAGGAGGAAGCATCCAAAAAGGATTACGTGATAGATCATCTCCTTAGCTAAAAAACAAATAGTAGATCAAGTCAACAGCAGGAAAAAAACCCCTAGGAAATCCTTGAATTAGCATTATAATTGTATTTCTATTTTGAGAGTAACTCACTCCCTTTTAGGGGTCAGTACCTGAGAACTTAGCTAAACTTCTAACTGTGAAATTAAAAAATATTTGTGAGAATTCAAATACATAGTTTCTCTTGGGAATTAATGAAGGTAAACATTCTCTTCCTCCAAAACATCCCCACCCACCAAAAAAACCCCCAACACCAACCAACCAATCAAGTAAAATCAGTAAACCTCAAATTAAAAGGATCAGCTAGGACAATTTAAATGCAGAGATGGTCATTTAATTTCATTAATGAATTGGCTAATTTTTCTTCTTTACTGTGGAATTTCATCTGTGTTTGGGCCATAACTCAGATATACACTCAGAGGCAAAATTCCCTGTAGGATTACATTTCTCTTCATAAAGGAACTTAACTGTTTTGCTCCCTTTCTCTCCACCAGTGATCAGGAATGCTTTAAATCATACATATATCATTCATAACTTAGCCTCAGGGTCAAGTAGAAATTCCATGTAATAATTAATTTGTCTTAACTACAGACATGAACTCAACATGCTGTTATGTAGCTCTTAAACCTTTGACACCAAATCTGTATGGAGTGATTTGTTTTTATTCTGCAAATTAAATTACAGATTGGTGGGAAAGGCTCTAGGAAGATCACAACAACTTAATTGTCTCTCCACAGTAGGATTTCTCTTTCCCTTTAAAAGGGGTAGGGGGCTATACTATTTGAGATAATACATATAAAGTACTTGGTAAACCTTAGAACACTATAAATATTAGCTAATATTTTTATAAGAAAAGCCATTTTATTACTTAAGAGAGATTCATGGTCTCTACAACTAGTTAGCTACTCTGGGAAAGGTCAGACTGGAAAAGATGAGTACACACACACACACACAACACACACACACACACACAGAGTTCTTAAGCCCACTCACTTTGCTAGGGAATGGAAGGGCCACTAGGCAACCTCCTCATATTGTCTTTCCCTGTATAACCTTCCCTGTAGGTGGAATAGGAATCCCTCATATGACATATTCAGTGGCATCCTTGCTCAGAAATATCTCTCCCACCTGTTTGATAACTCTAGGGAATTGATAAAGGATGAGACATCTGGAATCAAGGGGAAGTGCCCTTGGAGGAAGGGACACAGCTATTGAAACTCATTTATACCTAGAAACAAATGACCCCATTCGGATGTAAGTTTTGGGCCAGTGAAGGGAAGAGAGAGGAAGATGACCCTGGGATTGTGAAGAGGGGTGGGATGGGGAAAGTGGAGAGTGGGGTGTTGAAGCATTGGGGAGGGCAGAGTCAACTGATCTTTGCCTCACAATTTTGCCTTGGGTCAGCCCTGTGTGTGGGTGTGGGTGTGTCCACATGTAGGCACACCCCTTACCACCTCCCCAAAATTGTTGTGTTATAGCCTGTTAGCATAGTGAGCATACTTCAGGTCAGATTACAGCCTCCAAAACCACTCTGCCCAGGAAAAGCTGGATATAGCACCTGTTAGCCCAAAACACACACACACACACACATACATATATATATCTGTCTTACCCACTGACATCAATCAGCTTTATATCAGACTCCTGCTGTAATAATAAGAAAGCACTGATAGGACATATAGCAAAAATCTCATTCCCTCAGTTATGTGTTGGTTAGTGGTTTTTTTTGGATTTCATTGATGGAGACCATGAGGCTTTGTGGTTCAAAACTCAACTCTTCTAGGCAAGTCTTTTTTGGCTTAGTTTAGTGCAGTTCCATAATATCTATTACTCAACACTTTTTTTCAGGGATGTCCTGGAAGTAGCTTGAACTGGCCCCCAAGAGATGGATGATTAAATTTTCATTGTGAGCATTTACACCTTGGAAATCAGCAAATCTACAGATCAGGGTTTGATTTATCACTTCTTTTTTGTTACCTGGCTTTTAGATTAAAGTGTGTCCACAGAGAACTGGTTGTTAAACATTTTCCAGAATAATACACCTCTTGTCATTGTCATAGTACATTTTTGGGGGGTTTACATCACTGTCTATCTTGCCTCCCCTAGCAGATGGTCAAATCTGTGGGCTGGCAGAAAACATGTCTGTTCTGTGCAGTGTGATGCAGTAGAAAGAGAGATAGGGTTCAGGTTTCAGCTCTTCCATTTTCTAGTAGCATGGCTATCTAAAACCACTGAGCTTCTCTGAGCCTGAGTGTCCTCATCTGGAAAATGAGAACAGTAGTACTCATACTACCTCCCCTAAAGAGCTTTGAGGCAAGCACTCTGGAAGTGATGCGTTGCTGTATTGTGTGTACCTCATGCCTAACACACGGAATATGGAGTGAGAGCAGGCAAATACACGAAGAGTGTTGAAGACTTGGAGTTAGCAGAAAGAGCTTAGGACAAGCAGAGCATGGCCCCCTGACCTGCCAACCATCAGGAGAATCTCCATATTCTGTAGGAAAGTCGACTTGCTGAACTCGAAATCCAGGCGGAAAGCTCCCTAGAGAAAGAGGAAAAATACCAATCAGAGAAAGCCTGTTAGAAACCCAGGGATCCCCAAGGCACCCGGTTTAGTATCTAGGGCACAGTAGAACTGCGACTACCATGCTCCATCCTGGATCACTTTCCCTCAGATAGAGACTGGGTCTAACCCTTGTCCTGCTATTCCAGCAGTGCATCCTAGCCGGCTGGGAATGTGCTGGACAAGGAGAGATAATGGGCTGAAATGTCAACAGGGCATATGGGAGACTGCCAATAGGGTTCTTAGAAGCCAAGGAAAACAGCTACTGGGGGGGGGGGGCGGGGAATGACTGTTTCCCCCTCCCTTTTTTTTCTTCTTTTAAGAGCAAAAGGAAACAAGGAGAAAAATTGGCTTTGGAATGTCTCTCTGTGGGCTTCATGAGGACTGGGATAGGGTAATGATCATAGAATCATAGGATTTCAGAGCCAGAAAAACCTGAGAGATTATCCGCTATACCCTTCCTCATTTTATAGAGGAAGTAACTGAAGCCCTTCAAGGTGAAGTCCCCTACAGATCATAGAGTGTAGAACTGGAAAAGATCTTAGAGATAATTTAGTCGAACCCTTTTAATTTTGGAAAGGAGGAAACTTGGGGCCTGACTTGCCCAGGGTCACACAGCTAGTAAGTGTCTGAGGCTGCATTTGAACTCAGGTCTTCCTGACTCCAGGCCCAGCACTCTTACCACTTATACCACCTAGCTGCCCCAGACTTCGGATACCTGGTGATAATTTCATTCCATCTTCCTTCTAACCCTCTCTTCCTCCTCCACTCTGACCCTAAATCGGTGTTTTAGGATTTGGTGAAGATAGGAACTGATGAGCTAGATATTATGACCCTGGTTCCCAGTTCCATTTTTCCAAATAGTTCCATTGAAGATTCCCTAGGCTCCCTACCTCTGATCCTGTGCCTGGGTGACAATTGCTTCTCCTCTACTGAACTAACCACCTCCTTTGTCCCTCTTCTCCACCCCCAAATGCACATAACTCTAGCAGCTGTGATTTATTTCCCTCCTGGCTCTGTTTTATAAGACAGTATTTTGAGTCCAAGATGTTGCCTTCCTCCTTCTTCCCCTTCTTTATTACTCTATGCACAGCTCATTCATTTGGGTTAATGAAATGTTCTGCTCTACCCCTGGGCCCATCTTGCTGCCTTCCCAGGAGGTGCCCCTGGGAACCTGGAAGTGTTAGTAAGCCTCTCCAAGGGTCTTCCATGGGCAAGCATGCAGTTGGGGAGGGGATTGGGAGACAGAGGGGATGATTTAAGAATAATAGATTTCACACTATGTAGCCTATTAATTGGCCTTTTGGAATTTGGCTGATTTATTCCCAAGTCTTGCTGCCTTCACAGAACAATGTCAACAAGACCAGAGATTAGAAAAGTGAGTTTATTTCCTCTGGGAAAAGAAGGGTGGGACCTGTTGGGGTAACTGGAGTTGGAGATGAAAAAGGGGGTTTCCCTCTGAGGATGAGGAGGTTTGTGTCTAAGGGGACATTGTCCTGTTATGGAGAGGGACAGAGTAGGAGGGGGTCTAAGCACAAGATCCTCTGACCCATGTCCTGGCCTTCCTGAGGATGGGACTAGCCTTTCTGTTGACAATCTCCAGCTTATCCAGTATATATCTTGTTTGTACATAGTGATTTTCATCTTGTCTCCTCTCCCCACCAGCCCCCAATTAAAATGTGAACTCCTTAAAGGCAGAGACTGTGTTTGCCTTTTTTTTTTTATTTCCAGTGCTTTGCACAATGCCTGCCACATAGGAGCTTTTGGACTGCCTAGCCAACTAGCTCTGAGGAGGGTATCTTAGCCTGATACTTTGGTCATTTGAAAAGTCCTTACATGCTCTAATGATAAGAAAAATATTCCAACACCCTAAAAGCTCCCCCTCCTCACCCATATCTTTGACTGTTCACTCTTCCCTCATCTCTTTGCCCTCTTTCCTGCCCCGCCTTCCCCGCTTTGCTCCCTCCTCCCACCTTGCCCTCCCCAAGCTTTTTACCTTGGCTTTTGCTTTAAAAAATGGGTAGCTGACATTGCAGACTTTCTTGTTGATCCTTCTTTCCTCATTTATGCAGTCAATGCTGCCATCCGAGTCATCCTGTGGTATATGGGAGCAGGGAATAATATGGGGAGAAAAGAATCAAACCCTGATCTTAGTCTTCTACTCTTCCAGTCTGGGACTGAATCCCTGAAGTGGTCCTGACAATAGAACCCTAGGATGAGAGCCATTCTGCCCAGCACGACTGGGGGGGCTTGGGGGATGGGACAGAGTAAAGAGTGTAGAAATGTAAAAGCAATGGAAGCCTGTGACCTCTGGGGAACTGGGAAGCCAAGTTGCTTGATTTGTTTTGTCCTGGGTGGGGGCACGGTCCTCGAGGATGTGGGAGATTGTCAAGGGAGACATCTAGAGAGACATAAAATGTGGTCCATGCAGGAGATAGCTTGAGAGTGAGGAGCCAGATTGACAAGAGCAAAGAGCCAGAAATAATGGAGATAGAACCTGATTGTGACTGACCAGGCACTGACAGGTCCATGGGAGACCAACCAGCCTCCTTGTTCTTCCTCATTGTGGTTTTTCTGACATTTAGAGCACGTTCTCATCCTTAAACCAGAAGGAGTACAGGGAAAACCCTCTTTGTAAGCTTTTCTGCACTTAGTGGGGAGGGATGACCCAGATGAAGTTTAGGGGTTTTCAGTTAGCCAAGTCCCTCCTGGAGAAGCGAGTTCATTTGCCCGGGGAGGGGCAAAAAGGGGTGGGACCAGTCTAGGGGGAGTTCATTAGAAAAGTGAATTCATTTCCCTCCTGGCTGATAAATCCAAGAGTTAGTCAAATTTCTGACAGGTGGTCTGAAGGCTGGTGTCTGCTGATGGCAAACCTCCTGGGTTATCCTAAAGAAGCAGTAGCTCTGTGTGTAATGCTCATCTTCATGGGCATCTAGTAGGTGTGGGGAAGCGAGAAGGAAGGGAACAAAGCATTTATTAAGGTCCTACTATGGGCCAGACCCTTACAAGTATCTCATTTGCCCTCACAGCAACTCTGTGAGGTAGGTGCTGTTTGAGGCAGACAGAGGTTGTGATTTGCCTAGAGTCACACAGCTATTAAGTGTCTGAGGTGGGATTTGAACACATGTCTTCCAAATTCTGAGCCCAGCACTCTATCCATGGCTTCACTCTGCTGCCTCAGTAGAAAGAGGATTGGGCAGGAATTCAAGAGGTCTGGGTTCTAGTCCCGGTTCTGCCACTGACTAGCTGCATGACCTTGGGCAAGCCACTTCATCTTCCTTTTCCTTAGTTTCTTCCTGTATAAAGTGAGGAGGTGGAATGAGATGATAAATCCTGGTACCATATGATTGATACTCAAGATGAACCCCAAGAAGGTCTCATAGTCAACTAAAATATTTGCTGAGGTTCTGATTTTCCAGTTCCCCAAACTGCCTCAATCTCCCTGTTTGTGAAGAACCGACACTTTCCATATGACTGGGACTTGAAACCCACCTGTACTGGGCTGGGATAAAAGTTGGGGCTAGGGGAACGAAGAGAAAGTGTTCTGTGATGCAGTGGATAGAGTGCCAGTCCTGGAGTCAAGGAAGGCCCGAGTTCAAATTATGTGATTTTTAGCCTCTGCCTGCCTCAGTTTCCTCATCAGTAAAATGGAGATAATAATAGTATCTATGTCCCAGGGTTGTTATGAAGATAAAATGATATGATATTTGGAAAGCGCTTTGCAAACCTTAAAATGTTATATAAATGTTAGCTATTGTTGCCTTATCATCATGCTGGTTTGTCTAGCCATGTGGTTGAGGACCTCAGTTCATTTCAAGGCTTCTCCCTACCAGCTTTTAATAACTGGAAATGGAAGAATTTTACCAAAAAATAGCTTTATTACAAAGGCAGTCATGTTCTGCTGGTCCCAAGGGGGCCTTAACTCTGTGACTTTTGAGCATTTGGGGATTTAATTACACTGCTTGGTATACAACCTGATTTTTAGCTCATTTTCACATGATGTATGTTCTGCCTTGCCACATTAGACCAGAGGTCCCTGAGGGTGGGGGCTTAGTCTCCCTAGTAGACTGAAAGCTCTAAGGCTGGGGACTCTGTCTTCCCATCAGACCAGAAGCTCCCAGAGGCCAGGGTAGTGTATCCCAGGGTCTGGTGGGCCCAGATCTCAAGCTGTAGAGAGGGGAGGAGGTGGAAGGAGAGAGGATGAGGTGTGTGACTAGTGCACCCCTATCTGCTGTCAAAATGAAGCCACAATGAGTCAAGTGTATCTTTCCTTGTTATAACCTTGAATCAAGGGTATGCTGGAGCCAGGCCAAACTGGCCAGCTGATAGTTAAAGTTTCAGCAGGAGCACTTATTCCTCAGAAATCACTAAATGCTACTAATCAGGGTTTTATTGTTTGTTGATTGGACTTAAGCAAGTGATGAAGAAAATGTTAACAATCCAGGTTGAACTTTAAAAGTGTGTCATGTGTACATTTTTCTTTTTGAGAGTTGGTTATTAAATATTGCCAGCACAGCCCTTCCCTGAACCCTGTGGACTCCTGGATGACTTCTGGTTTCTTGATTTCTTGACTGCTGGATTCTAACCTGATGCTTCTTGTCATTTTCTGTGTCCAGCTCCCCTCCTTCCATGACTTTAGATCCCCAGTTGCCAACACAATTTATATACAATTTACCTTTACATTTCTCCCCATCCCACACACATCTGGGGGCTAGGATTACTGCAGCTGTCTAATTTCTTTCTGTCCTCCCACTAGGAAGGGACTTGACATCTGGCAAACTGGAAGTTCCTGAGGTCTGAGACTTCATCCCCCAGCAGACTATGAGCTCTCATGATCCTTAAATTCCCACCACCACACTTAGGCAAGAAGTCAAGAACCAAAGACCAGTAGCAGTCAGATATGGGTTGTTTTTTTTTTTTTAAAGCAATCGGGGTTAAGTAACTTGCTCAAGGTTACATGGCCAGTTATTTCTGGGTGTGGTGCTGAGTATTCGAGCCCAGATTTGATCCCCAGATCATCCTGACACTGGAGCCGGTGCTCTTACTCGCTGTGCTATCTGGCTGCCCCCAGATATGGGTTTTGTTGTTGGTGTTTTAGTAATGTCTAGATTCAGCCAGGTGGTAGTTAACAGCTATTTGCAGTAGGAGGAAAGGAAGTTGAATATCAGCAGTAGAGACACAGACAAAATAGAGGTCAAAGCATTGAGGTGAAGTCAAAGTCAGGAGTTGTATTTTTGAGGTTCTACCTCAAACCTATCAGATTGACAGAAATGGTAAATGATGCAGGGGCTGTGGGAAAATAGGTACATTAGCACGCTCTTGGTGGGGCTGTGAATTGGCTTAGCCATTCTGGAAAGCAGTTTGGAATTATGCACAGAAAGTTACCAAAAAAGTTACCAAGCTGTGCTTACTCTGACTCAGCTATATCACTTGTAGGCCTGCACCCCAAAGAAATCAGAGAGAAAGAATCTATTCAATATACACAAAAATGTTTATAGCAGCTCTTTTTGCACTAGCTAAAAAAAAGAAACTAAATGGATTTGTTAGGGAATTTTTAGGGAATTCCTTTTAGGGAATGGGTAAGCAGATTGTGGTATATGAATGTAATGGAATATTATTGTTCCATGAGACATAAAATGGACAATTTTAGAAGAAGTTGGAAAGACCTGTATCACCTGATGCAGAGAAAAGCAAGCAGAGTTAGAGCAGTTTGTACAATGTACATTATGGAGAAATTAACTTTCAAAGACTTCAGAGCTCTGATCAACACATAGTGGTAAACCATGGAAAAGAATGATGGTGAAACATGCCTCTTACCTCCTAACAGAGAGGTGATAAACTTAAAATGCAGAGACATATGGTCTTAGATGTGGCTAATGTGGGAACTTATTTTGCTAGATTATGTAGATATGTTTTTCAGGTTAAAATTTTTTTTTGTTCACTATGAAGGAGGTATTGAGGGATTAATTTTTCAGATTATTTTTTTTTGTTCAGTGGTGGGGGTATCAGGAGGGACAGATTAATTAACAAAACTTGTTACCTGAAAAATAAAAATAACAAATTATTATTTAAAAAATCCCAACCTCCTGGGAGGAATAAAAGACAGAGCCAAGCCAGAGGGACAACTGGAACAGGGATGCCAGAAACTGGGTTAAAATCATTGGCATCCAGGCATCAAGAGAAGACTTGAGGAAAAAAGCTGTAGGTTCAATGTCATATGTAGAAATACATACATGTGTGCAAACATGTGTGATACACACTGTTAAATGTTGTATGATACACACTGTTAAATGTTAAAGTTGTGTCCAAAAATTCAGGTTTTGCCCAACATGATGCATGCCTTTTATCTCTCAGATCTTCAGCTCTTGCTAAATCAGCGATCATGTGCCTTTTTCCTGGATATTCCATAGACTCTGATCTGGAGGGGATCTTAGAGGTTATCTACTCCAAAGCCTTCATTTTATAGATAAGAAAACTGAGACCCAGAGAGGCTGAGGGACTTGCCTAAATTCATTCAGGGAATAAGTGGAAAAGCTGGGATTCAAACCCAGACTGACTCCCAATCCACTTCTCTTTACTGGGCCCCATGACCTCTCTGGCATCTGCTCTAGGGACTGAATGACTCACTGGCTGCTGGGAGGAGGCAGCCTTCTGGGGGATCATTTTGTAGATGTTTCCAGCCTATTTGGGTAGTGCCCTCTGCCTTACCTAGGTACCCAGGACTGATGAGGATGGTGTAATGGCCTCTGAAACAATCTTGGAAAGAACCTCTGACTCACAGACTGTTTTGGAAACAGGATATTGCATGGATATGTAGCCTATGGTGTACTCTAGTGAGGGCTATGTGTGTGCATGTGTATATGCAATAATAATAATAGGTTGTATTTATACAATGCTTTATGACACAGAACATTTTATACATTGTTTGTGTACATACCTGCATCTATACAACCATATGTAAGGTGCATATATATATAGATATTTTTCATTTACATGTATATACATATTCATGTGCATGAACACGTGTTATGCAGACTAATATTAAAGTTGTATCCGAGGGCACTCATTTTTCATTAGAAGTCCCCATATTCCTAGGTGAATAACAGCTTAGCTGTGAAAATCCTACTTAAACTGAAACTCAGTCCCCTCAACCTCCCCACCCTTGAGAGATTTGATCTCTTAAATGTGCTGCTGAGGAAAACCCCAACCCCTACAAACAGCCTGCTCTGTATGTACCTGGAGACATTGGCTGATCTGTATAACATGTTTCTCACTTGTCTTTACCCATTCTCAGTTCTAAAGGATCTTTTGTGCTGTAGAAACAGAACTCGATGGGGGTCTCTTATCCCAGGAAAAACACTTAGTTTTGTTTTGAAGAGGAGCCACTCAAGTCTGGAGTGGGGAGGACACGGGAAGGTAATATCTCTTAATACCTGAACCATAAACAATCCCAGAATCCTCAAGAGGGCAGGGAAGCTGAGAGGTCATCAAGTGCCTGTACCCCACCATGACTGCCTGTTAGGTTGCTTGTATTTTAGGGTTGTTGCCTTGCCTAGGGAGAGACTTACTTAATCCTGATATACTAGAATGCCAGGAGCCCAAGAGGAAAAGACACAGTAGTCTGTCTGTAGCTGTTAAGGCCAGTCCCCATTCAAGGAGTACTTTAAAGTCTGGGGCTAAAAACTGGGGGTCTACTGAGGGGACAGAAAGAAGGAAGGCCACAACACTTGGCCCACGATCTATGGTCTCACTCTGCTACATGTTGGTGAGAGACCATGGAATAATGGCTGCTTCATTGATTACAGGGTTTTTTTGGGGGGGGACCCCCAATTCTTCCCCAAGAGTGGTAGGTGTAGGTCTTGGGGCTAAACAATGGGGACCCTAAACCATTATGGGCCCTTTCTGGGGGACTGAAGAGAGTATCAGTGATCTGTGCTGCTTAACACTGCCTAGCTGGCTTTCAAGGAGGCACTCAGATTCTTGACTCTTTCTCCATGCTGTCTCTTAATTATATATGTTTATATATATACATATATGTATATATGTGTATATATAATGTGTATTACAGAATGAGATGATCTATAAAGTACTTTTCAATACTTAAGCACTCTATAAATATCATATGTAGTATAGTGCATGATTATATTATGTTATTGTTATTACTTTTTATTATGTACATTCTTATATGCCTATGGGTGAGTGTGGGTCCCTGTTGCCCCAGGGCAGGCACTTGACTCTCTTGCCTTCTGCATTTCCCCAGGTTTCAGGAGGAGGTCCAAGGTCTTACCTTCTGAATCAAGCTTGCAAACTGCAGGTTTCTTGAGTATGAAATGTTTAGAACTGTGTTATAAGCATTCTCTCCCCTGTTCTCCAGGGTAGCTTCCACAGCCACACGCCGCCGGTTGCTCTCTATGATGAAAATGGATGTATCAAAGGACAGTGTGTAGGAAGAGCACTCTGGCTGGGTCTTTCTCAGGACTCTGTTGCAATATTCCCTGCAAGAAAACCGAAGCATCAGAGAGTGCTGTATACAGGATGAAGAGTGGGTGGGAGGAGGGAGTCTGAAGGGATTAGTAGCAGCGGTGGGTTGTGAGGAAGTCTCCCTTGGTGCCTAGTGGAAAGACACATATGTGGTTCCTCCCTCTTAGTCATCACCATGGGAGGAGCTCCACAATTCTGTTGAGGCTTTCCATTCTTCCTCCCCTGCCATGAGCCACTGGGTGAGAGTAATTCCTTATTGTTAAGGGAAGAGAGAAGGAGAAGGAAGACGAGGAGAAAGAAGAGGTAGAGTCCATCCTTCAAGGTACAGCTCGTGGCTGCCTCCTTTGTGAAGCCTTCTCTACTCACTTCAGTGACTTTTCCCTTTGCTGAGTCCTACAGCATTTAGTGTTCATACCATGCACTGGACACAAATGCCACCTTGTATAATTATTTACCTGTTACTCCACATAGGCAGAAGGGGCTTCTGGGAAGTATAGTTTTCCTAGCTAGTAGGAGAAACTGAAGGATTGTGAGAAGTGAGATCCACAAGGGACATGGTACCTTCCTATGAAGCTCCCACAACTGATAAGCCTTTTGTCTCTCCTTCCAACTAGGAATACTACACTTCCCAGCAGCCCCCATTGTCAATTTAGCATCACAACTGTTTCATCTCTTCAGTTAGATTCTGCCTTAGCTATGCAACCACTCTCAGATACTTACCAGCTATGTGGCTTTCAGGTCAAGTCACTTTCCCCTTCTGAGCCTGAGTTTCTTTATCTCTAAAATAAGTGGGTTGGACTCAATCTCTAAGATCCCTTTCAGCTAGAAAGCTATGGTTCTGTGACTGGGCATCCAGTAGACATTCAATAATGACTTGTTGAAAACCCCCCCCCCCAAATATATGAATTAATGAAAGAATGAATAGATGGAGGAGGAAAATGATGATGATGAGGGGCAAATCTAGGGGGACATAGATCTCCACCTACCAGGTAGAAGGGACAGGTCCCCTAAGCTGCTGGTAGAAATTGGGAAAGCAGCTGGTGATCTACTCACATGGCAGTGGGAATGTCGCTCTGGGCATCTAGGACCAAGTCAGGCACACAGTTTTCATCCTCGTTGCACCCATTCCAGAAAGGTACCTGTATCGGGGAAGAGGATGACATAGGTACAGGTACAGTGGGGCAAGCTCCCTAGTCCATAACTCTTACTTCATTTAATTTCCTTACCTGGTCTTCAGGTCCCTTCACCCATTCCGGGCCCTGACCTTGACACACACATATTCTTTTCAAAATCAACTTATTGCTCTCTTGGTACTACTTGACATGTGTTCTATTAATTTGCTGCTTGTTTCCCTGGTACCATTTGCTTTTTCCTACCTTCACGCCTTTGCCCAGACTTCTGCTTGAAGGAGCTTTCCTGTCTCCTTCAAAATAAGACTCAAAATGTAACTTCTATAAAAAACCTAAGTTTTGAGCTTGTATGGCTCAGTCCACTCTACTCTGTACTCTGGTGGCATTAAAGTAACAATAATAATGTAATCACAATAAAGTAATAATAGTAAAGTAACCATTTGCTTTAAATCATTCACATCTAGGGTTTAGTTTACTGTGCAACCATCACTATTTGGAATATAGATGAGATATGAAGGACCTGAGAGTCCAAAGAGATGTGACAAAGTTTGTATGTTGGACTTTGGAGGTGGTGGTGGCGGCATTCCCATTAATATTCATATAGACCACTCCTGAAGTAGTCCTTCAGGCCTTCATTCAGAGCCTTTTTACTCTTAATTTACACAAAATTATAATCAGGCCTAGAAATCTGATTGCCTAGTCCACAATAGAATAGAGGCAGCTTTCAGAGGGGAGGGGGAAACTGCTAGAGTGTAGCCATAGTAACGGCAATGCTAATTAATATCTGATAGCATGGGAAAGAGACAAAAGGCACCAAGTATAGCTGTCTGTAACCACTTAACAGAGCGGCAAACAGCCCAACACACCTTAGTAGCCCATGGAGATATAGATGTTCATAATGATGACCCTGGGTTATTGTGATAGGATTAGATTCTTTCCAGAATATTTTGTTTGAGAGGACAGACATATTGTAGTGTAAGAAATGATGGATTTGGACAGAATGCTGACCCCTAAAGGTATTGATACAAAGTGAACTAAACAGAACCAAGGAAACACATATACAACATGATTATAGGGATGTAAGTAGAAATAAGAACAACCAAAAGAAATGGAAATGAATATTCTATTTATGGCTAAGGAGTTTTGAAGAAGAGAGGGGACTATGCACCTCCCTTCCTTTGGGGTTGGGGTTGGGGGCAATGGGTGTGAAAGACTGTAGATACTGTCATACCTGGTTAATATGTTGACTAATTCTGATGAACTGCCCTTTTAAAAAATTCCTTGTTACAAGAGATTGTAACTCTGGGGAGTATAATGAAGGGATATATTTGCAAATAAAGGTGATTTAAAAACAAAATAAATAAAATTTTAAAAAGAGATAATAATAAAATATATATATAACATGTATGTATATATATGTATATATATACATATATGTATATATATATGACTGTATAAATTTTAGAAAGATTTTCATCCAGGCTTTGGTGCATCAAGAGGTGTATTTTCGATTATCTGGAAAATGGATGTATAATAGCTTATAATTCAATTAATTAGGTACTTGTTAATCACATCTACTCTCCTGGGTTCAATTATTATCATCTCTATGCAAATGATTTCTAGATCTATATAACCAATCCGGTTGCTGCATTGATTATCGAAAGCCAATATGTTGCTTGGCAGATGTATCTTTGCTTCTTTTCCTGTGTGGAAATTCCATTCTTTAGCTACGCTTTGTTCCTCTGGCCAATAGTACCAATTTTAGTGATCCACTCAGGCTGGCCTCTGATATGTGAATGTTCACCTTTGTCTTGCCTGGTTCTAGGTTTTCATCTCTTTTCTTAGTCACCATCTCCAAACTATGCTCTAGATTTTTTTTTTTTGAGGGGGGAAGGCAAGGCACTTGGTAATGTGACTTGCCTAAGGTCACACGGCTAGTAAGTGTCAAGTATCTGAGATCAGATTTGAACTCAGGTTCTTCTGACTCCAGGGCTGGTACTCTATTCCCTGAGCCACCTAGCTGCCCCTGTGCTCTAGAATTTTGTACTGGCCTTCATTTCCTTCCTTGCTGCTGTTTCTGGACCGCCGTGCCTCAGTTACTTGTCCTCTCTCTAGAACCTTTCTCAATATCTGGGGTCTTCTTACTTTGGAAACTCCATCCTGGGTAGGGGTGTGCTGGAGCCAGTTTGAACTGGCTAGAGTCAATTGTTAAAATATCACTGAGAGTTTTACATATTGGAAATCGGTGAATGTTACAAATCAAGGCAGATTTATTATTTTGTTGATTTTCTCAGAGTAAATTTTCTAGAATAATGCATATTTAAAAAAGGGTTTTGTATGCTATACTTTTTTTCCCTTCTGGAGCTGATTGCTAAACATTTACCACCACATCACTATTTCTGGGCTTCCACTTGGAGGTAGACCCTCATTAGCTATGCCTTTTTTCTCTCCTGGCTATGCCTCTGACTCTCTTGGAATTCACCATTATGAATCCTGGAACTTTCCTCTATCATGATGGCCCCCTTCTCCCACTGAATCTGGAGCCTTCTCACTTTGGAACCTCCTTCTTCTGTCATGCTGGGCCCCTTCCTTCTTCCATTGTTGATTTTTTTCCCCAGGCCTTCTATTTTGGTAATAGGCCTAGGCCATTCATGTTTCCTTCTCCTTTAGGCTATACTTCTTTTTTTTTTTTTTTTTGGAGGGGGGAAGGTAAGGCAATTGGGGTTAAGTGACTTGCTCAAGGTCACACAGCTAGTTTTGTGTGAAGTGTCTGAGGCTGGATCCAAACCCAGGTCCTCCTGACTCCAGGGCTGGTGCTCTATTCACTGCACCACCTAGCCGCCCCTAGGCTATACTTCTGACTTTCCTGGACTTTACCACCATGCCTTTATTCCTCACCCATTTCTCACTGCCTTTTATATTTTGTCTTTCTCCACTTGAATGTAAGCTCCTAGAGGACAAGAACTGTCTTTCTTTTTAATGTATTTATAACCCTAGTGCTTAGCATAGTATCTAGTACAACAAAAACACTTCATTTTTGTTTGGTGGCTGTCTGCTTTTAGTAGGTTCCATATATAGTAGGTGCTTAAAAACTGTCCAAGATGGACTGACAGCCATGCACTGGCCACACTGCCTCATGTCTATTCTCTCTGGGAGGAGTTTTGGGGACCTCAATATCTTGGGGGTATCAGAGCTAGTTGGCTATGGGGAGATAAGTATCTTGATAATCAGAGGATGAGAGGAAAAGATTATAGGGAATACGAATAAAGGAGGGTCACACTTTGCACATTGGGAAGCTAAGGAAAGTGTGTAAGTTGAAGTCTCTGGGATTTCATCAGTCAGTAAGTAGGAGGCCACGATTCTAGTCCCAGCTCAGCTACTAATTCCTTCTATAAATTTGAGCAAATTTGTTATGTTCTCTGGGCCTCATTTGTAGAATGAAGGGCTGCACTAGATGAAGTAACCAAGGTTACTTCCAGGTTACTTCCATCAGGAACATTCTATAACTCAAATGTTGACTTGAGATCTTATTGTGTGTCCAGCACCATCCATTCTATGGATAGTCCTCTGTCCTTTGTGCCAAGGAATTTCTAAGAGTCTGCCTGCCAGACCAGGTTGCAGGTAGTCTGCAAGAGGGTCAGGGTAGGTCAGAAGAAGGGAGGATATGGTACTGTAGGAATACATTATTTGGGGAATTTTTCTGGAGAGGAAGAAGATGATGGTCCTCAGGGTATTGATTCTTTGCACTGCAAATGCTCTGGTCCCGGTTCTTTGCTGAATGGGCAGACAGAAGGAACTGTTGTCCTAGTCCCCCATCCTGGTGGCTGTGACTTACCGAGACTCTGAGCGTGGTAGGCCAACCATCGTCCAGGATGGGGCCGTTGTCAGGATCTTCCAAGGCAAACTCGATTGAGAATGTCACTGGCTTCACGTAGTCTGCTGTGTCCTGTGGAGGAAGCAGGGATGAGAAAGCAAATGGTCACTGAAAGTGATACCATCTGGGGTCTTTGACAACTGAGGCCCAGATTACTTTGAAAGAGGCCTGGGAGGGAAAGGTCTATAGCACTGAGAGGAAGGAATAGAGAGGTGGAGACACAGAGAAGAGAGAGGAAGGGAGGGGAGAGAGAGAAAGACAGAGACAGAGAGATACACAGAGACACACATACAGACAGAAACAGAGACAGAGAATGAATAGTATTACTGAGTCAATTTGCTAAGTAAAAGTATGTCTGGGAGGTTAGAAGCCTAAAAGCCTGTGGTCACAGAGAAGAAGGAATTGGGTTTTGATGTGAAGGGGCATGGCCAGCATAAGGCTGAGCCTTTGGATCAAGCCAGAGAGACCTTACTGGGTTCTGGGTTCTAGCACACTCCCAAGCAGTTTAGGGGCACAATATTTGTGAGAGGCTGATGGATACTGTATATTTGAATGGCAAAGTTCTGAACTCTCTACGGGGCCCCTAGATGAGAAAAGCATCCCTGGGTATAGGAGTGGGGACTGGAGAGGCACAAACAGCCTCAGACATCTGGTGAGTATGAACAACAGATATAATACAAATGCCAGTGAGTTTGAATGACAGGGATTTATCATTAACATCACTTCCACTGGGAACTTAGAGATCATTTAGATGAGTAGTATCAAACTTCCTTGCAGGTCACAGATTAATTTAGAAAAAAAACCAAATGTCTATTATCTGAGTTGTGATGTATTTTTATTTATTTTGTCAAACATTTCCCATTTAAATTTTGATCTGGTTCCTGCCCCATTTGGGAGTTTTGAGCTGACACTTTTTGAGTTTGACATGTGATTTAGACCATCGCAACCTTCAAAGAATTTATATTCTGTTTGGCCTGGAGTCAGGAAGACCAGAATTCAAATCTGGCCTCAGACACTTAGTAGATCTGTAACCCTGGGCAAGTTTACCTTAGTTTCCTCATCTGTAAAATGAGCTGGAGAAGGAAAATGGTGAACCATTCCAGTATCTTTGACAAGAAAGCCCCCAAAATGGGGTCACAAAGAGTTGGACGTGACTGAGATGACTTAACAACAACAACAAAGAACACAGGGTGACCTAAAAGTCTTAATGCAGTTTTCACCTCTAGCTTAAAACTGATTAAGATTTCTGGAACACCTTGTGTAACATACACACAGACAAATAAGTACAAGGTAATTTGGGGAGCAAGAGAACACTAACAAGGAGGAGGCACCAAATGGCACCCCAGTTGAGTCTTAAGGAAAGACAGGAATGGGAATGCATTCTAGATGTGAAAATCCTGTGAGAAGGCACAAAGATGGAAGACGGAATGTCTCAGGGAGCACCTAATAGTCTAGTTTGGGTGTGAGGGGAAATAGAAGATTGGAAAAATAGGTTGGAGCCAGATTGTAGAGAACTTTGGGGCCATAGGGAGGAAATTGAATGTATTTGAGCAGGGGAGAGACATGGTGTCAGACCTATGATATGACAGAACATGGACAGAGTGGGCAGTAGGGAAAGGAAAGGCTGATGAATATCTCAAAATCAACGTGACAAGTTAAGGTGCTAGGCAAGGTGTGGCTAGATAATTTTGTGTGGAAAAAAGATTTGAAGGATGAAGCAGTCTCCGAGCTCAAAATAACAGACATCCTCCTTCTGATGTCGTTTGTCCTCTTCTAGAATGAAGGATGAACAACAATGACAACAAATCAACAGTGACAAAGCAACCCCCCAAAGCTAATGACTACTTTTGGGAGGCATAATGCATAAAGCGGAGGTGTTAGTACATATAACCTTCCCGTAGCATCTCTACCAGCACTCCTGAAAGTATTGGAGTTATACTGAAATGCAATTGAGAAATATTTAGCAAAATAAATAAAAATATAGTAGAGTGTAGATAATGTTAATATGTGGCTTTCCAAGTCAATATGCACCTGATGGGATCCTTACTTACAGTTGGCTGTTTTTATTTGAGCTTGACAATAGTGATAAAGAAGAAGAGTGAGGTGTTGAAACCATCCTACCCTGAGTTTTGGTCAGATTGGATCTCGAGCATTGTGTCTAGTTCTGAGTGCCATGTTTTAGGATCACAGGCATTTTAGGAAGGTAGACTATGACCAGAGGTCAGTGACCAAGCACTAGAGAATATACCAAAGACGTGTGTGTGTGTGTGTGTGTGTGTGTGTGTGTGTGTGTGTGTGTGTGTGTGTGTGTGTAATGGGGATAGGACATTCTGCTTAACCCTAGAGGGAAGAAGTAGGAGTAGTGGGTGGAAATTGGTTGGGGGTGGGGAGGAAGAAAAGGAAGATGGATTTAAACTAAAAATCAGAGCTGCCCAAAGTGCAGCAAGATGCCTTAGGAGATTTTCAAACCAAGACTCTATTCCCAGTTTTTGGCAATATTGTAAAAGGGTTTGGTTGACTATGGTATGGAAATGTTCGTTTTCTTTTTTTTTTTATAATTCTGGGACACTTGAGAATATTTCAAGAGAATGTAACATCCTTGAGGGCAAAGACTGTTTTTTGTTTTTGCTTTTGTCTTTATGTCCCCAGCACCTATCATTGTGACTGGTATCTAGCAGGAACTTAATTAAATGTGTATTGAATTGAATGGAATTGAAACTAAAATAATGGGTAGGGCTAGAACTACTGGGGAGGGGCCGATGAACATATGCATACACAAACAAATATGTATACACATACACATATACATATATAGTATAACTATTTCAATAGATTTGGTTTCCTTTGCATTCCTATGTATTTTATGCATTTAAAAACAATATTCGGAGAAAGGGTCCCAGGGGTCCAGGGCACAAAAATGGCTAAGAAGCCTTGGACCAGATAGATGGTCTCAGAGGACCCTTCTAGCTCTAAGGCCTATGGAGATATGTTATAGAACAGGCCCAAGCTGGAGCTGTCTACATTATTATAGTGGCTGAACAGCACTACCTCAAGAAAGAGGTGTCCTGCTGTGGCCATGGGGACAGGTCATATAGCTCTCATCAGCCATGGTAGGTACTTTGGAACAAACTGACCCAAGCCCCAGTGTCAGGCTTACCAGAACATGGAAGCTGATGCGGTCACAGTACTCCTGGCCAGCAGAGAGCAGAGCTGTCCTATGGGTGTATTTGTCTGCATTCTCATCCAGGTGGGCTCGTGGCGTGTACCGCCGCTCATCAATAGTGGCATTGTATTTGATGCCTAGAGAAAGTGGGGGTGCACAGAGTAGTAAGAAGGTAGAACCACATTAGGATGCCAAGTGGATTGCTTTCCATCATTTAAACAGCTCTTAAAAATCCTATTTCCTCATTGAAGCCTTTTCAGACTCACTGGAGAAGAAGAGACATTTCCCTTTCACTCTAGTCTGAATAGGGAATGCCCATAAAGGTGGGGAGGAATTAAGGATGGAATAAAGGAAAAAAGGATGGAAGACCTGGGGGAGGGGGCATAGAAAGAAGAATGAAGAAAAGGTGGAGAGGAATAGGGGGAGAAGGTGAAAGAACAGGAAAGAAAGAAGGTGAGAGGGAGTAAAGGAGAGAGATAGGAAGGAATGAAAGAGAAGGGAAGAAGCTCGTAAGGAAGAAGACTGTCACAGTAGCCCTTTACAAACTAGATTTTTTTTTTTTAATGTATTATATTTCTAGTTTGGAGAGGCTACTGCCAGAAGGTTCAGGATATGGCCTTAAAATTTAATTGAACCAAGGACTATAGCATGTCTTTGTCAATTATATTTTTCCTATTAAAAACAAATGAGATTTTGGGGCAGCTAGGTGGTGCAGTAGAGCACTGGTCCTGGAGTCAGGAAGACCAGAGTTCAAATCCAGCCTCAGACACTTGACACACTAGCTGTGTGACCTTAAGCAAGTCACTTAACTCCAATTGCCTTGCCTTCCCCCCTCAAAAAAAAAAGAGACTTCATTAGAATAGCCATGCATCAACAACTACTATTCGCTTGTTACTATATTTAAAATACTCAGAATTTAGAGCAAAATTTTTTTTTTAAATGTAAACACCTGTGTCTGAATATGTGCCTTATTCACTAACTTTTAACTGTTTTTTAATCACTACTTGGTCTAACATTGGTTGCTATTCCAGGCTTCAGAAAACCTTCCTAATTCACCTTGAACTTTTATTGGCTTGTCCAGGTCTTATCTGAGATACTGGGATCCCTCGGCAGGTTTGAGCCAAAAATCTTTGTAAAGAAGCAGCTTCCGTTATATAAAATGCCATTTCTCTTCTCATCTCATCCACCCATCTCTGTCATTAGATTCAAGTAGTACGGGAATCTACTTGATTCAAACAGATCAAAGCCAGGTCAAAGGAGAATTACTGGAAAATCACCCTAATTTATCTTTTCTGACAGCTAGCTAGTGCGGTGGATTGAGCACGAGGCTTGGAATCAGGGAGGTCCCAGTGCATACCCACTCTCAGACACTTATTAACTGTGTGACTCTGGGCAAGTCACTTGACCTCTATTTGCCTCAGTTTCCTCTTCTATAAAATGGGGTTAATACCTGTCTCCTAGGGATGCTGTATCAAATGAGATGATAATTGTAGTGTTTAGTAAAATGCCTAGCAATAGTAGGTGCTATATAAATACTATTATTATCACCTCTATCTTCATTTGCTTGACACCCTGGATTCAGGAGCCCTATTTACCTTGACCACAGAGGCCTGACAGTTCTTTCCTTTTTTTTTTTTTAATAGATCCCCTGTTTCCTAAAGCTCTGAGAGCTACTGACTTCCTAACTTTAGCCTGGTTTCCCTGTATTCCTTATCTACCTATCCTGACCTGACCCAATTTCTCTACCCCATGGGATCTTTAGCTCTCAGTCCATCACCTGCCCAGTTACTGTTTGGTAATTCCTGATCTTTCTCCCTAGGATGTGGAAAACTACTGGTTTGTTAAATGGCTTGGAATTAGGGGAAAAACCCAGTCTGTGTGAGGGTGTAACTTCAATGACATTTTTTTTGAGGGGGGAAGGCAAGGCAATTGGGGTTAAGTGACTTGCCCAAGGTCACACAGCTGGTAAGTGTGTCAAGTTTCTGAGGCTGGATTTGAACTCAGATCCTCCTGACTCCAGGGCTGGTGCTCTATTCACTTTGACATTTAGCTTCCCCTTCAATAATATATTTAAACAGAACACAATATTTTAATAGAAATAGAAGGGGAAAAGAGGGAATTGAAGGGGAAAGGGAAAAAGTGAAGGAAGAGAGAGCTGCTCACCTACAGTTGCAGTTTGGAAATGAGGGGACAGGAAGATGGGCAGGAAGCAGAGGAAGGCCACCATACAGGTTGAATCCTTGCCATTACGCTTGCAGTCCTTGTGGAAGATGTTGATCTTGGATGGCTCAAAGTGAATGCTGGCATTGATCTGGACCACACTCCGGGACCTTGAGAGAAGGGGTGGAGAAGAGAATGCTATAGCGAACTGGTCAAATCTGGGGGGCTGCTCTGGTCATTGTTAAGGGGCACCAAGTGGGAAAGAGGAGATGGAGTTAGGAGGGAACAGAAATTAGATTGAGGTTTGCATGTCTCCCCAGAACCTGAAGAAGTTGACCTAGGAATGCATCAAGGAACTGAGAAACTTCATGGTCATGACAACCAGTTTTCTATGATCTACCTGTAGATTATGAGGTCATAAGATTATAGAATTAGAAGAATCTTCAGAGGTCATACAGTCCAACTCCCTTATTTTATTAATGAGGAAACTGAGGCCCAGAGAGGTTAAGCAACTTTTTCAAGGTCATTCAGGAGACCAGCAGAGGATTCAAATTCAGTATCTAATTTAAGACCCACACTCTTTCCAGTTCACCATACTGCCTATAGGTGTGTATGTGTGTGTGTGTGTGTGTGTGTGTGAGAGAGAGGGGGGGGGGTGCTGAACACAAGACAAACTACTTACTATGCATGAAGAAGACCTGTTCCTATCATATTTGAGAGTACTTCAAGGGTACAAGATAATTGGTTTCTTATATTCAAATTTTTTTTCCGTACATCTTTTTTTTCTGTACATCCCATGAGAGTAGTGATTATGCCTTTTTAAATCTTGGTGTCTTCCTTAGAATTTGGCATAGCTTCTTGTGTGTTAATAATATTAACTAATTGATATTAATATCACCAATAAAATTTATAATATCAATCAATAATAATGTTAATATACAAAATGCTATGGCACTTAATACATATTTTTTGAATGAATGAATATCAGCTACTAGCACCTTGCTCTCTAGAAATCTAGGTGAAGCCCCTTCCTCTCTGTTCTCCCACCCCCACATCTAAGCCCTGCAGAGTTTTCAGATGATGCCAGAGGCCTTGAAAAGTAGGGATGACCCACCATAAGATCACAGCACCACCAAGGGATCCCACTGCCAAGTCAATGAGTCCATCTTCATTGAGGTCCAACTGCCCATGGATGCTACAGCCAAAATATTGGAGGCCTGGGGCTAGCTCTGAGGAGGCAATTCTCTGTAAGGTAAGAAAGAGAAAGCTGAGCTCATCAATCTCCAGGTGTAGAGAAATTGGGAGGACTGGAGCTGGGGAAATCCCCAGGTATATTTGGAATAGGAAACTACCAGTATGATGTTGTTTGAAGCTACCAGGAAAATCCCCTCACCTCCCAAGCTCAAGAATATCTTTCTCCAAGGCTTCATAGGATGCTGGAAATTTCCACCATTAAAGTAATCTTTTGGGTTAAAGCAGGGCCTCTTAAGCTTTTTTCTTTTTTTTTTTTTTTGGAGGGGAGAAGGCAGGGCAATTGGAGTTAATTGACTTGCCCAAAGTCACACAGCTAGTAAGTGTCAAATGTCTGAGACTGGATTTGAACTCAGGTCCTTCTGACTCCAGTGCCAGTGTTCTATTTACTGTGCCACCTAGCTGCCCCTTGGGACTCTTAACCTTAAGGTCCACTGACCCCCAAGGAGTCCATGCATTGATTTTTTTTGGGGGGTCTGTAAATTTGGATGTGAAAAAAGTTACATCTATATTTCAAGACAATCAATTTCCTTTATAAGGTTATGTATTTTATTCTATTCATTTAAAAACATAATTCTGAGGAGTGTCTATAGTTTTATCAGACTGCCTAAGAGGACCATGACTCAGAAAAAGTTATCAACTCCTGATTTGAGGCAGTGTCCCTAGTCTTCATTAACATGAATTAGCTTCTCAGATTAGCTTGCCACCACCAAAGAACATAATTCTAGGGATATGGAACACAGGTCAGTTTTGATGTAGAGCAAATGGTAGGGAAAGGTATTATCCAGGAAGCCACAGTTGGCACAGGAAGTAGCAAGAGGGTTTGGAGCATCTGGTAAGGTATTATAGAATTAGGGAGAAAGGGGGGTACTAAAGAGGTAAATGAATGCAAAATTTGTTCATTTCAGAATTTTGACTGATCACTTATGGCTAGGAGAAAATTGAGTCACTTTGTAATTCATTGTCTATAAAGGCAATCCATAGACTGAGAATCTGAGTCCTAATCCATTCAGGTGATGAGTGGTAGGTGAGCCTGTGACATTTGGGATATTCACCATGTACTCCCTTGGGTGCATCCTTTTCAGCAGTGATAAGAACTTCTTCTCATCCTAGGGCTCAGGATTCTTTTTTGTTTTTGTTTTTTGCTTTTTGAAGGGAGGAAAGGTAGGGCAATTGGGGTTAAGTGACTTGCCCAAGGTCACAAGGCTAGTAAGTGTTAAGTTTCTGAGGCCGGATTTGAACTCAGGTCCTCCTGACTCCAGGGCCAGTGCTCTATTCACTGTTCCACCTAGCCACCCCAGGATACTTTTTTTAAAATAGATTTTTAAATTGATAACTTTAGTTTTTTCTTATTTTACAGATACATCCTTACTACCCCTTTCCCTAGAGAACTACTCATTGTAACAAAAAATAGAAAAGAAAAAAGCCCATCAAAAAGGATTTCAGTAAAATTATCCAAACTTCTCCGTGGAGTCTATGCAATCTATATCCATAATCTCCCACCTTTGTAAGTAAAGGAGGGAAGCACATCTCTTCTCTTCTGGGTAAACCTGATTATTGTTTTCAAACAACATTTAGTTTCTTTTTATTGTTTATTATTTCCATTTCCAATGTAGTAATTGTATCTATCTTTTCCCTTTGGTTCTTATTACTTCACTTTGTATCAATTAATATGTCTTCCCATGTTTCCCTGAATTATCCATATTTATTGTTTCTTTTGGCCCAGTAACATTCCATGCCATTCACATACAATAGTTTGTCTAGCCATTATCAAGTCAATGGGCACCTATTGAACCCAGTTCTTTGTTTAAAAAAAAAATGCTGCTATAAATATTTTGGTATAGATTTTGGCATTCTTTCTGTCTTTTACCTCCTTAGGATATATGCCTTATAGTGGGATCAAAATGACAAAGGGATGGACATCTTAAGCATAATTCCAAACTGCTTTCCAGAAGATTTGGAATAATTCACAACTCCACCAACAGTGTATTAGTGTGCCCTTTCCCCTCTTCAAAACCCCTCTAATGTTGATCATTCCCATATTCTGTCACTTTTGCCAATTTGCTTGGTGAGGACACTATTTTTCTTATTCTGTACATGACAAATACTATCAAAACACGAGCATTTTCTTCCTAGATCTTAATTTCTCTAGCACTTTTAACTTTACAAAATGCTACCAAAGCTGTTGTCTCTTGTAACATAGGTAGGAATGACTGCACCATTTCAGGGATCTGGAACTTCATTAGTCCAGCCCCTTCACTAATACAGATCACAATCCCTCTGTGCTTTGGTAAATTATTCAACAGTTGGTGGGACTGAAAAACCAACCAACCAAACAAAAAACCCAGCTGGTGACCAGTCTTCTGGTGATGAGATTTTCTGAACTTAATCAGGCTGATTGCTGGATGACAGATGTCTTTTTACTTAAGTCCTCTCTGGCTTGGTAGGATCTGCCCATGCTGCTGGATGCAGCCTTCCAGAACCTGGAGTCACTTCTAGGCCTTGTGGAAATGTTGGAACAGAAGGGCAGGCATTACTGTATCTCTTCTCCAGCCCCAGCCTCCCTTTTCAGACTTGTACTGGAATGGTACTGTTAGGGTGAAGTTTCTTTCTTCTCCATACCCCATTTTAACTTCCCTGCCCTGAATTCCTCTTTTCTTAGTAGATAATTTAGAAATACCTTCATTTTACTGGTCCTACAGAGAACAGTGAAGTTTCCCTTTTGTTACATATTGGTGTTTTGTCTCAAATAATGTATAAGGGGAGCCCTAAGGACCTCGGTCTTTAACCTGAACATGGGTGCTCCTCTGTGTGCTGCCCACTGTGGGCATGGAAGCTGCACATTGAGACCATCCTCACAAACAGCAGTTTTCTACCCTCCCTTGTGAGTAGTAATAAAGTTTGCTTAAGCTGTCTGTGTGTGAAATGATACTTTTCATCTGGACTCCCCTACACCACAATATCCATTTTACTGATGGGGAAACTGAGGCCCAGAGAAGTAGAAGTGATTTGCTTATGTTCACATACATGAGTTTGTTGCAAAATGAGGACTGAGACCCAGGCTCCAGCTGAGCCCTGGGCTAAGATTTCCCTAAGCCAAGACAATGTCTCTCATCTCTTTCTTTTTGTATTAGGTGAAGTCCTACTTGGTTAAAAATCTTAAGTTCAGGTGGGGCTAGGTGGCAAAGTGAATAGAGCACCAGCCCTGGAGTCAGGAGGACCTGGGTTGGGATCCAGCCTCAGACACTTAACACACACACACACACACACACACACACACACACAAACCTAGCCGTGTGACCTTGGGCAAGTCACTTAACCCCAATTACCCTCCAAAAAGCAAAAAAAAAAATCTTAAGTTCATCTGAGGGTATAGGCAGGTAGGAAGCACAATGGATAAAGCACTGGGCTAGGAGTCAGGAAGACGAGTTCAAATTCTGCCACAGACTCTTATTAGCTGTGCAACCCTGGACAAGACCTCTCTCAGCCTCAATTTCTTCAACTGTTGTTATTGTTCACTCATGTCTGACTCTTTGTGACCCCGTTTTTAGGGTTTTCTTGGTAAAGATAATGGAGTGTTTTGCCATTTCCTTCTCTAACTCTTTTTATAGATGAGGTAACTCAGGCAAACTGGGTTAAGTGACTTGTTCAGGGTCACACAACTGGGAAGTATCTCTTCTTCATCTGTAAATGGTGGATAATAGTAGCACTTATTTCACAAGGTTGTTGTGAGGGTCAAATGAGATAATATGTAAAGCACATTGCATATAAATGATATTATTATCAACTCCTTAGGAGTTCTTAACCTTTTTTATGGGTCATGGACCCCTTTGGGAGTCTGGTGAAACCTATGAACCTCTCTTAGAATAATACTTTTAAATGATAAAATAAAACATATAGCATTACAAAGGAAACCAATTATCTTGAAATACTGTTGTCAAAATATTTTTTAAATTAGTTCACAGACTCTTGGTTAAAAACCTCTTCTCTAATTCATGAACTTTTCCTGTGGGTAATCATTTTCAGATACATCCCGAGTGAAATTCAGACTATAACTTAATATCCTTGATCAATTATTCACCTCCAGTAAACTATAATATTTGTTAGGAGATGCTTAATAATTAAGTCTAGTCTTACAAAAGAGCTACTCTCCTGCTTGCATGTAATGACAGAGAAAAAGAATATAGAATCTGTTCATTCTGAGTTGTGTTAGATGGACAAAAATCACTCAGGAACAGAATGGAACTTGCCCTCTGGCTAGCAGACTTTACTTGAGGAAAGCAGGCTGGTGAGTGCTGGTGTTCCCTGCAGGCCTAGGTTAGACTGAGGCTGTTCGGGGCTCAGGAGAGATGCTGCTCAGGTTGGGGAAGCTTTACCTGCTTATACCTCTTCAGTATGTTGTTCTGGAAGCCATGAAAGATGTAGATGACCCCCTGGTGGTCATTCTCCAGGGGAGCTCCCACCACGATGTCATTGTAGGAATCCTGGTTGAGATCTTGGACTGAGGAGATGGAAGATCCGAACCGGGCGTTTTGGTAATTGTGGGAATCTTCAAGTGTCCCATCATAGATAAACCGGTTCTGCAGACAGAAAAGGGATAGGAGGAGGCCCATGGTGAACTTGGCCAAGGAGCCCCACCATTATCATTTCCTTCTACTGATGATCCAGACCTACTCTCAGGCACGAAACCAGAGGTATGAGGAAGTGGGGGACTGAGGAACTACTTAGGTAGAGTCTTTCAGGACATTCCTACACCACGCCCACCTTTCTTGTCTCCATAGGAATAGCTAGATAGGGAGAAAATTCTTCTCTAGTTCCTTTCTCTTTGTATAAGAACAGCTCCATTGAAGAAGATTGGAGCCTGGGGAGGTCTTGATGGGACCCTGACACTTTCTGAGCACACTATCTCCCTGCAAGGCTGGGTGCTATAGTCTTTTGGAGACTGGCTGAGCTAGAGGCCATGGAATCCAGAACCGAGGAGGCCTGCGGACTATTGAGAAACACTATCACTCTCCCGAAGATTTAAAAATATGTTTGCAGGACACTATCCATAAGTGTTCTCAATATTATAGCTTGTTTGCTGATGAGCTCTCTCATCTATTAATTATCTTTATCTCCCTTGCTCCTTATTTGCCTAATCCATCTATCTCCCTAATACCCCCTGTCTCTATCTGTCTGTCTGTCTATCTATCTATCTATCTATCTATCTATCTATCTATCTATCTATCTATCTATCTATCCATCTATCCATCCATCCATCCATCCATCCATCTATCTATGTATCCATCTATCTCTCTATCTTTATATCTAATTGTCTCTATATCTATTTGATTGTCTGCCTCTATCCCTATATCTATTCTCTTTCTTTATCGTTCTCTTTCTTTCTCATATCTCTCTATCCATGCATGCATGCATCCATCCATTTTTCTTTTTCTATCTAGGCACTCTCTTTTTGTCTGTCTCTCTAGATAATTTATCTTACAAGTTTGTGTCCAGTCTTTAGTCTCTGGCAGCTCTGCTTGGTATAATGGAAAAAAAAACATTAGCTCTGCACCCAAGAGGTTCAAATCCCATCTCTTATATTTGTTAGCTGTGTGGCCATGGATGGACAAGACTCTTAATCTCTCCTGGGCCTTGGTTTTGTCATCTGCAAAATGAAGAGGTTGGACCACATGGCCTCTGAGGTCCCCTCCAGGCTTGCATCTGTGACTCTTCAAACAAACTGGTATGGAATCTCATCACTTCCTGGACTTGAGTTCTGAGGAAAGCTCTGGCTTCCCTGGGGCCATTGCATGTATGGGCAGAGACACATGCTCTGCCAAGCATGTGAAATTCCTATTACTAATAAAATTTGTACAAAGGATAACAGTATAAAGGGTCGAAAGTTGGATTTTGAGTCAGCAAGGTCTGGATTCAAATTCTGCCTCTGACACTTAGTGACTGTATAATCATTAGCAAATCATCCTCACTGAGCCTCTGCTCCCTCTTCTGACCAATGATGGGGTTAGACTAGAAGACCTCTAAAGTTTCTTTCAGTTCTAAATCTATGATCCTAGAGTCTTATGAAGGTCTCCTCCTGTGGATTAAGGCATTTTATCTTCAAAAGGTCCCAGAAAATTACACATAGGTTATCTGTGAAGGAGGAGCAGATTAACTCATTATGTGCACACATCCATTTTTCTCAAACCAGAATAAATGTGTCTACCAGATTATCTAAAAAAGAGCTGAGCCCTGAGGGGTTGGGATGAAGAACAGATAAATTTTATTTGTGAGGAGGGAATAGAGAAAGAAAGGTCCAGATACAGGGGTGAGGAATCTTGGGCCTCGAGGTCACATGTGACCTTCTAGGTCCTTGAGTGTAGCCTTTTTACTGAGTCCAAATTTTATAGAACAAATACTTTTATTAAGGGGATTTGTTTGTGAAGTTTGGATTTAGTCAAAGGGTTATACCTGAGGACCTAGAGGGCCACATGTGGCCTTGAAGTTGCAGGTTCCCTACCCCTGGTCCAGAACCTGGGGTGTTCTCTGGAGAAGGATGCCTGGGTAAGATATCTCAATGAGGGACCCTGTGGGGGGAGGGACATTGACACCTCTTGTCAATTAGACATTTGTCTGATCTAGTCATCAACTTTCTTTCCTTGCCTGGAGATGCTCCTGAATATGTCTTCCGACCTTAGGGGAGACAACTATGGCTCCTCCCTCTCAGATCTTGACCCATCATGGTGGGCATTAAGAGAAGGAATTGATACTTCCACAACTGAATCTTCTTTCATAGGGCATTGGAGAACAATGGGGGAAACTGAGGTCTTACAAAGGGGAATAATTAAGTTGCCCCCATTGGATGGAGGTTGGTCTGTTTCAAATTATGCATGTACCAGGGGCCTTAGGTTTCCCAAGAAGAATGAGGTCTTGAGTGTTCTCCCAGAACTTTGCTCATCACAGCACACCCAGGGCAGCACCCTCTGGCATTACCTGTCTCAGAACATAGACATACACTTTGCCCCGCTCTCGGCCCTCACTGAAGTACATTGGTGCGCCAACCAGGAGAATGTCTGTCACCCCGTCGCTGTCCACATCCAAGGGACTGATTTCACTTCCATAGTATGAGCCAATCTGCAGCACAGAGAGGTAGAGTACTTTGAGGGGTGAGCTTCATTGGCCTCCTATTGCCTCTAGGATAGAATATAAACTTTTCTGTTTGGTATTTAACACCCTCCACAATATGGCTCTGGCCTCTTTCTAGAATTATACATCATTCCCCTTCATGTTTTAGCCAAACTGACCTATTTGCTATTCACCATGTATACCATGGAATCCCCTCCCTCTGTGTCTTTGCACAGGCTCTATCCCATGGTTGGAATTCTCTTCTACCTTACTTCTCTCTCTTTAATGACAGATATATTGGTTATTGGCCTGTCCTCAGAACCTTAACTACTCTGGGACTACTGGGCTTTGCCCAGTGTAGGGAACTTAGAGAGTGTAAAAATCAACATATATTTATGTTAAAATTTAACATAATATGCCCTAGGGTATTTATTCTCTCTCTGTCTCCCTCAGTTCCATAAAGAAACCCATTAATTAGCTCTCTCCCTCCCTGCTCCTTCCCCAAGAGATTTCCCTTTCCCTCTTCCTCTTCAAATGATACTTCCTTCAAGCAAGAGGACTACCTTCCCTCCTTCCCACATACTGTGTGGAGAGAGCCTCCCTGAAGCCTCTCTGGTAGAGTAGAAAGAGCAAGGATCCCCCAAACCCAGTGGACTGGACAGGTCCTTACCCTGACCTTTTATTCCTGAAGTCATTATAGTGACTAATTCTCTCTCCTATTCTGTTAAGTTTGCATCAATTTCTTGTGTTATTTCACATCATGAATGAAAAAGTAGATTTGAAGGTGTAATGGTAATGGGAATTTGAAGATCTTCCCTGTCCTTAATAGATCTAAGGGGATTTGAAGATCTTCCCTGCCCCCTAATAGGCTGAATGTAATCATATGGAGCCTGTGGTGGGAGGAGTTTGCCAGCGGGTGGAGAAGAGCCCACAGGAAGCTGGGAGTCAGAGTCATTAGAGCTGGAGAGAAGAGAGGAGAACCCAAGGAGACAGTTAGGCTTGTGACTGTTTTTTTGCCTCCTGCTATGACAGCTAGACTTGTGAGTGTTTGTTTGTGAGAAGGCTAAAGGATGGTGTGACTCTCTGCTATGTTATGGTGTATTAACTTCTTTGTTGCTATGATGGATTCGGCTTTCTGGTTTGGGGATTTGGTTTTCTGGTGTCTGAATAAATGTTTTGCTTCTGTCTTCTATATGGAGAGTCTGTTATATTTCGTGATTGAGAACTATGCGGGCATATTCATAGCCACCATCTGTGCTGTGAATATTGCATTGGTGCTACAGAGAGTACATTCTTGGTTCTTTGCCCTAATTGGTACCTCTTGCATCAGGGTAATGGTTGCCCAGTGCTTGGGCTTGGGACCTTCTAGAGCTTGGCATGCCCTTTAAGAACTCAGAATCATTTCTATGCCATGGTGAGATATTGAGATAGGACTTTGGGGAACTGTCTGTCTGTCTGTCTACCTATAGATACCCATCAACAAACACTTATTAATCCCTTCTATGTTCTAGGTGCTGGGCATACAAAGATGAGGAAGAAAACATCTGTCTATCAATCAGTAAATATTTGAACTTCTTACTGTATGCCAGGCACTGGAGATACACAAGGAATGAAACATCAGTCTATTTCTCTATAATATACATATGCATTCATGTTACAGATATGATATATGTGTGTATGTATATATACATAAATATTTCCTTGTATCATTATGTGTATATATTTCTACAGAGAGAGCTTGAGAGGCATATAAACAATGGGAGACAGAAGAAGAGAAACAAACAGAGAAATAGGGAGAAGAACCCTTTTCTAAACATGTGGATCTTGAAGTCTTCAGCTATGTAGGTCCTGTTGATTTGGAATCTACTTAATTTAGAAGCCCTCAGGACTGTGGTTTATCATTCGGATGTTGGAGTCAGAGCCCAGCAGGAAAAAATGTCATAAATTCATCAAATAGCTTCCCTTCCAACTTACAGGGTCTAGAAGCCAATTCCAAAAAAAACCAGCCAGAGTGTGGGTGTGGGCGTGTGGGAGTAAGACTGAGAATGTCAGTGGTGAGCAGCTGTCTGCCAGCTTAGCTGGATGACCAAGCAAGCAGAATATATATGAGGGAGTTAGGTTAGACATGAGGGGGAACTGCCCTTTGTCATGCTAGGCTTTGGGCAGTGGTATACAACAGGGTCAAAGTCAGCTGGGAAAAACAAGTCAGGAGCCAGCCATGGAATGGGGAGAGCAAATTAAAATATAGTTTAAATATGGGGCTTATACAGACACTAGAGGTCAATACAAAAACATGTATCAAGTGAACAGAGATAATAGGACTATGAAAATGAGCTTAAGACTGCCCTAGACAGGAAACTTCTTATATTCTTCCTGCTATGCAGGAGAGGCTGTATGGTACAATGGTTAGAGAGTTGGCTTCAGAGTCAGGAAGGCCCCAGATTGTGCGACATTTGGTAAGTCACTTAAATTCTCAGTGTCCTGGGCAACTCCCAGACTTTAAAATGTGAATCACTTATTTAACTCTTAGAGAGATTGTCCTTTATATTCTAGGGCAGGGTAAGCTATGATACACATACTGAAGTTTGACAGGAGGATGATTTTTAGTGATCAAGAGGGTGAAAACCTGGCATGCCACTTCAGAAAGGTTGTCAATCCTTGTTCTGGGGATTTCTTTGCAAATCACTTTAAATGACAAAGTGCTTTGTGACTCATGAAGGGGTGCCCAGGAAAGTACCATTCTAAATATCAAGCCTCCTTTGGCTGCTACTCTGAGGTTGTGTGACTTCATGCCATTTGTGGCGTGGCTAGGGGAAGAGACCCAACATTGCTAATATTCACACATTTCCCTAGCACCGGGTACAGATCCCCTCCTTGGCACAGGTTGGCTTCTTTGGATTGGTAGAAGGACTTTTCCTCTCCAGGAATTTTCCTATAACATTAAATAATGGTCCCGACAATAAATAAAAACACCAGGAAACACCAACTGGTTTTCCAGTGTGTGGTTAGAACAGGGACCGAAACCCTCAGCCAATAGCTGCCAGAATAGACCATCATGCTAGCTCAAGGAATGGGACTGAGGAATTCTCTGTCTCAGATGTCTTGAGGGGCTTGGGGGGCAGCTACCCAGAAACCAGGGAATGGACGAGAACCCCAAGAACTCCAACTACCTGAAGTGGGTTCGTTTCCTCTCTTCCCCCTCTCCTTTCCTCCTCCTTCTTCCTTTGCTCTCCCCCCTCCCCTATCCTGTTCCCTCCTTGTCTCTCTCCTTCTCATCCCCATGCCTATAATTTCTCCTTCCTTACCTGTTCTCCTTTCAGAGATTGGTGGATAGTCAGGCTACGGTTACTGTGCATCATGAAAAGGATGACTTTGCCTGTGTGGTTGAATCGGGGTGCTCCAGCCACATAAACCCTGCCCTGATCACGGGACACGACAGAAGTAACTGTGTAACCTGTTGAGGAGAGGGGAAGGAAAGGATCTGAACACAGGTGGAAAGGCTTCTGGTCCCTGACAAAGCCTTGTCAGAACACCAGGCTGAGCCAGTCCTTGGAAGAATGGGAAGGAGGCAACACATTATAAAATGATAAAAGAAATCTCAGACAGTAGGGAGCAGGTAGGGGAGAGGTCTATGCAAAAGTTTTGTTCTGATGCTGAAGGAATGTTATTTTCAATGTTAACCCTGGGGGTTGTGACATTCAGAAAGGGTTAACCCAAATAAAGGCCGAGATATTGGGATGACCCTATGGGTTATAAGTCTTTCTACAGCCTTGGAGCTTTCTCTGACCTCAGCAGGCCAAGTATTCATTGGCTCAGGTCCTGCAAGTCCTTCTCTTGTTAGGAAAGAAAGGGTCAATAGGGCAGCTCCTTCCCCCCCCCAGTCACCTGGTCTGTGGCTGTCAGATTTTGGGGGCTGTCTATACTTGTGATATCATCAGTGTAGGGAACTTTCCTGGGAAGTAACTCTCTCTGCCAACATAGACTGGAAACTGTTCTATGATCTATTGTCTTGGAGGGTTGCCTGGGTTAGTGAGAGAGATTAAGTGATTTACACAGGCTTTGTGTGTGTATGTGGTAGAGTTTGGACTTGAACTCAGATCTTTCTGGCTCAAAGGCGACCCCATGCGGGCACCAGCTAGGATTAGTATGATAAAACTGGTATCTGGACATCCTTATGGCTTTGTAGTAATGGAGGTGGACAGGAGGCCAATCCTGCTGAGATGCTGCCTTTGGCCCACTTCTGGTGTGAGAATGGGGGTACTTCTTAGCTCAGAGCTGTTAGAGAGAGTGAGCCCATGGTGGGGCTGGGGTGGCTGATGGAGTCCAAGCCATCTCTGGGGCTCAGGATCCTGCAGGAATAGGAGTCAGGGGTTTGGGATAAAAGGCAAGAAATGAAGATGGGCAAATCCTCCCTTTCAATCCAGGAATTCTTAAAAAGCTTTTGTGGAAGTCCATCATTAGGGCAAGGGATTAAGGGCATGCATGGCATGATCCACTTCCTACCTATCACCCAGTATGCTTTGTCCTTCCTTTGCTCCTCAGATCACTCAAGGTAGAGGGGGTGGGGGCAGAGAAAACCCATCTTTCTTGTGAGGTTGAAACAGCATCCAGTTTTACCCACTAATTCCAACTAATGGGAAAGTAACGGTCAATACCAGGTGAGCAAAATGAAATGCCCATCTCACTTATTTTACCCCAATGAAAATTGACTAATCTATTTGAGGGCAAGGTCTGGCAAGCTATGACAGCTGTTTCTTGAAAGTATGTAAATTGGGGAAGCCACTGCAGGACACAAAGCCCTCTTGTAATTCCTGGGTTTCCAGGTTAAGTCCCTCCCCAGCTGCAGATCAGACAGTTACCTGGTGGGCTCTCTGACTTTAAAAATTGTATCCTGTTTCCTGGGAGTGGCAGAAGGGGCCAGCAGTGGTGTGGGTGGGGCAGGGCAGAAGGGATGGAGAACCCAACAGACATTTGCCTAAATGGAAGTTGGAAGCAGTCCCTCAGACTATGCCCAGAGCTTTTTCCTCCTAAGCCTTCCCTTCCTGGAGTGTGGAGGAATATTTTGACTGTGTCCTGGCCCATTACAGCCTGTTTCCCAGCAGAGAAATCAAAACAATGCCCTCTCTGGGGATCTTTAAAGCTGGGTGGCCTAGGCCCACCCCCTTTCCCTGGGAGAAGGTCACTTCCTCAGCATCTCCCACCCATAGAGCGAGGGTTCAGAAAAATAGAAGTGGATAAATAGCAAAAGCAAAGTGATCCAGTGGATGTTTTAGAACCCCACTTCCTCTCCCATCACCTTAACACCCAAAAGCAAAAAAAGCCCTGAGCTGAGAGTTCAGAGACCTGGGTTCTAGTCCTGGCTGTCACTACCTTCTCTTGGCCCGAAGTTCCTCATCTACAAAATAAGGGATTTGGACTGCATCCTCTCTGAGGTTCCTCCAAGCTCTAAGAATCCATGATTCTTGTGTAGCAGATGCTCAGTAAATGATCATTAATTCTGCTATTAATTTGGGGGTCGTTGTAATTTAGTAGAAAGAGCATGGGATTTAGAGTCAGGAGACCTGAGTTTGAATGATGTCTCTGCCATTTAGTAGCCATGTGACTGTGGGCAAGTCTCTTCCCTGCTTTGAGCCTCAGTTTCCTCCCCTGTAGAAGGGGATAGTAATACTTGCCCCGGTTACTCCACTGGCTATTATGAAGACCAAATGAAATAACTTTTTTTTTTCTTTTTAGAGGGGGGAAGGTAGGACAACTGGGGTTAAGTGACTTGCCTAAGGGCACATGACTAGTAAGTGTTAAGTGTCTGAGGTCGCATTTGAACTCAGGTCCTCCTGACTCCAGGGCCAACTCAGGTCCTCCCGACTCCAGGCACGGTGCTCTATTCGCTGCACCACCTAGCCGCCCCCAACTGAAATGACTTATGCAAAACACTGAGCATTGTAAAACACACTATAGATGGTATTATTTTGATTGTTTTATCTTACAGTGTCACACCCCTCCATCTTCTAATGTGACTTAGTTTCTGAGTCTGACAATCCAACATGATTTTTGTGTCTCTACTTCTGAGAATGCTTTCTTCAAATGCTTGCCAGTACCTGAAGTCATGATACTCTTTCAAGAGCCCAGGGTTACAGATACAAGGAAAAGGTGTAGACCATGCCCCCTGAGGAGCTAAGGCCTAAAGGCGGAGATGAAAAAGCAAGCAAAGAATCACTACAATGGGTGTATCTATAGCTGTATGTTGATCATTCAGGGTAACGGATGTGAGGTTGGGGAAAAAGAAGAGGCACAGATAAAACAATTGGTGATGTCAAGTCATGTCTGCTTGGTTTCAGATTATAGACATCCCGAAGCCAGCATAGTGACTCCTAACCCCTTCCTGGCTCAGCTCTGTTGATAACAATGAGAAGGTTTTAGAAAATTGTATAATCTGTTCTTAAGTAGTTGAGTTGATGAAATACTATGTCACAACTAAAGGATTTAATGGGGGCTCTTGACGGGCATAAGGAAGAACAATTAGAAAGTTCACCAATTGGGGCGGCCAGGTGGCTCAGCGAGTCAGAGCACCGGCTCCAGTGTTGGGACGACCTGGAGATCGAATCCCGGGCTCAGACACTTAGCACCCACCCAGAAACACCTGGCCGTGTAACCTTGAGCAAGTTACTTAACCCCGATTGCTTAGGGGCGGCCAGGTGGCTCAGCGAGTAAGAGCACCGGCTCCAGTGTCGGGATGACCTGGGATCGAATCCGTGCTCAGACACTCAGCACCCACCCAGAAACACCTGGCCGTGTAACTTTGAGCAAGTTACTTAACCCCAATTGCTTAGGGGCGGCCAGGTGGCTCAGCGAGTAAGAGCACCGGCTCCAGTGTCGGGATGACCTGGATCAAATCCAGGCTCAGATACTCAGCACCACACCCAGAAATAACTGGCCGTGTAACCTTGAGCAAGTTACTTAACCCCGATTGCTTTAAAAAAAAAAAAAAAGAAAGTTCACCACTTGTGTTTCTGCTTGTCTTTATTTTCATAAAGCACTTCATTAGAAGTCATTTCTACCTTGACTGTGGTAACTAGTCAAGGAAACTACACAATTCTTGGATTTTATGCCAAGGAAACAAACTCATGATTTGTTTTATGTGCAAAAATTTCTGATGAGGGCAAATCACCTTAAACAATTAATTGACCTTCAAAATAAAAATGTGAAGAGATAAACAATTTGTAGCTAATTGTTCTTTCCTGATGTGTACTTTAACTTAGGTAAAGACTCTTTTATACCAGTGTGTTGCAATTGGTTCAAAGGCAATGAAAGGGTTGTGGTTTTCCTCAGTCACTCATGAGTAACTCGTTCTCCCACCTTTCCCCAAATGCTCATTTCTATTTCATGACCTTACCCAGATATGCCCCATGGTTCTTCAGCTCTTCAGGGAATTCCTTAAGATATGACTCTCGGTGAGGAATGACCTTTCCTCCACTGGTCTCCTTCAGCACAGCTCCATTCCAGTCATATGCACCAACTGCTCCCAGCAAAATCCCATCCTGGGGAGGAAGAAGGGGACCCAAAACAATCCAAGTCATTCTTAAAGGGAAAGTCTCTAAATAAAAGGAATAGCACTGCTAGTGTGTCCATTTGATTTTTTTACTCCCAACCTTTATTTCTGGTCATTACTTGAATGGAGGTCATCTTCTTGCCCTGCCCTGTGAAATTAAGTAAAGATGATCCTAATAATTGAATTTTAGGAAGGAGAATTAGTAAATAACAGCCTCCAAAACCACATACAAATTCTGGTCCCTGTTCAACTACAAAATTTCAAGCCAAGTTCAAAACTCACTTCCTCCAGGAGGTCTTCCCCACTCTGTTTCTACCTATCTTCATGTCCTTGGGCAAATCACTTAAGCTCTCTGGGCCTCAGTTTCCTCAGTTGACAAATGAGGTTGGATCGAATGTCCTCTGAGACACCTTCCCCACTCTAGACCTCTGATCTTACAATCTCATAATTGCCATTGTCTCACACGTGGAATGACACCCCCTTTAGCAGTTATAAATCCCACCCGCACATCTTCATGTTTTGTTTTATTAGTATTTTGTCTGGCTTTTCTCCCAGGCAGATGGCAGTCTTCCTGAGGGCAGGGATTGCTATGCCTTCCAAAGTTTGGAAGGCCCCTGAAGTTTCCACTTCTATTTCTGACAGCAGTGTTTTGGTTCAGTGTCCATTTCAATGACTTAGGCAGTGGGATTAGATTCTAGTTTCCCATACAAGAGTTTCCATACAGGGCTGTGGGGATGGGGGTGAATGTATAAACTTAGGGTAAATCACAAGGTCCCCTTACTTCCCTTTTTACTTTCTCCCCCTTTTTTGGTTCCAGGTGAAATCAGAAAACAGAAAGGGCAATTTCTAAGGGGGAAATGATATCATAATAAGGCACTAGGGAAGACACTGACATTAATATAATTAGGAAATTCAATTAGTACAGATTGGCACCTGCTTTGCTACTTAGGGTTTTAATGAGTTGCTTGGGGCATTGAGGTTAAGTGACCTGCCCAGGATCACATACCCAGTATATGCTAGAGTTGGGACTTGAATCCAGGTCTTTATCACTCTGAGACCAGCTCTCTGACCACTTTGCCACAATGCCTCTCATGGCAGATATGTTTTCTCAACCCTTCTCTGGAGCCCCATTTATTAAATTTGAATTATATAATGTAATATAAAATTACTTTCTCAAGGTAAAAAAACAAAACCAAACTATAATTTGTACCCAGACTCCAAATCCAGGGATTTTTTCCTGTTATAGCAGCAGCCTTTCCATAATAACAAAGATCTCTTGCCCTTGGAGGTAGTGATGGTGGTGGTGGCTTCCCCATCCACTATCTAGTCTTGTCCTTACAACAGTCCCATGAGGTAGATAAGTCAGGGGATATTATCACCATCTGACAGATAAGGAAACTGAGATTCAAGGAAGTTTATAAACCAGCCCACAGTCATAGGGTGTCAGAATTGGGCCTGGTCACTAGGTGACCTGGGTTTCATGCTATATTACTCTTGCTTTCCATGTCCAGGAATATTCAGTGCCCTCTTGAGAGCCTGTAACGTTATCAGGTAGCTAGGTGGTGCAGTGAATAAAGCACTGGCCCTGGAGTCAGGAGGATCTGAGTTCAAATCCGGCCTCAGACACTTAACATTTACTAGTTGTGTGACCTTGGGCAAGTCACTTAAACCCCAACTGCCCTGTTTTCCCCCCTCCAAAAAGACCAAAAAAAAAATAGAACAGGGAGATCCCATAAGGTTACTCAGCCAGGTTACACCAGATTGTAGGTTACAGATTAATGTAGGGCCATCACATCCTCCAAGGCACATAGGGTAAAACTGGGTAGGAAGAGAAAGTTCCTAATGTCCTCTAACACCAGATGGATCCTATTCTCCATTTTCCATCTGAAACTCTTTGGGAGGTATCCATCAAAGTCGGATTCACCCCTCTCTGCCCACTGAGTGAGAGGATGCGACTGTGGACCAATCTGCTTTGCTTTAGAGAGATGCCTTTGAAGATACATTCTTGGCTCAGTGAATACCTCTGTGAGCCTTGCAGCACATCCTGAAGAAGGACTGATTCAAACCAGGAGCTTGCAACCCAGCTGAGACCTCCACTCTCCCCAGGCCCTGGGAAGTTTGGGAATTCCATCTGAAAACATTGGCAGCTTGAAGAGGTCTGGCAAAACTGGCTCCATGTCTCTTTGGCAACAGGAACAGAGCCAGCTTTGCTGCTAACTCCCTGTGATTGTAGAGGCTAGGAAAGACCCTCCTGTGACCAAAAATACCTCCCCTACCTCTGGCTGACATTCCAACCTTAACATGCTATTACTTTAGCTTAAGACTTTGAGCTCCACTAAAATGCAAATCCTTCTTGAGGGGTGAACACTTTAAGTTGTTGTCAGTTACAGACATGTTTAAGCAACTGAGCTCATTACATTCTTATTTTAGAGGAAGGGTCCTTAATTTTTGTGTGTCATGGACTCCTTTGTCAGTGTGGTGAAATTTATGGACCCTTTCTCAGAATACTGTTTTCAAATGCATGAAATAAAATACATAAGATTATAAAGGAAATCAATTGCATGGAAATACAGTTATTTACATTAAAAAACAACTTCCAAGACTCTAGTTCTGAGTCCCTGCACAAGAGGAAGCTTTGAATGGGAGGAGATCAGGAACCTGGGCTAGAGAATTAGTGGGTACCTCCTAAGTATATGTGGGTGTTGAAGGGAGATAGGAGGCCAATAAAAACAAACTCCACCGACTTCACAGTTTTACCCTAGCCAAGGGAGATGCATATATTTTATGTTTAGGAAAATAAGATGGGGAGTGGCTGGTGACTGGGTGCTAAAGTCTTGATAAATGAAGTCAGGAGTGTCAACACATTCAAAATATCCATCCATGGCCATCTGGGAAGTAACATTTAAAATCCAAGCTTTTCAGTTGCTTCCTGATTGAGGACATTCTCACTTTTCCCCCACTCTCCAAGTGAGATGAGGAAATTCTGGTTGGGTAACCTTTCCCAGGAAAGTTTTTCTTATGGATGAACATGAGAAAATTCAACTGGAAAGATGTCTGATTGGCTTGCTGGTAGACCAAGAGTACTGGGGATTTGTTTTCTTGTCTGTCTTGGAGAGGAGCGGAGAGGACCTGTGCTCCTAAGGAGACCTCTGGCCCTGGCGATTTTGCTGGTAATTGGATTAGCTGTTTTGTCAATAACTATAAGATGGAAGTAAAGAGGCAGAGGTAGGGGATTTTCTTGGGAGGTGGGTTTAAGACTCTAATCTTAGCATTAAAAAGCATGCTCTGGTTATGCCCAGTCAAAGCAATACCTTTACTGAGTACTTACTAAGTGCTTGGACACTCTCATAGGTGTGTTGGGAGTGATAAAATGTGTTGGGAGTGATAAAAGAGAAGTCTCCTGCTTTCAAGCTGAGGTCAAAGGGAATGAGGGCTGGGTCCACTTTGTCCTCAAGTTGGGGTCAAAGGGAGCCAAAGGGAGTGAGGGCTGTGTCCTGCAGCAAGACAGATGCCATTTGTCCTGCGGTTCAGAATTCTGGAAGGTTGAGTCACTGGTCTTGTTCTGTGCACATGGGATCATGAGGCCATACACTGAGTGTTAGATCAGAACTTAGAGACCACCCAGTTCACCCTCTCCCCTTACTTTATAGGAAACCGAGCTTCAGAGAGGTTGATGACTTGTCCAAGGTCACACAGGTGGGAAATGCCAGAATAGAAATTCAGACTCAGTTCCTTTGATCCAAATATATTTCTTTTCCTTCCAGCTGTATTGGCTACCTATAGAATGATATGATGAGCCCTGCCCCCTTCCATTGGCCTTCCACAGGGCTTGAAATACCACCAATAGCACTTCTTTAGAGCAAGGCCATCGTGTCTTTGAAAGACATTTTCCAAAACAAAAAATGTGCTTTCCAGGAAGGAATAATATATTAACCATTTATCAAGATTAATTTATCAGAAAACTGATAGCTATGGAGCAGAGAACAGAACCGTGAAGGAATGGGACATTGGATAAATGAATTTTTATGGGCTTGTATAAGGATGAGAAGCTGCTGTCCTAGCTCACCCAAGGTCTCTCTCCTAGAGGACTGGAGTTAGGGGTTGGTGGATGATGGATAGATTTTTGGGAACAAGGAGAAATTGCACATAAGTGTACTGTTAGACTGTTTGAAGTCCTGGGAAGTTGTAGCAATTAAGGTAATGGCATATGTATCAAATTTGCAGATGGCATGAAGCTGGGAGGAATATCTAACACATTAGATGACTAAGTCACAATTCCAAATGATCTTGACAGGCAAGAATATGGAAGTTAACTCTGAATAAAATGAAGTCTATTAGGGATAAATGGAAGGTCCTATGCTTGGAATAAAAAATAAACTTCACATGTACCAGGATAATAAAAATTGACATTTACTTAGCACACATGAATACATATTTTCATCTGATCCTCACCACAATCCTTCAAGATAGGTATTACAGCCCTTATTATCATCATTTTAGGAGGAAAAAACTGAGGCTTGATGTTATTCAGTCAGTCTTCAGTCATGTCCAATTCCATTTGGGGTTTTCTTGGCAAAGAGATTGGAGTCATTTGTCATTTCCTTTTCCAGCTCACTTTACAGATGAGGAAACTCAGGCAAATGGGGTTAAGTGACTTGTCCAGGGTGACACATCTAGTAAGTATCTGAGGCTGGATTCGAACTTAGGAAGATGTCTTCCTGACTCCAGGCCTGGCACTGTATCTGCTGCACTATGTTGATGCCCAGGAAACTGAGACACAGAGAGGTTAAGTGATTTGCTCAAGGTGACACAGTAAATATTACAGACAGGACTTGAACTCAGATCTTTCCAATTGTAGCACTCCATCACTACACCAAACTGTCCTCACAAGATGGAGAAGGCCTTGCTAGGTAGTAGTTCCTCTGAAAAAAAATCTGAGGACTAGATTTACTTTCATTTAGCTGATAGGGTGACCAGGCAGCCAAGTGAGTGAATGTGACCTTGGGCTGCATTATAATGTTCAGGACTTGGGAGAGGATAATATGGATCTTCTCTTGCCTAGTAAGACCAAGCCTGGAGTATTGTGTTTCGTTCTGGGTGCCATATTTTAGGAAGGACATTGATAAGCTGAAGAGGGTCTACGGGAGGGCAATTAGAGTGGTGATGGGCCCCGAGTTCATGCACCTAACTTCATGTAACTTCACAGAACTAGGAGTGTTTATCTTGGAGAAGGAAAGACTTAGAGAAGCCATGAAATCTGTTCTTCACGTTTTTGAAAGACTGTTATGTAAAGAAGGGTCACACTGGTTCTGTTTGGCTCCCAAGCATGGAATGAATAGCAATAAGTGGGAACAGCAAGAAAGCAAATTCAGGATTGATTTAAGGAAAAGCTTCCTAGAGCCCCTAAGTAAGAATGGGATGAACTGACACTGGAGGTGGTGGCTTCCTCATTAGAAGTGTACAAGCAGGGGCAGCTAGGTGGTGCAGTGAATAGAGCACCGGCCCAGAGTCAGGAGGACCTGAGTTCAAATCTAGCCTCAGACACTTAACACTTATTAGCCATGTGACCTTGGGCAAGTCACTTAACCCCAATTGCCCTGCCCTCCCCCCTCCAAAAAGGCAAAAGGAAAAAAAAAGAAGTCTGCAAGCAAAGACACTTGTCAAGCAGGTGATAGAGGGGATTTTTTTTTCAGGTGTGCTAGATGGCCTGTGAGGTCCCTTCCAACTCTGAGATTTGGTGATTCTGATAACATATGGGGGGTTTGCATGCCTCCTTTTCTGCACTTTATTGAGATGTCATTGAGCTGGAAGGGAATGAATGAAGGGTGAGGTATATGTTACAGAGACTTCTGACACAGGATGGAGAAATCAGAAGACCTGGGTTCAGATTTTGGTTCTGATCCTTATTACCTGTGTAACTGGGTAAAGTAGCTTAACTTCTCTGGGTCTCAGTTTCTAAAGCTATAAAATGAGAAAGATTAGATTAGTGGTGCCAAACTCAAATAGGAATGGGTTGCTATGGCCCATGCTTGGAAAACCAAAAATAAACATGATCTATGTTGTGTTTTAATCTATTTAAAAAAATTTCCTGATTACATTTTGATTTGGTTTGGGCTTACTCTTTTTTAGAGAAGGCAGAGTTTGACCCCTCAGATCCTGAGGTTTTCTCCCTTCCAACTCTGTTAAGTCTATAATCAATTCCATCAGACTTCATCATCTGTCTGCTGATTGTGACCTCCTGTTTGGGAATTCTTACCAAGGAGCATTTCTTGAAATGGAGTGGGGGAGGAAGGAAACAAAGAAGCATTTACTAAGTACTTACTATACTCCAGTTGCTATACTAAGCACCTTATAAATACTCTCTTCTTTGATCTTCACAACGACTTTGGGAGGTAGGTGCTATTATTGGCCTAATTCTATGGGTGAGGAAACTGATGCAAGCATGTCAAGTGACATACTAGTAAGTGTCTGGGGTTACATTTGAACTGAGGTCTTCCTGACTCCAGGTCCATCACTGTATCATAAAGCTGCATATGTGAGAAACATTAAGAAGGGCAGCTAGGTGATGCATTGGATAGAGCACTGGCCTGGGAATCAGGAAGACTTATTTTCCTGAGTTCAAATCCAGCTTCAGACATTTACTAGCTATGTGACCCTGGGTAAGTCACTTAACCCCTATTTGCCTCAGTTCTTCATCTGTAAAATGGGGACACACTGGAGAAGGAAATGGCAAACCACTCTAGCATCCTTGCCAAGAAAACCCAAATGGGGGTCATGAAGAGTCAGACTCAACTGAAAAACGACTGATTGGCTGGATCGTCGTGTGTAATTAATCTAATAAGACTAGAAAGGTAGTTTGGGCCCAGGATGTGAAGACTTTTAAATGACAAACCAGAGGAGTTAATTAGAATAAGATAGTTTCTAAGATTCTTTTCATTTGTAATATTCTATCAGTTACCGATTCCGGGAGAGGTTAAGGGGATGGTGGTGCATGTGTTGTAATTTGGCCATTAGCTGTGAAGCTGTTAAATAATTTCCTTTTAATCATGAGCTTAACTTAGACTCAGCTATGTTTATCCACCCATGATGTGGTGTCCATAAATCTCTGTTATCACACAAACTCATCAGAAGAAGGAAGTTTGTGTTTGAGGATGGATTTTGTCCCAGATGCTAATGATTAATTGGTTGGGAAAAGGACTGTTTTTCTAAACAAGCTGATGATTAGGTTGGTTTTAGCCCATAGAGCATGCATCATTGCCTTCCACATAAATGTGAAATAGGCAAACTTTGGAGTCCTCCCATTCCTAGATTATCACAGCACCCCTCCTCTCCTTCCGGATCCCATTCTGATTTCATGCCTGCTAGTACCTGCTAACTGAGAACTAATGGATGAGGTCTTTCAATCACATTTCTCTCCCTTCTCCCCTAGGAGCACTTAAAATTTACTAAAGAATTCCTGGAGACCAAAAAAGCTTCAATTCCATCATGGTGGAATGAGAAGCAGCAGGGGCTAATATTTGGGGCAGCACCCCTGACAGGCCCCAGTATCTTTCAAATGCTGTATCTAATTTGTTTTGTGTGACTCTGTATACTTGTTTTAAAGGTTTTATTTTTATTTTTGCAGTTTGAGGGATCCACTTCAAACTGGGAAGGAGAAAAAATGAATGCTTATTAGTATAATAAATAAAATAAAAGTTAAAAAACAAATAAACAAGCATGTCCTGGTATGAATAGAGCTTAGTCACCAGGACTTGCCTGTCATGTTCCTCATTTCAAAGAGGGCCAATGATATCACAGGGGATGTCTTGACTTGGCCTGAATTAGATTTAAGTGAGGCAGAGATGTGCAAATTCATCAGCTTCACTCTCTCTTCCAGAGTCATCTGTGTCCAGTGGGAAGATAAAAGTCAAGATGACTGGTGATAGCCTGGGATGCCTTGACACCTTTGATGTCTGACCAAGCTCCAAGCTCTCCACGGCACATGCTTCATCCATCATGGCCCTTGGAACAAACTGTTCTCAGCTACCCATCGTACTGGAGGAAGTATTCACATGCTTGGGGTAGACATCCCCTTAGCTCATAGATGAGCTTGAAGCCTGCCAATTACCCTCTGCCAATTAGCCTGCCTGCTGAGAGTTTACTGGGGTGTGTCGGCTACATCTGCTTGGAGCCACAGGTGAGTGTTGGGTGAAAAGGCCTGAAAAGGGCTGGGCAAGCCCTCACACCAGAGGAGCTACAACTTATCTGCTGTAATTGTGAGGTAGAGGAGGCTTTACTCTTCTTCCTACCCTCCTCTTCCTCCTCCTACCTTAACTCTGCCTCCCTCATTTTCATCCTACCTCCAGCTACAACGCTGAACCTGAGATTTAGTAGGCCTC